>NC_088377.1:59113214-59441071 GCF_037993035.2 Macaca fascicularis
TTCCCATTGTCCCAATTACTTTGAAATGTTGTTTATGCTTACCATAACAGCACTTCAAAATCATGATTATTTTATCCACCAATAGCCCTTATTATTTAATGCATCAACAAAGAAGCACATGTGTTATTATATCAACACATTTGTTCTGCTTAATATTTTTGATACCATACTTATGTATAATATATTTCCTTTGTTGTTACCTCAAGTATTCTATTTTATGCATTTAGAAACATAATTCACAGGCCTCAACAGACTGCCAAAGAGATCCATGCATCAAAAGTACCCTTAAAATATATTTTTTCTGACTCTTAAGATTTCTTTGTACATTGTAATTTTTCCTGACATTGAAATTCTCCAGTTACTCCCAAGTCTTCAGTAAAACCTGATTTATATACATCTGCTGTGTGTTAACGGGGTTGTGGAGAATTGAGAGAGGATGGAGTAAAACAAATTTCACCCTCCCTACCCACCTCCCAACCCCAGAGGCTGGTGACTTGGTAGCAGCCGCATATTGAAAGAAGATGATAGATCCAGAGTCCCAGATGTAGACCCAAAGTGAAGCTGCAGAGGGCTAAGATGGTACCAAGCCCAGACAGGTTAGGAAAATGTTAAGAGATAAACACTCTTCAAACCTAATAATGAGCAGAGGTATCCACAGGATCCTCAGATCGCTGGAAGGCATCTTATGTTGACTTCCCCTAAAATCCTACTTTTCCATTTCACCCAGCAAGAAACCAGAAGATCCCAAAGAGGTGCATTGCTAGGAGCAGGTAGCAAAAGGATCCAGCATGATGAAGGAGTGTAGTCGTTTTAAAACATGGTCCCTGATATAGCTTGTCTGTGTCCCCACCCAAATATCATCTTGAATTGTAGCTCCCGTAATTCCCACACGCTGCAGGAGAGACCCAGTGGGAGATAACTGAACCACGGAGGGGATTTCCCTCATATTGTTCTTGTGGTAGTGAGTAAGTCTCATGAGATCTGATGGTTTTATAAATGGGAGTTCCCCTGCACAAGTTTTTTTTTTTTTCGTTTTTTGGTTTTTTTGGGTTTTTTGGTTTTTTTTTTTTTATTTTTTTGCCTGCCACCACGTAAGGCATGCGTTTCACCTTCTGCCATGATTGTGAGCTGCCCCCGCCCAGCCACATGGAACTGTGAGTCCATGAAACCTCTTTTGCTGTATAAATTACCCAGTCTCAGATATGTCTTTTATCAGCAGCGTGAAAACAGACTAATGCAGTCCCCAAATTCATTCAGCCTCCTTCTGTTAAGATGTGGTATCTACGCCTCCACTCCCTGAATCTAGGAGGATTTGCACTGCTTTGACCCCTAGAGTATGGCAGAAGCACTGCTCGCAAGGTTAAGTCCTAAAAGGCCAACCAGGTTCCATCTGTTTCTCTTGGAAGGCTCACTGAGATGCTCCCTTTTAGGATGCTCTTCTTACAACCCAGATACCAAGCTGTCAGAACGCAAGCCACATGGCAAAGCCATATGTAGATGCTCCCAGCTGAGCTAGTCCTTCAGCCATCCCATCCTAGGCACCTGACAAGGAAGTGACCAAATAACGTCAGCCCCCAACCATCTGTGTTTTTCCAACAGAGGCATCAGACATCCCGGAGCAGACGAAAGCTGTCTCTACTGAATTCCTGACCCCAAGATTCCACAAGCGCAGGATGGTTGTTGGTTTATCCCCCTGAGTTTGGGGCAGTTTATTATGAAGCAGTAGTAACCAGACTAAGAGGAGATGAGAAGTTCAGGAAGAAGAGGCTCCTGTGACGGCTACATGGTTCATGGATGGAGAGCTGAACGGTGCTCTAATGGGAGAGACCGGGGAAGGGGCACATAGCAAAACAGGACTGAGGGCCAACTTGTGTCTCTCCAGTGCCCTTTGCACTGTGATGAGTAGAAATGACTTGTACCCAGAGTAGTACTGTTTCATACTGTCTTCTGCTAACAGCAAGACTATTTAGGGCATGAACTCTATTGACTAATCTTCTCCCCTACCCCACTTTCTCAATAGGAGCGAAATCCTCAAATTAAAATTTGGTACAGGTCAATTGTAGTGGCACATGCCTGTAATCCCAGCACTTTGGGAAGCCCAGGTGGGAGGATCGCTTGAGGTCAGGAGAGTTCAAGACCAGCCTGGGCAACATAGCAAGACCCTGTCTCTTAAAAAAAATTTAATTAGCCAGGCATGTTGGCATGTACCTGCTGTCCCAGCTACTTGGGAGGCTGAGGTGGAAGAATTGTTTGAACCCAGAAGTTCAAGGCTGCAACGAGCTATGATCTCACCACGACACTCCAGCCTGGGCAATACAGCAAGACCCATCTCTTAAAAAAAAATTAGTACAAACACCAGGAGTGTGTTAGGTGAATTCAGTCTCTCTCAGTGATTCCAAATTTGTCCATGAAAGGGCTTCTAATGAAGGAGAATTACAGGGTCATAGCCCAAAACAGCCCAGACACAAGCAAGAACCATCTTTAAAGTCCAATATTTTTGTCTTAAAAACTAACATTCTACACCATAACATATGAAGTATGTTTTTAACAGTAAAGTGTCTTAAATTACCTGTGATGAGGTAAGAAGGACATTGCATGAACATGTACTCTGTTTATCATCAGAGGTCAGAGGTACTCTGTCCCACAGCTGGGTTCCCCCAGGCAAATGCCAAAAGAATAAGTATACAGAATTCTGATGTGCCAAAGCCCTTTTGAAGGAGTCAGGTGCCTAGGGCTTAGCCATTTAGTCTATTGACCATAGAGCTGTTTTCTTTTTCTATTTTGAGACAGAGTCTCACTCTGTCACCCAGGCTGCAGTGCAGTGGCACAAACTCAACTCACTGCAATCTCCACCTCCCGGGCTCAAGGGATCCTTCTGCCTCAGCCTCCTGAGTAGCTAGGATTACAGGCGTGGGCCACCGTACCTGGCCTCGGAGCACTCTTAAAATATTTATCAGCATTGATGTTAATCATCAAGTTGTGGCATGTTTTGTTAAAAGAATCACATAGGAAGTAAACGGATCCTGAGCGAACAGAAGATTTCCAAGACATTAGGTCAGCAAATCTCCAGGAAGATGAAAAAGTGATCAAAATTTCTTAGCTAAGATCATTGGTGATATGTACGGTGGCGTGCAGAATTTACACTTTGGGCATATAGAATTTTTTTCATCATGACGACATTTCTCTTGATCCTGCACCCTCTCACTTCCTCAGGGACATATGACTCCATTAATGATCACCCTCAAGCACTTCCTTTCTGTTGCCTCCTTCCCCTCCACTCTGGTGTCCTCGTCCTCAAAAGCCCTTCCCTTAGGTGAATTGGTACCCTAAGTCTGGAGAGCAATTTGGCAAAACCTAGCAGAAGAAAAAAATGTACACATTTTGACCCAGATGTTTCACTTCTAGAAAATGTATCTTTAGTTATGCTTGCACAAGTTCATAAGGATAAATGTTGCTCATACACAGATGCTCTTTGAAGCATTGCCTATGAGAACAAAAACAGAGCATGACCTGAACAGACATCATTACAGGACTGGTCCAGTACATTGCAGTACAATAGAAAAGGATGCTGGTAATAAACTGTTGAGTGAAAAAAAGTTGCATACCATTGACTTTTTTTGAGACAGTGTCTCACCATGTTGCCCAGGCTGAACTGCAGCGGTGCAATCATAGCTCACTGCAGCCTTAAATTCCTGTGATCAAGCAATCCTCCCACCTCAGCCTGCTGAGTAGCTGAGACTACAAGGGTACCACCATGCCTGATTCTTTTACTTTATTTTATTTTCTGTAGAGATGGAGTCTCACTAGATTGCCCAGGCTGGTCTCAAACTCCTGGACTCAAGCGATCCTCCCACCTCAGTCTCCCAAAGTGCTGGGATTACAGGCGTGAGCCACAGTGCCCAGCCTACATTCTATTCTTGTCTTATAAGTAATGAATGGTATACATGGGAACTCCACACCTGTGCTCATGCATGTGTGTGTGTGTCACTTGATGTGCCCCTAGGCACACCCTGGGCTTGCAAGTATCTTAACACATAAATTCTATGGTGAGTAGTAACGCATCTCCCCCATGAACCTGTAAACTGCAAGAGGAAAGGGACTATTCATCTTTTTACCCCCAACATGCAGCACAGCGCCTGGCACACCAATGGCACCTGAATTAATGAGGGTGTGAGCATTCATGGGCACCAGGATATGTCAGTTATCTATTATTTGCATTGATCTAAGAACTAGGTATGTCTCCAGGAGAGAAAATAAACACTTAATGGATGGCTTCCAGGCTTTAGCAAACACATACACACACACAAACATACACACACACACACTCACTCACATCCAGGATTCCAGGCTCAAATTGTATTTGGAAAAACTGAGATAAACAAAGATAAACCATTTTCTTGACTGTAGGGCATCACTAAGATTTTAATTTGCATTGATATTCTCCAAGAGGCAGATATAGTATGGAGCATCATCCAAATTTTACTGACCATGAAGCACCTTCAGAGGAATATTTATTTACATTGATGTTCTGAGGATCATTCATCTGTAACATGCTGCATTAGAAGAATCACAAAGGAAGTCAATGGATCCCGGGTGAAAGTCGGATTGTGAAGAGGTGGGGTACGAGAATCTCCAGGAGGGCAAAAGAGTGATGAAAAGTTTCTCAGGTAAGATCATTTGAAACTCCCATTGGATGGCGGAAACTGAGAAGGAAAAGATTTGGTCAATGGAACAAGAGTGAGCAAAGCATGCTTGAGCTGACAGCAGGGTGACAAAAATCCTCGCCCTGGGGACTTCCGAGACCCTGGCAGGGATGTCAGGGAAGGAGCCCAGCGATCAGAATTCCAGGTGCTTCCTACAAAGTTTCTGATTTAGGAGGTAGGGCCTCCAAATATATATATATATAATATATATTATATATTATATATTATAATATATTATATATATAAAACAAAGACTCCAGGCAGAAACGTCTTCAACTCCCTGTCCACCCAACTGTCACCTTTTCTACATTCAGCTCTGTCTTTGCCACTCCCTGCCCATTATAGTAGAGGACAGTCCTTTCCCAAGTGTGTGTGTGTGTGTGTGTGTATGTGTATATATATATATATATATTTTTTTTTTTTTTTTAACTCACCAGATACATTTTGATGTTGAGCTAAATTTTGAACTGGCCATTGCTTGGCATCACTCTTTCTGCTCTGACACTAGCTCTTGTTCCCTTTAGAAACTGATCAGTAAGCTGGTGGGAGCAGAGGCCACATTACATGAGGCAAGATTAAGAAGGAATCAAGGCCGGGCATGGTGGCTCAAGCCTGTAATCCTAGGACTTGGGAGGCTGAGGCGGGCAGATCACTTGAGGTCAGGAGTTCAAGACCAGCCTGGTCAACATGGTGAAACCCTGTCTCTCCTAAAAAAACAAACATTAGCTCGGTTTGGTAGCAGGCACCTGTAATCCCAGCTACTCGGGATGCTGAGGCAGAAGAATCGCTTGGATCTGGAAGACAGAGGTTGCATGAGCCAAGACCATGCCACTGCACTCCAGCTTGAGTGATAGAGGGAGACTTTTTCTCAAAAAAAAAAAAAAAGGAGGAAACGAAAAGTGGGGAAATAGAGCAATGTATGCAATTTTTCTTGGGGGAAGAAATAAGACATTGGTGAATAGGATGGAGGAGCTATCATTGATGAAATAAGGTCCCTGAAGACAGTGCGGCAGGGAAGAGATATTCCAGCACATGTGGCAGGTGGTCCTTGGACTTGGGAAAGGACCATCCTCTACTATCATGGACAGGGAGTGGCAAAGACAGAGCTGAATGTAGAAAAGGTGACAGTTAGGTGGACAGGGAGTTGAGGACGTTTCTGCCTGGAGTCTTTGTTTCAATTGTGAGTGAGGAGGTGACACCATTCTTAAGACAAGTGAGTCGGGGTTGAAATAGTCATGGAGACCTGATCACTAGAACCATGACTCACACTGAGGACCTCATTGAGGTTGAAGGTTAGAAGTATATAGGATCATTTATCTGTGTCCCATATCCTTGTAGAATCTTTTAGTAGTAGTAGTAGCAGTAGGAGGAGGAGTAGTAAGACAGGGTCTTTCTGTGTTGCCCAGGCTGGAGTGCAGTGGCACGATTATAGTTCACTGCAGCCTCCAACTCTTGGGCTCAAGCAATCCTCCCCCCTCAGCCTCCCAAGTGGCCAGGACTACAGGCATGCACCACCGTGCCCGGTTAAGGTTTTTTTTAGTTTTGCAGAGATGGGGTTCTCACTATGTTGCCCAGGCTGGTCTTGAGCTCCAAGGCTCAAGCAATCCTCCTGCCTCAGCCGTCCAAAGTGCTGGGATTACAAGCCTAAGCCATCATACTCAACCCGTGTAGGATTT
This sequence comes from Macaca fascicularis, assembly GCF_037993035.2. Lineage (NCBI taxonomy): Eukaryota > Metazoa > Chordata > Mammalia > Primates > Cercopithecidae > Macaca > Macaca fascicularis. The sequence goes on from NC_088377.1 coordinate 59,119,594, forward strand.
TCCCCTGGAGCACTCCACATACTGAAGCAGACGTAACAATGGAAAACAGCTGTCAAGGAGGATGCCACAGAGAGGCAGGTTGCAGTGTGAGCACCTACCCAGAGGGTCCACATTCTAGAGAATGACGAGATCAAGGTTGAGGCCATAGGAGTGAAAGTCAACAGGAAAGAAGGTCACAAGAGTTGAAGTTGAGGCAACAAGAGGTGAGAATGTTGCCTGGTCATCCCCATGCTCATTCATCTCCCCGGTATGATCACAACTTGCGGTAGATATAAGAATGAACAAGCTGCTAGGGAATTCCAGGAGTGAATGGGTGACTAGAAGAAAAGCAGGTGATAGCAACGAGGGAGAGGGAGGCAGGGAATGTGCTCCTCAATGAAGCAGAGATTTTTACACAATGGTTAGGAACAAGCATATGAAAGTCTACCAGTAGCCTCAAGTGAAGAATCTCACTGCTCCTCTTGGGGGTCTTGGAGGGCACCCACTCTCCCAAATACATACACACACACACCTTGCTCCAACCAAAGTGGGTCCTCTTTCTGAGTATTGGCATTCCCCATAAGACTTATTTTAGAAAAGCTTTTACGAGCAAAACAAAAAACCATTAAACACCATTGATCATGCCTAACCCTTCCATTATAAGCCAAGGATGAGCTTGATGAAGGTATCCACTGCTGCATCCTGCTAGCGTACCACGTGAGGTATACTTTCCCCTAAGACACAGCTCCTGGATGATGCATCCTTTTAGGGCCGATGAGTTCAGCACCGCTGAAGTCCAGAAGAGCCAAGCATTGTAGGGAAGAAGGACCATTGGCCAGAGAAGGGCCATGATGGAAGTCCTCGGACACCTGTTAGGGACAGGGAAGAGATGCAAGAAGAGGAGAAGTAAAGATGGCAAGCAAGGAGGAGTCCAGCTGATGATTCCAATCTAGCAAGGAAGAGCAGCTCAGCATCCAGGCAACAAAGGCTGAGTTCTTTCAGCCTCTCACTGTGCGTGACCTTCCGTCACAAGGAAGTTTACAGGTCTTGTTTATGTGTAGACTTTTTTATAAGCTATTCAGAGCAGGGGTGGGAGGGAGAACTAGAGAGAAAAGTTCCCTTTGAATTTCCATTGCTTTCAGAGTCAGCAATTTAATGAGTCATGCATTCTAAATCCTTGCTTTGTCTACACGTTTTCATTTCAAAATACGAAAAAACACTTTGTTTGGAACATGAGATATTTTTAGATCATATATCAATAGTGCACATCCATTTCTCCCCATATGAATAAAAAAGCTTCCTTTGGATTGGGCTGGAGCCGCACCACAGTGGTGGGGTTGTTTACTTAGCTGTCATTTGTGGAAGCTACCTGGGCATCACTCTAATTCCTGGAGTCTGTCTTCTAGGTGACATCATGGATGAGTCAGCTCTAGACCTGGTCCAAAGAGCTCCAGATCTCAAAGTCTGGACAAAAAGTAAAGAAGTGAAGGATTTCACTGCTCCTCTTAGGGATCTTGGGAGACACCCCATTATCCCAAATATGTACACACACACCTTGCTCCAACAAAAGTGGGTCCTTTTTCTGAGTATTAGCATTCCCCACATGACTTATTTTAGAAAAGTTTCTATAAACAAAACAAAACAAAAATTAAACACCATTGATCACACCCAACTCTTCCATTATAAGCCAAAGATGAGCTCAAGACCATACAGTGACTTGAGGGAGGCACCCACTGCTTCCTTCTGCTAAAGTGTCCTTTCAGACCTCCTTGCCAAGGAGTCACCTTGACAGGCTAGAAAAAAGGTCAGGGCTTCCTTGCTTCACTCCCTTGTGAGACCTTTGAGAGAAAGGAGAAGAGAAGGAGGTCACCATCTACAGGTCACCTCCTCCAGATGCATTGACAGAAGCATGTTGACACCTTAGCAAAGACATGAGTGGACAATCAAGGATCTTCTGCAGTGATGTAGGCTGACAAATGGGGGGACAACGGACTGCAAGGAAGGCTGGCTGTGGGAAGGGTGGGGTCCTACCTCTCCAGTCCCCAGCCGGTTCTGTCTAACCTATTGCCTTTTTTTTTTTTTTTTTTTTTTTTGAGACAAAGTCTCTCTCTGTCACCAGGCTGGAGTGCAGTGGCATGATCTCAGCTCACTGCAATGTCTGCCTCCTGGGTTCAAGCGATTCTCCTGCCTCAGCCTCCCAAGTAGCTGCAACTATAGGCACACACCACAATGCCCAGCTAATTTTTGTATTTTTAGTAGAGATAGAGCTTCACCATGTTGGCCAGGATGGTCTCAATCTCTTGACCTCATGATCCACCCACCTCGGCCTCCCAAAGTGCTGGGATTACAGAAGTGAGCCACTGCGCCTGGCGTAACCTATTGCTTTTGTTCCACAAGTCACAGTTCATCATTTTGGGTCTTGTAGGGATTACCTTCTTGAAAAGTTCCAACTTAAAGCCTTAATAGCAAATACCTTCCCAGCACTTCATGGAGCATCAATTAACTCCAAGAATAAGAAATACATATAATAGCTCAAGGAACTGGTATGATATAGTTTGGATATTTGTCCCCTCCAAATCTCATGTTGGAATATGATCCCCAGTGTTGGAGATGGGGCCTAGTGGGAGGGGTTTGGGTCATGCACGCGAATGCCTCATGAATGCCTCAGCACCCTCCCTGTGATAATGAGTGAATTCTCACTCTATTAGTTCATGCAAGAGCTGGTTGTTTAAAAGAGCCTGCCTCTCTCTTGTTCCCTCTCTCTCCATGTGACATTCCTGCTCCCACTTTGCCTTCCACTATGATTGGAACCTTCCTGAGGCCCTCAACAGAAGCAGATTAGGCCATGCTTCTTGTCCAGTCTGCAGAACCATGAGCCTAATAAACCTCTTTTTTAATCAATTGCCCAATCTCAGGTATTCCTTTATAGCAGCACAAAATGGACTAATACATGGGGGTGAGGAGGCACCCCAGTTCTCCAGTCACTCCCCCTCCCCATCTTCTGTCCGCCCATTTAGAGTAGCAGCAGCTGCATTCATACATCTGACCCTCTTCTCTTGGGCACTATTGATTTGATCAGGAATGGACAGCAATGGGCTTGTTTCCCAGGGGATTTGGAATTGAGACCACACTGATTCCTCCATTTGATCACTGTTAAATGGGTAGCTATTTGACATGAATCATTTTCACATGGACAGAGAAACGCAAGAGACTTAGCTTTCTCAGATTTTCCACATCCTTCTAGGTCTTTGATGATGAGCTAAATTTTGAACTGGCCATTGCTTGGCATCGTTCCTTCTGCTCTGACACTAGCTCTCGTTCCCTCCAGAATCTGATCAGTAAACTGATGGGAGCAGAGGCTACATTACATGAGGTGAGATTAAGAAGGAATCAAGGCCGGGTACGGTGGCTTAAGCCTGTAATCCTAGCACTTTGGGAGGCCAAAGCAGGTGTATCACTTGAGGTCAGGAGTTTGAGACCAGCCTGGTCAACATGGTGAAACCCCGTCTCTACTAAAAATACAAAAATGAGCTGGGTTTGGTGGCAGCCACCTGTAATCCCAGAGCTGCACCTCTGGACTTGGATTTCACGAGACCCACCCTCTGCCCACTCCCATGGAAATATCCCTAGCATGTTTCCCTTTTCATTCCTGAGAACTCTCCTGGCCTTCTGTCCCTTGCAACCAATATGGCTCTGGGAGATGTGAAAGTGATCTGGAGACAGAAGACGAGACACATCAAGGAGGCTCCTCTCTGCTTTCTAACTTCGCCTGCCCTGCCCACGCTGTGCATAACTGCTCAGGCCACCACAGCTAGGAAGTAGTGGTGGCTCTTTGAGCATGCTTTGGGGTCAGAGGAGGCCCCTGGTGCCCCTGTTTTTGCTAAGGTGTCAACATTCTTCTTTCAGTGCACCTGGAGAAGATGACCTGTAGATGGGGACTGCCTTCTCTTTTACTCCTTTCTCTCAAAGGTCTCACAATACCCAGGCTGTGCTTTATCTGAAGGAGGTTGCCAGCCAGAGAACTGAAGGGCAAGAGGTGATGCGCTCTGAGAGATGACATTACTGCTGAACCTAATGGGAGAACACGTTCCAGATAAGACATGTTCCCACTCCCCTCCACGTCCAACTCCCTAGAGCCAAGATCTTGACCACAGATCTCCCTCCTCTGGCCCCACCTAATCTGCTGCTTTTTGGCTCTCTCCCTCTCAGCCCACTACACAAAGAAATCTTTGGGGAATGTGTGGGTACATGCCCAAGGATGGAATAACAAAAACAAAAGCATGTTCATTGTGCGTGTGTGTGTGTGTGTGTGCACGTGCATGCAAATGTGTGATGGGAACAGCCAGAGGTGTAGAGACCCTTAGCCCCAGGCCCTAAAGGGAGTTTATGTTCAACTCCAAAAGAGAAGCACATGCCTTGGGAGAAACTGACTCCTTGGGTCATCGCTGTCCCCTAGAGACAGGTGACACTAAACTGCCTAATTCATGCTGCTCACAACTCTGGCCAAAAAATGCCAAGTTCCCAAAATGCAGGATAAAATGGGGAAACATTTTTAATGTGACAATGTGTTGAGCAAAAAGATTTCTTTTCTGTTTGCTGTGTGATATCCTCAGATCTACAGAGGCAGGCAAATATCCCTTTCCTCCGTCCCACCAACTGTACTTGTCACTCAAGGCAGCCCTCCTAGGACTTACAGAAATGTTTCTCTGACTCAGTTCTTACCTCCTTTTTTCAACATGCCCCACCCCTTTCCCAGGGGAAGTGTTCACCGTCCTTTCATTTATCCTAGGCTGGTGAAAGTCCAACCACGCCTGCCTTTGGTGGGGGGTCCTCTCCTGGAAGGGATGAGCTGAGATGGGGAGACCATCCCAAAATGTTCTCTGACTCTAGCCAGCCTTCCTTGCTCTGAGCGTGCCCTTCAGCATTTGTCATTTCCAGCTTTACGCTGTCCTATTCTAGATCCTTCCTCAGAGGCTGAGAGAGTGGCTCCCCCAGTTGGTCAGCGTTCCCTTGGCCAGGGGTCTCATCAGCTCCCGCCCTTGGCGTCTCAAATGTCAAGCTGTGTTGGAGAAGGTTCTGAACAAAGTCTTGCAGCATCCTGTTCCTGGATCCTACAGTCTGGCCCCCTGCTCATGGGAGAAATTGCTGAACACCAGGAGCTGTAGTCACCATAAATACATCCACTTCCTTTTCTTCCCCATAAGCCTATCTCTAAACTAACTGCCCCCACCATATACGCTTTCAGCCGCCACTGAAAGCTGGTGGCTAGAGCTGGAGATCCCATTCTGAACAGCCTTAGGAAGAGAATTTCAGAATGTACCCATTTATAGGACTCACCACAGACCGATTCCTTGATGCCAGCATCACACAGACCAAAACTGCGTTCTATACCAAACCACAACCAGAGTTGCAACTCCTCTTGAGTTTGTACAGCCGAGGGTCTCCGAGGAAAAGAAAAAGAGTAAGATAAACAAAACCCATGGAGGCCTGTGGCTTGGTAGCATAGAAAACTCTTTACCCCGAACTGACCGCATCAATGACCAGAGAGACACAGGGTAGCCTAGTGGTTAGGAACATAATTTTTTTTTTTTTAGCGGTGGGAGGAGGGGTGGAATTCAGAGAGACTTGGGTAGGAATCCCAGGTTTGCCTTTGGCTGTGTCATCTCAGTCAAGCTGCCTAATGTTTGTGTTACTTTCCTCCTGTCAAAGCGAGACTAACAACATCCTTATGAAATTATTTGAGAATTGATTGAAATTGTCGATGCAAAGCTTCCATTTTTATGCTAGTGCATAGTCCACACTCTGTAAGTTGTATTTGTCATTGTTCACCTGAAAACAAGCATGTCTCTCCCCAAGAGTCGGTTTGCAAACCCGTCCCTTCGTCCCATCCACACATCTCAAATAGGCTCAAGAAAGGGGATAGAATCTCTGTACCCAGCCGGGACAGCTCTCCCAGGTGTTCAGTTCATAGATTCTCCTCTCCAACCTAGACACGCAGCAGCGGCAAAGGTTCCTGGACCCCGCACCACCCCCTACCTGAGGGCTGCCAAACAATCTAGATCCTGGGGTTTGGGGGAAGAAGACTTGCCAGGTGGGGAAGTCGGGGGCCTGGCTCCTCGGCGGCTCCTCTCCCCGTCCGAGGGCTCCTCCGTCCCCCTTTTTCTCATTCTCGGGCTTCCCCTCTCCGGGTTGCTCTGGCAGCCGCATCGGGGGTCCAGGGCGATGTTCTCAGAGAGATTTAGGAGCACATCAAAGGAACGTCAGCGAAGGCACTGAGACTCTGAAAGGAGTTGACAGAAACTTACAGCCTGCACAGTGCTGGGCGATTATTTTTCTCAAAGCCGGCCGCCTAAATAATTCACACCCTCCCTTCCGTGTTTACACAGGACAATGGTAGAAACACAATCCTGGCACAAGAAATATAATTACAGTTGTGACAGATGTTTAGTTATTAATAAGGCCTCAATGTCACCAGAGGGTAATGCACAACAAGCCAATAATGGGCTTTTGGAGCCAACCTTAATATTTACAGGTATTTTTCCATTCGTACTCACATGGGCATTGCTGGAGTATGAGCAGTGTGGAGAGATCTATAGCCGCCAACGTGATTGCAACTTGCAAGGAAGCAAAGCACCTCGCCAGCATCATTTGTTTCCTTGCTGCTGACACCAGGAAATCCACAGAAACAAAATGAGGGACTGAGCTGGAAATCACCGTCTAACGGTGAAGGACTCTTGCCAAGTCTCCCAAACTTGGTGATGCTGTCACAATCCCAGGGCAATATCCTCCTAACTTCCTTAAAGCAAAGAGCATCCAAGACGGCATCCCGTTACCAGCTCCAGTGCAGACTTGCAGCCCACGCATACGGAATCTCTACGTCCACTTGATGTCACCAAGTGGCAACATCCTCTTTCTATCTCTCTCTCTCTCTCTCTCTGATATCCAGTTACCGCCTACTTGTCCCTTACAACTCAGCTCAGCTGTCACCTCTTCTGAAAAGCTGTCCTTGACCTGGCCCTCTCCCTTGGTTGAGTTAAGGCACCCCTCATCTCTGCCTACTTCTACTGTCATTTGTCTACAACCTCCATCCCCTCCTCCCAACACTGTGTTGAGAAAAACCCCAGGCTAGATGCACACTGTGTGGCATTTAAGCCCAGGCAGGAACAACCTTAAAGTAACTGGTGCTCAATAAACATGTATTGAACACACATTTAATCAATGTCAGTTCTTTTTGGTTCCATTGAAGTTAAAAACAAACAGTAATGAAGACCAACAAAGACTCTCTAGAGATGTGAAGTTCAGAGAGTGTAACTGGAAGACGTTGGTGACGAAACCAACAAAGCCCTGGCCACCATGGATCAGGGACCTATCTGAGAAAGCTGTGCTCATAAGGATGTCTGCACGTTGCAGCAGGCAATGGCTTCTCGCAGCCACACACAGATGAGTCTCCATTTCTCATTGCTTGGCCCCTGAACATTGCATCCTGGGAAGAGTCCCTCTGCCCTCTTTCTGCTCTCTCAATTCCGGCGAGAGGTGCATGCCCACGCCTGGGAAGCGGTCTCCTGTCAAAGTCAGATTTTAGGAGATCAGGCTCAGAAAATGACTGTAGAAAGCAGGAAGAAGGCTTGAAGAGCTGTATGTGGATGGTGGACATTATTGTTGTAGATCATTGTTGTAAATCTGCACACACACTACCCACTGAAAATTAGCCTCATTTGGCTCGAATGAAACAGGCTCAGCCCAAGGCCCTGTGCGTAACTCATCAGCCACTGGGGTGAATGAATGAAGGACAGACACATAAACCAGGGGTGAATGAATGAAGGACAGACACATAAACCAACTGGATGCTTTGTAATTTCCACCTGGACCAGAAACCCTCGTGTCCTTAGCTCAGATCTGGACCAGATGGTGTCTGGGTGCCCCTGACCTCTGAGGTCTCTGGTTCCCCAAGGTTGTGGGATAGAGTTGAGCCCTCCATCCCACAGGAATGATGAGATAGGACAGGAAGGGTGTTATGTCCTGTGACTGGGCTGGAACTTCCCAAGGGCTGAGATCTCAAAGATACCTTAAAGAGAGTAAGTGTCTCAAAGCAAGAAGCCATGTCTCACCAAACAGCACGTGTGCAATGCATCCACGTAACAGCACTTGGCCTCAAACACACACATGCACACACTGGTCTTCAGATGCGTGCTCACAGATCAGCCTTGTAACATTCATAGCCTAGAGGTGATCTTAGACCCACCTAGCATGGCTGGGGAGGCCTCAGGAAACTTACAATTATGGCAGAAGGCAAAGGGGAAACAGGCATGTCTTCACTCGCCTGTTTCCTGAGACATATGCCCAGGAGCACTCACCCCCACACCCACATGGCTCCCACGCAACTTCACACAGCTGCACACTCTGTCCCCATCAGCACGCACCCGTACGCCGCTCACTTACACATGCCTATGACTCATATATTCACACACACTACAACACCCACTTCCCCACACACGCTGCACATGCTGAAACTCTTGGAGACTTCTCTAGTTAGCTCGTTAAGTTAAACAGGAGAAACAAGTGTGTCATTACAGTAGAAACGCAAAAAAAAAAAAAAATGACATTTTATTTTCAGATATGCTTTTAGTTGCCATGGCAGTCCCAGCACCATGGAAGTTGTGATTGGTGGTAAATGCATATTTCAAAAAGCAGTAATTAGCTCCCCATATGCAAAAACTTCTGAATATGTTGAGTCCCTTCTCTTGTCAGGTACCTCCCAAGGCAGTGTGGACATCAGAGCAAGGCACCCAGATGAGAACACCAGGAGCTCTCTGCAAGGATGTTCCAGGCTGATGGTCACCAGGCTTCTGAGCCCAATACATTTAATGACTTGGAACCTGCCCACAGCTCAACAGGCGCACGGCACTGAAGGTGTCAGCTCCCTGTAAGGAACAATGGCTCCTGCTGCTCAGCTGGCCTCTGGTGCCCTCACTGCGTCACTCGGGATGTGCCAGAAAAACACAAAGCCAGGGGACCCAAAATGGAGCTGGCTCCTGCAGTCAGAAGCCATCTCTCCAGAATTCCCCTCTCCCAGTCACAGCTGCCTGCTGGCATAACAACGGGGGAAGCCAAACCGCCCTGCACAAGCCGGACTGACCACCCTTGGCCAACTAATGAAGCACCCCATGTTGGCATCTGCAGAGAAGACAGACCTCCATCTTTCCATTTAACTGGAAGCTTCTCCAAGACACAGGCACCTCCTGAGTCCTCACAGCCTTATGCATCTTGGGACCCAAGGTGCATTTCCCAATGAGCTTCCTTGTCCCCAAATTAACTGGCTACCTCATTTCCTGATGTGATTCCTAAGGACGATTAATTTCCAGAATTTGTCCTCTAAAGTCCATTTGCTAATTGCCTTTACAATCACCATCTGAAAGGTCAGCCGGGAGGAGCTGGATTTTTGAGCCTCAGTCTTGAAGTTAGAGCTTTGGGCTAATTCCTAGACCCACATGAGGGTCCTTATCAGCCTTTTTTTTTGTTTTATTGTTTTTTGGGGTTTTTTTTTTTGAGACAGAGTCTTGTTCTGTCTCCCAGGCTGGAGTGCAGTGGTGTGATCCCTGCTCACTGCAGCCTCTGCCTCCCAGGTTCAAGCCATTCTCCACCTCAGCCTCCTGAGTAACTGGGATTACAGGTGCACACCACCAGACCTGGCTAATTTTTGTATTTTCAGTAGAGACGGGTTTCGCCATGTTGGCCAGACTGGTCTCGAACTTCTGACCTCAAGTGATCCACCTGCCTCAGCCTCCCAAAGTGCTGGGATTACAGACATGAGCCACCAGCCCCTTGTCAGCTTTTCATTCCAATAGGTGACCTACCCACTTCCTTTAGCACTGAAAATGTCCCTGGAACACTGGCCACTCTTTTAGGGCTCAGACCAGTAGGAGGCACTCTTACCCACCCAAAAAGTGATGCAGCCCTGGGTCTACCCTTTGAGTGCTCCATCACCTGCGTCACTTTTACCAACCCATAATATGCAGAGAATGGTGGAGTGATGCTGTTAAGAACATCGCTAATCAAATTAGACCATGCATTCCAAATCCTGGCTGTGCCACTTAGGGGCTGTGTGACCTTGGGAAAGTGACTTAACCTCTCTGGGCTTCAGTTTCCTGATCTGCAAAATGAACCTGATAATAACACCTACCTTTTAAAGTTATTGTAAAGTGTTAGGCACAGAGCAGGTGCTACATATGCTAGCTACCTGATATGGTTTGGATTTGTGTCCCCACCCAAATCTCATGTCAAATTGTAATCCCCAATGTTGGAGATGGGGCCTGGTAAGAGGTGAGTGGATCACCGGGGTGGATTTTGCCCACTTTCATGCTGTTCTTGTGATAGAGTTCTCATGAGATCTGGTTGTTAAAAAGTGTGAGGTGCTTCCCTCCTCTCTTTTCCTCATGCTCTGGCCACGTGAATACATGCCTGTTTCCCCTTGGCCTTCCACCCAATTGTAAGTTTCCTGAGGCCTCCCCAGCCATACTTCCTGTATAGCCTGCGGAACTGTGAGCCCATTAAACCCCTTTTCTTTGTAAGTTACCCACTCTCAGGGATTTCTTTATAGCAGTGCAGTAAGCAACAGACTAATACACTATCATTAGTGTATTTTTTTTCTTTTTGCACTAATAGATAGTGACTGAGCTCCTTCTCTGCTCAGATGGGCGCTGGACTGGATACACAGCGGGATGGAGGTGGGACATACAGAAGTGAATCCACCACAGATGTAGCCTCACAGAGCTCGGAGTCAAGCTGAGAACTCAGACACAAACACACGGAACAGGGGAAGATTGGCCCTGCTCCTTCAGTCTGAAGGATCGGTTTGTTCCTGAGGGTATCCAAGAAGGCAGACTTTGATTCTCCCCTTCTGAGGCACTAGGTATGCAGATGTGCACTGTGTGGCATTTAGGCCCAGGCAGGGGCATCCTTAAAATAATTGGTGTTCAATAAACATGTATTGAACACACATTTAATCAATGTTAATTCCCTTTGGTTCCATATTGACGTTAAAAACAAACTGTAGGCCTGGCATGGCGCCTCACATCTATAATCCCAGCACTTTGGGAGGCCAAGAGGGGTGGATCACCCACGGTCAGGAGTTTGAGCCCAGACTAGCCAACATGGTGAAACTCCATGTCTATTAAAAAGAAACAAAAACAAAAATTAGCAGTGCATGGTGGCTCACGCTTGTAGTCCCCAGCTACTCAGGAGGGTAAGGCACGAGAGAGAATCACTTGAACCCGGGAGGTGCAGGTTGCAGTGAGCCGAGATCACGCCACTGCACTCCAGCCCGGGCAACAGAGTGAGACTCAGTCTCAGAAAAAAATTAAAACACACACACACACACAGATAATAAAGACAAAGACTCTCTAGAGATGTGAAGATCAGAGAGTGTAACTGGAATATGTTGGTGATGTTGGTGACAAAACCAACAAGGCCCTGGCCATCATGGATAAATAATTTTTTGTATAAATTTATAGGATACAAGTGCAATTTTGTTACATGCAAAGATTGCATAGTGGTCATGAAAAGACATACAAATTACCACCAATTATTTTCTTTTTTTTTTTTTTTTTTTTTTGAGACAGGGTTGCACTCGGCCACCCAGGTTGGAGTGCAGTGGCGCAATCATAGCTCTCTGCAGCCTCGACCTCCCAGGCTCAAGTTATCCTCCCACCTCCAGCCCCCTGAGTAGCTGGGACTACAGGCGGGCCCCACCTCCAGCCCTCTGAGTAGCTGGGACTACAGGCGGGCACCATCACTCCTAGCTAATTTTTGTATTTTTTGTAGAGATGCAGTTTCACCGTGTTTCCCAGGTTGGTCTCAAACTCCTGGGCTCAAGCAATCTACCCACCTCAGCCTCCCAGAGTGCTGGGATGGCAGGTGTGAGCCACCACACCTAGGCCCAAGTATACTTTTTTGGGGTGGGGGCTGGGGGGTGGCGGTGGAATGGAGTCTTGCTCTGTGGCCCGGACTAGAGTGCAGTGGCATGATCTCAGCTCACTGCAACCTCCGCCTCCCGGGTTCAAGCAATTCTCCTGACTCAGCCTCCTGAGGAACTGGGATTACAGGCGCCCGCCACCGCTCCCGGCTAATTTTTGCATTTTTAGTAGAGACAGGGTTTCACCATCTTGGCTAGGCTGGTCTCGAACTCCTAACCTCGTGATCTACCTGCCTCGGCCTCCCAAAGTGCTGGGATTACAGGCATGAGCCACCACACCCAGCCCAGTATACTCTTAAATGGATCTCTGTGCTTGTAATCCACACACCAGATTGGTGGCTGAAGGCCACAGAGGCTGAAATGATGAGGTCGGCCAGTCCACTTAGACTGTATCCATGTACCTCCCTTCCTCAGAGGCTGGCACAGGGTATACTCTTAAATCGATCTCTGTGCCAGCCTCTGAGGAAGGGAGGCGTATTTCAGCCTCTGTGGCCTTCAGCAACCAAACTGGTACATGGGTTACAAGCAGACTGAGCACACCAAAGTCCTTCATGGATTTGATCCCTTCTGAAGTGTCTAAAATTCCAATCACTGGGAGCAAGATTGAGCTGAAAATCTAATATTTGTGAATGGAGGAGGATGAGCCTGTGTTGTTTATGGGCATAAATAATTCATAAGCATGGGTTAAATGATTTTATTTAGTCTCTGGGAGCCCCATGGAACAGTGGTTCCCAGGCTGTTACTCGAAGACCCAGTTCAAAGAATCACCAAGGAACGTTCCCTACCTTTTAACCACGTTGGGCATCAAGTTAAGAGTCTTTCGCATCTTGTGGTCTCTGCTAGGTTTTACGATTGTTGAGGGCCACATTATAATCATAATTTTTTCAATGCTTGATAATGGTTTCGCCCGTGGTCCTTTCCTCTAAAACCCTGCAAAGACGCACCACATTTAACACACAAGAAGAATTTATTTTTGTTATAAATGAACATAATTCTTTTTTGAAGATACCTTTTGGACGAAATGTTGCATGGTGCAGGTCATGCCATATGGTGTGTAATGAGGTACGAGTTGCTGACAAAAAAGAGGATGGGGGCAGAGTGTGAGCTCCAGCCTGCCCCAAAGCTAAGCCCTGCATTTGCTGGAACATGGGAGCCTGGAGCTCTTAAATATGTAAGAAAGGTTGTCACATCTACTCAACTGCTTATGAGCAATGAAGTCTCATCACTGCACTTGTGTTTACTGACTCTGCAGAGGTGACTGTTGGCCATCATTTTGAATATCTTAATACTAAGATGTATTCAAAAGTACAAAAAAGAAATCTAAAACCGCTGATGCAGGATGTAGAAAATGTCCATGGAATTCCTTGAAAGATGCAAAAGCGAAATCCTTCTATGTGATGTAAAATGAAAACTTGTTTTCTCCCTATCTCTGTCCAAAACCAATTAGATATCATCATGCAAATAAAATACATACACAGTCAAAGCCAAAATTCTAAGCCGACATCTGAAAACTGAAATTAGCTTTTCAAATCACCTCCGTACAATTCTACTGCAGGTGAGACTTCTCAGGAGCCCTAACGTCCCTTCGGTCCTGGCTTAGACTGACATAAGCAAAACATACTAAACCCTGGTTCTTCAAAGTGAAAACCAAGACCTATGAATGGCTCACAACAATAAAATTAACATTGAAAATCAGAATAAAATAGGGAACTATATATATTTCCTGAACATAAATACATACACCTCCACATCAGCTCACAAGCCAGCACCCTACTTTCCAGGAAGCACTAGAAACTTTATTGCTAAACTCAGAAAAAATACAAGGATGTTCACTATCTCTGCTACTATTAACACCGTACTGTAGGCATTAACCAACATGATTAGACAAGCAATTAGAGGCATAAGATGGGAAAAGAAATAAAGTTATTTGAAAGTGATATGATTATATGTCTGGAAAATCCAAAAGAATTCATGAAAAAACTATTACAAATAATAGGTGAATTTAGTAAAGCAATAGAATGTAAGACCAGCATACAGAACTTAATAGGAGATGTGTAGAAGCAATACTGAGTTAGAAGATAATGTATGAGCAGACCCTATTTATAATAGCAAACATATATAAATCAAAAGTTTTACAGATTTGAAAAAAATTGTATCAAAAGGAAAAAGCAAAGCAATTCCTTAAAATAGAAAATGAACTGGAACATACAAACACAACTGTATTTCAAGTTAATGGTTTAACTACAGAGAAAATTGTTTTTTTCAAGTTACTTTAAAACATAATATTTTGACTGAGCTTTCCAACTGAGACATAGTCTCAGGACAAAAAGAACCACAAAGAAATCATACATAAGAGATTCATGTAACATCATTAGGAATCAAGATTTTCTATGTTAGAGAAAAGAGCTGTAAATATAACAATTTTAAGGTTAAGTAAAAACTCTGAAATCTAGTCTGAATAAAAATATCAGTGTGAACTCATAATTTATTTTTGTCTTTAAAAAAATATGGACATGTCAGTTTTGTCACTGAAAAGACGTCAAGGTAATAAAACTCAGGCAATGAGCACCCAAATTATAGTCTCTAAATACCACTTCCAGCTAAGTAACCAGTTCCATGGGAGGAAATACGAAAAGTCTTGTCAGGCCTAAAAGTGGATAAGCTCTCAATGATGCCAAATGACAGAGAAACCGGAAGACATATGCAATGACCAAATATGGTACAACTCATTATCCTGAAAACTGATATGAATGTAATTGCTAAGGCATAAAGTAATTACTCTTTTAAAAGTAATAAGAAAAGAACCAAACAACTGTCCTGCCTTTTCTATACAGATTATATTACAGGATAACCAAATAGTTGATGAAGCAATTCTCTTTTAGAGAGGAATCATAAACCAATAAAGAAAAAATCATAGATTAGAATGCCACCATAATCTGGAGCTTGTCTCCAGACTGTGAAAGTACCCAGATTCTGGCTCCCAACCTGGCCCAGCCGCAACCCAGCCGTCACCTGCACGCAGCTGAGCCCACCGTGCCCTTCAGTTTCTGTGCCCACCTGTGTGTGGAATTTATTCCTTCTGGTGGGTTCTTGGTCTCGCTGACTTCAAGAATAAAGCCATGGACCTCGCGGTGAGTGTTACAGCTCTTAAAGGTGGCGCGTCTGGAGTTGTTTGTTCCTCCTGCTGGGTTCCTGATCTTGCTGACTTCAAGAACTAAGCCACAGACCCTCGTGGTGAGTGTTATAGGTGGAGCGGACCCAAAGAGTGAGCAGCAGTAAGATTTATTATGAAGCGTGAAAGAACAACACATCCACACAGTGGAAGGAGCCCCTGGTGAGTTGCCCCTGTGGGGGGGCGGGTCGCCAGCTTTTATTCCCTTATTTGGCCCCACCCATGTCCTGCTGATTGGTCCATTTTACAGAGTGCTGATTGGTGCATTTACAATCCTCTAGCTAGACACAGAGCACCGATTAGTGCATTTACAATCCTCTAGCTAGACCGAAAATTCTCCAAGTCCCCACCGACCCAGAAGCCCAGCTGGCTTCGCCTCTCACACCCAGGCGCAGCTGCCAGAGGAGCAGCCCCAGCTCTTGTCCCCTCACCATGCCCCCATAAACCTGCTTTGGGAAAAACAAACTGGAACAATAAAAATGCCCCACATTCCAAATCAAGCCCTTGTCAAAGTCCCTTGTCTTCAGCCCAGGAAGTTCCTAGAAGCAGTCAAGCCACAGGACAGAGAAATATCTGGTGGCCCAGCTCTCCCTGGAGAATCCATCTCCCACCTCCAAAAGGAAGCACCCAGACCATGGAGGCCACAGCCCCAGGCCTGACTTTCCTGGTAGGATAATATTGAGGGTCACCATCTTTCTCCTGGGGCAGCTGGTCTAGCTCTGAGAAGGTTCTCTGATGGCTGTGCTGGCTCACTCTAAACCCACCTAGAGTAGGCCAGTGGCTGGTGGCCACCTTCAGACCTGGGCTCACCCCAGGGGTTTGCACTGATGGGTGCCCTGGCAGAGATCTGTTAGACACATGCATGCACACACACTCTTACACATATGCTCACTTACACACTTACACATACACTCATCCGTACACACCGACACTTGTGCCCACCCACTCACACACACACTCATACACACATATACACTCACACACACCACACATACACACTTATATTCACATACACCTCACTCACACTTATGCACACACACACCACATGTACACACACATATTCATAAACACACTATCATACACTAACATCCACACATACACTTACATACACTCATCTACACACACCCACGAACATACACCCCCATACAAGCACACCACACATGCACATTCTTACACACATGTATACTCACATAGACTCATATAGCACACATGGACACACACATGTGCGTACTCACACCACACATGCTCACATAAGCACACAAACTCACACATACACACACACAGATACACTCATAAACACACACACATATGCACACTAACATATGCACACACTCATACACATATACACTTACACTTACTACACATACACATACAGACTCACAGTTATGCACAGTCACACACACAGTGCATAAACATGCACACACACTCATACACATATACATTCACACTCACACTACAGATACACATATACACTCACACTTATGCACACTCACATGCACAGCACATATGCACACACTCATACACGTAACAAACACACACACTACACATACACACATACACACCACTCACAAACATTCCCACTTATGCATTCATGTGCATGGCATGTACACACACACAAACATGCACACACATCCACACACATCACACACACTTGCATATATATACACACATACATGCATACACATACACTCTTACATACATACACACACACCACACTCTCACACACGCACCCTCACATATACTCCCCCTTCCTTCTGTTTCTATGATGTCTGATGTCTCCAAGGCTTTCTGTTGTTGAGTCCCCTGCTACAATTAAAATACTCCTGAGAGCAATTAAGCTTTGGCAGCTAATAACTTAATTACCCACTAATACCGTATCTTCCCATCACTCTCGCCAAGCAGGAGCAGTGAGGTATGAGGCGGATTCACTCATTGGAGGCAGGCTGTGGGAAGATCCAGGATCCTGGAGTTTGGCGGGAAGCTCAAGAAACTCATGGTGGAGCCAGAGGCCCATGGGCCTCCTTGAGTCCTGGGGCCGAATCCTTCATTCCGTGCACCCACTACAGTGCAGTGTCCTTAACCAGGGCTCAAAATCATCTACTCACATGAAGAGTGACCTACAAAAGAGACTGACCTCATCAACCCCTGGTTCACAATTGGGTGGAGTGAGACAGAGAGGCTGAGTGGCTTCCTAGGGTCACACGGCTTCTCTTGCAGGCCAGAGGCCTTCTTGATGCCAGACCAGGGGCTCCTGGAATGGGTGGTGGCAAGACCCTCACGCCAGCCTCCCTGAACTCACTCCCCACTCCACCTTAACACTAGCATGGCGGCACAGAACTTCCCAGAGACATTACAGAACGGTAGAGATTGGAAGTCCAGTGTTGACCCCCAATCTGGATAATTCAAGCAAATATTTGAAGGAAAGATGTCCTGAATTTGCCGTAAGCTGTATTTCTCCCGGGACGACTGAGAAGCAGTATCTGTAGATGGGGGAACATGAGCTGTGTACCGGTCTCTGTTGCCAAGTTGATCCATTTCATGGCAATGGTTTCTTTCCATTTTTGTGACATGCTTGGATGACCCGAGACACCCATTGGTCATTTAATTTCCCTTCCCAGCCCCCAAATATACATCTTGAATTCCAGATATGCTATGGAGTGAATTGTATCCCTCATCCAAATCCCTACATTGAAGCCCTCAAACACAATGTGACTATAGCTGAAGATAGGGGTTAGGGGAGGTCATTTTAAATGAGGTTTTAAGGGTGAGACCCTAATCCAATTGGACTGTGGCTTTATAAGAAGAGGAAGAGAGGGATCTCTGTCTCTGCCATGTGAGGACACAGCAAGAAGGCAGCTGTCTGCAAGCCAGGAAAGGAGTCCTCCCTAGAACCTGACTATGCTGGCACTTTGATCTTGGACTTCCAGCCTCCAGAGCTGTGAGAAAATAACAGCTGTTAAGCTATAGTTTAAGCTCCCCACCCACCAGTCTATGGTATTTTGTTATGGCAGCCTGAGCAGACTACTACAAAGTACCTAGATCTTTCTCCCTGTGGGAGCACCGGGGTCTAATTCATACTATTGTGTCATCCACTCCAGATGCACCTGTGTTTTTTCCTTCTTATAAAACAGGGAAGGCCAGCTCAAATGCCTACAGGGACTGGCAGTCATGCCAAGAGGCAAAGACCACGAGGAAATAGCTCCCTTTGTGCAAAGCACTAGCCACGACTCATCACCCATCCATTGTTGCTATGAGTGAGTATGGCCCGGCATTGCCAGATGTCATGATTTAAAGAGGAGCTGGAAATCCAGATTGTTAATAAATCAGCTGATTTTTCAAATGCTGGCAACGACTTCAAAGTTTCAAAACACTTTGGGAGAAAACCATAACAAAGACACAAGTAAACAACAAGAAACAACAACAAACCTGTTTGTGGGCTGAACCGGGCCTGCGAGCCACCAACTCACGATCTCAGTTTAGTCAGTCCTCCTGGGAAAATGCTGGAAGCCTGAGTGGTGACTAAGACAGCAGGGTCCCAGGCAGTGGGCAGAGGCCCGTGAGGGTACGGGGCGTGCGGGGGGCATAGAACCACCCTACTGGACAGTGACTCCGCCAGCAGGTACCACCAGGCTCCTTCACCTAGGGCTTCTCTTGGCCAGTGCCCACCCAGGTGCCTGAGTCTGATCTGTTCCCAGGGGCCAGGATCCCACATCTAGAGGCAGCACAAAAACAAACAGCCCCAGCCTGGGCTCCATTTCCTTTGAGGTTGCAGGTCTGCTTCTGAAGCTGACTACCAAGGCTTGTACTGTTCCCTTCGCCCTACCCTTGACATTTTCCAATCTCCACCTGTGATGTTGAGGTAGGAGGCAGGACTTGACCCTAGACCAGACTGAAGACTGGCTAAAACAGGGAAGAAGGACTGGAAGCACCTCTCCGTAAGACATGCCCCCCAGCGCCATGACAGTTTACCATTGCCATGGCAACACCCAGAAGTTACCACCCCTCTTCTAAAAATTTCTGAATAGCCTTCCGCTTAATTTTCATATAATTAGAAGTGAGTATAAATATGACTGCAGCACTGTCCCTGAGCTGCTGCTCTCCACACACTGCCTACGAGGTAGCCCTGCTCTGCAGGAGCAGTCACAGAGCTGTAACGCTGCTGCCTCAATAAAGCTGTTTTCTTCTGCCACTGGCTCACCCTGGAATTGTTTCCTGAGTGAAGCCAAGAACCTGGCTGGGCACGGTGGCTCACGCCTGTAATCCCAGCACTTTGTGAGGCTGAGGCAGGTGGATCACCTGAGGTCAGGAGTTCGAGACCAGCTTGGCCAACATGGTGAAACCCTGTCCCTACTAAAAATACAAAACTCAGCTGAGCATGGTGGTGTGTGCCTATAGTCCCCGCTACTCAAGAGGCTGAGGCAAGAGAATCACTTGAACCTGGGAAGCAGAGGTTGCAGTGAGCCAAGATTGCGTCATTGTATTCCAGCCTGGGCGGCAAAGTGAGACTCCGTCTCAAAAAAAAACAAACAACAAAAAGAACCTTCCCGGGCTTCACCCCAATTTGGGGACCCACCTCTCCTGCATCAGTGTCAGCATCTGTCAGCTGAGGGTTGAACTGGGCTGGGCTGGGCTGGGCTGGGCCAGGAGGCAGAGAAGTGCAGGGCACAAAGAGGCCACAGAGAGCTGAGGCCAAGTCTTTGGTCCAGGGCAAGTCAGTGGGGAAAGGCATGCTTAGCCAAGGCATGCTTCAGGTCTCCAGGTCAGCTGCCAGATGGAGGCTCAGCTTCCCTGGGATTCCCATAGAGCCTGAGTCTTCATCCAGGCCCAGAAAGCTGGAGATATGCTCAATGAGTGCAGTCAGAGGGCGGTCCCAGCTGGGATCTGGAAGCCAAGGATAAAAAGACAACAAGGGTTTGAGAAGCACCACTGCTGTTTGGTGTCCTCGCCTCCCGAGGGAGGACATGAGTGAGATGCCCCGTGCAATGGGATTGGCAGAGACCCCAGGCAGACCCCTGACTGCTCAGAAGATTGCAGTCTCTGGCCATCAGCCCGCCAAAAACATCCTACCTCCCCCACTCTGCCTTTGCATCCCAAATGACACAAAGATTAGCACCAGCCAACAAAATCAGGTTGCAGGAACCACAACCAGTTTGTGTGGATTCGCCCGAACCAGGGTGGGAGGAAGTAAATTAGAACCTAAACCAAAGGTGACAAAGAAATCAATTGCAAGCCTGGGGTGGCTTTCTACTTCTGTCCCGGCTGCTGTGGGGTCTTGCCACATAGTTCTTGGTTACCAGCCAGCATGCTTCACCAGCACTGGTTCCTAAGGTGACTATTCAATCATGCATTGTGTGTTTGAATGTATTCATTATATTTTAATATGATTATATTCAATCCAATAGACTGAAACCGATTTGTCCGGATGTATAATTATTTTCTAAATGCTTATAATTCTTGGCGGCAGAGTTGGCAGAGGCTTTGAGAAAGAAGAGGAGTCCATTAGCTCTTGATGTTCATTAGTCATGGTTGTAGGAGCCTCATCAGTGGGTTCAAGGTAATCTGCGCTGCCCTGGGACACCCTGGCCTTAAACACGATCACAGGGACCTTGTGTTTTGAGCCCCACGCAGGGACTCACTGGGTCCCTAAGTTTCACCTGGAGCTCCTCCCTCTGCTGAGCTGTTTTTCCCTGTTCCTCTTTTTGTTTGTTTGTTTTAAGGGTTTTAAAATTTCCAACTTTAATTTAGATTCAGAAGGTACATGTGCCAGTTGGTTAAATGGATATATTGTGTGATGCTGAGGTTTGGGGTAAAAACATTCTGGTCACCCAGGTAGCAAGCATAGTACCAATAGGTAGTGTTTCAACCTTTACCCCCCTCCCTCTCTTCCCTCTCCAGTAGCCCCAGTCTCTGTTGTTCCCATCTTGATGTTCACATGTACCCAATGTGTCTCTCCCACTTATAAGTGACAACATGCAGTATTTGGTTTTCTGTTCCTGCATCAATCCGCTTAGGATAATGGCCTCCAACTGCATCTATGTTGTTGCAAAGGACGTGATCTCATTCTTTTTGATGACTGTGTAGTATTCCACAGTGTATATTGACCACATTTTCTTTATCCAATCCACCACTGATGGGCACCTACATTGATTCCATGTCTTTGCTCTTGTGAATAATGCTGCAATGAACATACAAGTGCAGGTGTCTTTTTGGCAGAACAAATTATTTTCCTTTGGGTTTGGGAAGGGGCTCTGCCCAGGGTGACTGTCACACTGCACCCTCCAGGACTCTGGAAGACAGTAGTCCCCAGATTTACCACAGTATCCGCAGCACCTCAGCCATATATTCACCACTTGCGGACAGTCGTCCTCTGTAGCTTCCCCTCCGGCTCACATAGGGCTCCTGGAGTTTACCAGAGCTTTCCACAGAGACTTTCAGTCCTTTGCTCAGCCCCACCTGGATGGGTCTCCCTGTAGTTCAAGCTCTTATGTCACTGGATGATGTGGCTTACACCTATAACCCCAGCTCTTGGGAGGGCAAGGTGGGAAGATTGCTTGAGGCCAGGAGTTTGAGGCCAGCCTGGGCAACATGGCGAGACCCTGCCTCTACAAAAAAATATTTTTAAAAGTCAGCCAGGCATGGTAGTGCATGCCTGTTATCCCAGCTACTTGGGAGGCTGCAGCAGGATGATTGCTTGAGCCCAAGAGGTCGAGGCTGCAGTGAAATATGATCATGCCACTGCACTCCAGCCTGGGTGACAAAGCAAGACTCCAAGTAATCACTTTGTTTTTCAGTTTGGCAGACCTCTACCCATTGAAAAGCCTAGAAGTAGATCCCCAGAAACACCAAGCAGCCAAGAAGATGGATGCCCATCCCAGTGGGTGCAAAGTTGAGCTGGACAACACATGAATGCCATGCTGACGATGCCCTACCACTGCTCAAAGCATCACAGTTCTCACCCTCCTGCTTCAAAATTCCATGATGCACACGATAATTGTGCAAATGGTCTAAAATGGATTGTGATCACCACAGCCCATTTTAGACCATTTTCATCATTCCCAAAAGGAACCTCATATCCTTTGGCAGTCATTCCCTAGTCCTTCCTTGGGAAGGAAGATTCCTCAGATCTTCCTTCTTTGGTAACCCATGGAATCTTGGGGCAGGGCATTTGGCTGCCATATTTTCCTCAGGATTCATGTCTGGATCAGCTCAGGTAATCCTCTACGGCTGGGTTTGAGAGGCACTAGTTTGCCCTTCTTGGCTTTGACTGCATGAATACTGGTGTCCCAGAAACCCCACTTTCCCCAGCTGGCCTTGGAGTCATCCTGATACAGAACAGCTGGGCTCCCGGCAAAACCCCACTCTCCAGTCTGGAACCTCGGCCCTAAGTTGAAACAACTGGCCCAATTTTCCTGCCCAAATGATTGCCTTACTGGCCTGCCACGCCCCTATCCTGTGCCCATAAAAAGAAAAAGAGCAACCCAAGTGGCTGACCAGCAAGGACACAAGTGGCTGAGCAGTGAACAGAGAAGCAGCAACTGAGCATTGGAGATGCAGGTACACGTAGCTAACTTCAGACATGTGGTTTTGGAGGGGAGCCCAGCCAGATATGGCTGAGCTTCAGGGAAAAGATCACCGTCTCCCCACACCATCCCCTTTCCAGCTCCCCCTCCACCAAGAGCCACTTTCACTGCTCGATAAAGTCTTCTGCATTCATCATCTTTCAAACAGTTCATGTGACCTGATTCTTCCTGGACACTGAACAAGAAGCCGGATGTCAAAAAGCACAGGTGCAGAAGGCTGTCACCCTGACCCTTCATGGAGTCGTTAACACTTAGCCGTCCACAGTCTGCAGGCTGAGTGAAACGAGCCACTCCAGTTCCTGCCCACAAAGGGGGTCAAGGTCAAGGGAACAATCTCATTTCAATCCCAGGGATCTGCCTTCATTTCCAGCATTCCCAAAGTGGGTATGCAGGTTAGGCACTCACTTTAACCCTAACCCTAACTCCCACCCTAACACTCACCCTTGGGTTGTATGAAGACATGACTAGAAAGAAATTTGGGAAAAGAAAGACAGAGGTAGCCATACTGGTAATATTGAGGCACGATCTAATACGGCCCACCTTGCCTTGGCTGGAGCCCATCATGAAATAACTACATGACCTGGTTCTAAACCCCACAGGCAATACCGCCTCTTGCAACCCCAACCATGTGCAGATTTTGCTGAGTAGATGCTGGCTGGGAGGCTTCACTCACTTCAGAGTGAAATCTGAATCCAGGGCTCCCCTTAAGGAGGGAAGCAGGGCTACACAGAGAGGGAGAGGAGCTGGCATTCACCTGGGCACCTGGTTCAGGTCATGAGAAATCACCTTTTCAAAAAATTCCCCCAAAGGCAACAGTGCCTCTACAGAAGACCAGTTTACCAGGCCTGCTCCAGGCTGATCTGGATGCATCTGGGTTTTTTTATGTTTTGTTTTGTTTTTGAGGCGGAGTCTCGCTCCATCATCCAGGCTGGAGTGCAGTAGCATGATCCTGACTCACTGCAAGCTCCACCTCCCAGGTTCACGCCATTCTCCTGCCTCAGCCTCCTGAGCAGCTGGGACTACAGGCGCCTGCCACCACACCCGGTCAATTTTTTGTATTTTTCGTACAGACGGGGTTTCACTGTGTTAGCCAGGATGGTCTCGATCTCCTGACCTTGTGATCTGCCCGTCTCGGCCTCCCAAAGTGCTGGGATTACAGGCGTAAGCCACTGTGCCCGGCCCAGATTCCTTTTTTTAAAATATTATTCTATTTCAATGGTTTTTAGTGTACAGGTGGTTTTTGGTTATATGGATGGGTTCTCTAGTGGTGATTCTTGAGATTTAGTGCACACATCACACACTGTACCCAAGATTTTGTCTTTTATCCCTCACTCCACTCCCAACCTCTCCCCACCCCAAGTCCCCACAGTTCATTAGATGGCTCTGTATGTTTTTTCTATCCTCATAACTTAGCAATGAGTGAAGTAACTCAAGAATGGAAAATCAAAAGAAGCATTCTTATTCTTCATCCTTAATGTAAATCCTCACCTTTTCCAAATTGTTTTTCTCTCTTCATTGCCCTTTCTGCTTTTAACATCTTATCTTCTTGGCTTTATCTTTTACATGAACTCTCATGGTGTCATTTTGTCTTTATTTTATAACATTCATCATATTTCAGATTATATGATTTCATTTTATCCCACTTTTTTTTTTTTTTTTTTTTTTTTTTGAGATGAAGTCTTGCTGTGTCACCCAGGCTGGTGTGCAGTGGCACAGTCTTGGCTCACTGCAACCTCTGCCTCACGAGTTCAAGCAATTCTCCTGCCTCAGCCTCCTCCCAAGTAGCTGGGACTACAGGCAAATGCCACCACACCCACCTAATTTTTTTGCAATTTGTAGTAGAGACAGGGTTTCACTATGTTGGCCGAGTTGGTCTCAATCTCCTGACCTCATGATCTGCCAGCCTTGGTCTCCCAATATCCCACTTATTAATGAGAATATATGGCATTTTGTTTTCCATTCCTGAGTTACTTCACTTAGGATAATGGCCTCCAGTTCCATCCAACTTGCTGCAGAAGACATTATTTCGTTCCTTTTCATGACTGAGTAGTATTCCATGGTGTATATATACCACATTTTCTTTATCCGTTGTGGATCGACTGGCACTTAGGCTGGTTCCACATCTTGCAATTGTGAATTGTGCTGCTATAAACATACATCTGCAAGTGTCCTTTTCATCTAAGGACTTCTTTTCTTTTGGGTAAATACCCAGTAGTGGGATTGCTGGATCGAGTGGCAAATCTACTTTTAGCTCTTTAAGGAATCTCCATACTGTTTTCCATATTGGTTGTACTAGTTTACATTCCCGCCGGCAGTGTAGAAGTGTTCCCTTTTCACCACATCAACCACATCAACGCCAACGTCTATTGTTTTTGACTTTTTAATTATGACCATTGTTGCAGGAGTAAGGTGGTATCACATTGTGGTTTTGATTTGCATTTCCCCGATGATTAGAGATGTTGAGATTCTTGAGTAACCACAAGTTTATCTTGATAAAATCTTTTCAAGGTAGCAGCAGCAGCTGATAAAGCTGCAGGGTGCCCAGCATCCTTTAATTCTTCTTGCTGAGTGACACCAACCTCTGCAGAGGGGAGGCTTAGTTTAGGACACTCTAAGAACCAGTTACAAAGCCACTTCCCTCGTCCTCTGCAAATGCTTCCAGCTGACTTCTTAAAATATTCCCTCCCACGGAGATTCTATTTATATAAATTATCATTTACCTGTTTCATTCTTATTCTTCATCCTTCATGTGAATCCTCACCTTTTCCTGTTTCTCTCTCTCTTTGTCAACCTTTCTGCTTTTAACGTCTTATCTTCTTGGCTTTTGAACTCTCATGGTGTCATTTTGTCTTTATGTTATCAGATTCATCTTATTTCAGATTAAAAGATTTCATTTTGGCTGGGCACGTCGGCTCACACCTGTGATCCCAGCACTTTGGGAGGCTGAGGCAGGCGGATCACTTGAGGTCAGCAGTTTGAGACCAGCCTGGCTAACATGGCGAAACCTCATCTCTAGTAAAAATACAAAAATTAGCAGGCGTGATCCCAGCTACTCAGGGGCTAAGACATGAGAATCACTTGAACCCGGGAGGTAGAGGTTGCAGTGAGCCAAGATCACGCCGCACTCCAGCCTGGGCAACAGAATGAGATTCCATCTAAAAAAAAAAAAAAAAAAAAAAGAAAATATTTCATTTTATCTTATCATTTCATCTTACCAATTTCACCTAATCTTAATTTTTACTGGATGGAATTATTCAGAACTTATACTATTGTATTTTCCTTTTGTCTTTATTCCTTCTGTTTTTCTTTCAATTTCAAGTTTTAATTTTCCTACTTTCTACAAGTCCTGTATCACTGGACAAATGTGCTTCTTTTATTTCCCTTCTTTCATCTTTCCTTTTTTATTTTGCTTTTCTGAGTAGCACAGAAAGCCTAGCCCCAGGACAGGGACCAGCAGAGGGGCAGGGCAGGAGGTTTTCCTCCTTCACAGCTGTCCTTAAAGCTGTGTCTCCTCCAAATAGACCTCCAGACCATCCAAGGCTGGCTTTCCAGATAACCTCACCCCCAGGAGACCCAGAGATACCAGCCCTGGGACAAGGCAGTAACAATTACCTTGCTACATGTAACACACCTGCTCTAAGAAAAGGGCCTGGCATCTGATGCCCCACACCATCTGGGCATATTCAAAGAAGATAATCCAGCCTCTCTGGAAAATACATGCATCTGGCCAGGCATGGTGGCTCACACCTGTAATCCCAGCCACTTAGGAGGCTGAGGAGGGAGGATGGCTTGAGCCCAGGAGGTGGAGGCTGCGGTGAGCTGTGATCATGCCACTGCACTCCAGCCTGGGTGACAGAGCAAGACCTTGTCTCAACAAAAAAGAGAGAGAGAGAAAGAAAGAGAAAAGAAAAGAAAGAAGGAAGGGAGGGAGGAAGGGGGGAGAAGGAAGGAAGGAAGGAAGGAAGGAAGGAAGGAAGGAAGGAAGGAAGGAAGGAGGGAAGGAAGGAGAGAGAGAGAAAAAGAGAAAGAAAAAGAAAGAAAGAAAGAAAAGGAAGGAAGGAAGGAGAGAGAGAGAGAAAGAGAGAGAAAAAGAAAGGAAAGAAAGAAAGAGAGAGAGAGAAAGGAAGGGAGGAAGGGAGAAAGGAAGAATGGAAAAGAAAGAAAGGAAGGAAGGAAGGGAGAAAGGAAGAAGGGAAAAGAAAGAAAGGAAGGAAGGAAGGAAAGAAAGAAAAGAAAGGAAAGAGTGAAGGAAGGAAGGAAGGAGAAAGAAAGAAAGAGAGAGAAAAAGAAAGAAAGAAAGAAAAAGAAAGAAAGAAAGAAAGAAAGAAAGAAAGAAAGAAAGAAAGAAAGAAAGAAAGAAAGAAAGAAAGAAAGAAAGAAAGAAAGAGAGAGAGAAAGAAAGAGAGAAAGAAAAGAAGAAAATACATGCACCTGAATTTGTACCTCCTGCCATCTTGGGGCAGGGACCCAGGCTTCCTATCCCTTAGCAGGAGCCAGAGAGCCCCAAAGAGCCCCCTGGGAAAGGCAAGAGAGAGAGGCCAGCCTTGCCCTCAGTCACCAGTGTCCGGTTCTCAATGGAGCCCCCTTGTTTTGTTGGATAGGAAGATTCTTCCCCCAGGCAGCCCTCCAGGCTTCCTTCCTCCATCAGCAAGTGATGAGGCCTTCCAGTTACTTCCAATCCAATCCTAAGGCAGAGGACTGGCTTCAGTTGAGTCATAACATCTGCGGCTTTTACATTTAAATTTTTTTTTTTTTTTTTTTTTTGAGACGGAGTCTAGCTCTGTTGCCCAGGCTGAAGTGCAGTGGCCGGATCTCAGCTCACTGCAAGCCCCGCCTCCCGGGTTCACGCCATTCTCCTGCCTCAGCCTCCCGAGTAGCTGGGAGTACAGGCGCCCGCCACCTCGCCCGGCTAATTTTTTTTTGTATTTTAGTAGAGACGGGGTTTCACCGTGTTAGCCAGGATGGTCTCGATCTCCTGAACTCGTGATCCGCCCGTCTCGGCCTCCCAAAGTGCTGGGATTACAGGCTTGAGCCACCGCGCCCGGCCGACATTTTAAAATTTTAAAGTTAAATTTTAACTTTCTAGAATTGGGGACTAAAATGTGTAGTGCCCTAACCTAATGGCACTTTTGGGTTGTAAAAATGAATTTTAGGCGCACTAAACCCACCCAGCATTTCAGGACCATCTCATCTCCCAAACCATGCACCTTGCAAAAATATGAATCTGGTGTAAAACAAGATTGTTTATTTCCATCCTTTCAATTTTCTTTCTTAATTTATTTTTATTTTTCTAGAGAACGGGTCTCACTGTGTTACCTAAGCTGGAATACAGTGGTGTGATCGTAGCTCACTGCAGCCTCAAACGCCTGACCTCGGGAGATCCTTCCACCTCAGCCTCCCCAGTAGCAGGGACTACAGATGCACGCCACCATTCCTGTATAATTTTTTTGTTTTTTTGTAGGGATGGGATTTTGCTATGTTGACCAGACTGGTCTTTAACCCCTAGCCCCAAAAGATCCTCTTGCCTCAACCTCCTGAGTAGCTTCCTTTTTTATTTTCTACCTTGATAAGTTGGGGCCTATCCTAGATGAATGGCAAGATTCACAGGACTCACTCAGGCGGCTCTAAGACTGGGCCCATCTCTAAGGTTTCTCTCCTGAGCCTGAGGATGCTACACAGTGATACAATCAATCCACAAGCTCTAGGACTCGTTGGCACGGTTTCCACCATTGGCATCCATGTTGCTAAAGGACCTAAGGACCTCAGAGAGGGGTAGGGTTTGCTTTTGCAGGAGTGGGGGTTGTTTTTTGAGACAGAGTCTCACTCTCTTGCCCAGGCTGGAGTGCAATGGCTCACTGCAACCTCTACCTTCCTGGTTCAAGCTATTCTCCTGCCTCAGCCTCCCAAGTACCTGGGATTACAGGCACGTGCCACCACACCCAGCTAATTTTTGTACCTTTAGTAGAGACAAGGTTTCACCATGTTGGCCAGGCTGGTCTCGAACTCCTGACCTCAAGTGATCCACCCGCCTCAGCCTTCCAAAGTGCAGGGATTACAGGCATGAGCCACTGCACCCGGCCTCCTGCCCAGTTACTACCAGGAGCCCTCCAGCCCCATGTACCCATGGCTGAGGCCATGCTCCGAATCAGTGCCACGCCTCATTACTCATGAGTTCCAGTACAGCTCCAGCCCATCCACGACTGTTTGAATCTATTCCCATCCTGAAGAGTTGGCCATTCTTAATTATGGAAAGTAGTATACCTCATCGTTTCTATTGCAGCTAATGTTGATTGACAGCTCCTTATTTCCGCATTCTGTTGAGCATCCAACAGGTCATTCACTCATTACCATCTCATCTGAGTCTCGCAGCCACACTGTGAAGTAGGAGTTGTTTGTATTCCTGCTAATGGATGACGTTAAGGGGGCTATAAAGCTTGCAGAATTTGACTTCGCAAATTCTTAAGATTGCAGATTTGAATCCAGGCCTCTCTGTACACAGAGTCCCACGTCTAAGCTGCCACTCTGTCCCTTAGGGAGATGGCTACCTTTGGCTTTGGGAAAGAGATTCCAATAATTACAACCAAAATCCCCCTCACCCCAGGGTGCCCTCGGAGGGAGCCAAAGACATAAGGAGCCACAGCTAAGAGGAAGCAGAATGCCTCAGGGTGAAGGTGAGCTGCTGCCTCTGATTGGGGGGTATCTCTGATGGGGTATGCTGGCACCCAAGCTTAGGCCAAGAAACCAGGAGGGATTTCTGCCACTGTCTTCCGGAAAGTGAAGAATGCATTGTCCAGACTTGAGTCCGCTTACCCCAGGGACTGTGTGGATGAGCCTCACCTGGCTGAAGGACCAGAAGAAGGTGAGGGGCCCAGGCCCAGCCCAGCCCAAGGCAGCTGGCCCATCTAATGCCTTCAAGTGCTCTACTGATATGGTTTGGCTGTGTGTCTCCATCCAAATCTCATCTTGAATTGTAATCCCTAGGTGTTGAGGGAGAGACCTGGTAGGAGGTGATTGGATGATGGGGGCAATTTCTCCCATGCTGCTCTCATGATCATGAGAGTTCTCACAAGATCTGATGGTTTTATAAGTATTTAGAAGTTCCTCCTTTGTTCACTCTTCTCCTTCCTGCTGCCATGTGAAGAAGGACATGCTTGCTTCCCCTTCCTCCATGATTGTAAGTTTCCTGAGGCCTCCTCAGCTATATGGAACTGTGAGTCAATTCAACCTCTTTCCTTTATAAATTACACAGCTCGGGCATTATCTTTAAACCAGTGTGAAAATGAACTAATATATCTACTGTAGCTGAAACACTGTGAGCCTGAATATCTCAGGCCAGGCGCCACGAAATTGATGGACAGGGCCAGGCAGGGCTGTTCTGCTGTAACCACTGGGCTCTATTTAGCCTCCTGAGGAGTGGTCTCTTAGGAAGCACTTCTATCAACCTGACTTGAGTCTTTGGTTCTGGGGACAGTGACCAGCTATGGCTTGTATTGACCGCTCATGTTTTCTGTTCATACAGACTCAATAGTGCATGGAGATGCTCATTGCCCATGGTGGGCCTGCCTGTGTGGTGGCATTCTTACCCAAGCCCCTGTCCTCCCCCTCCCACAGGAGCCCCCCATTGGCCTTCCTGCCTATTCTCTGCAGAATCAGAGCAATCTTTATTTTTAAAGTGATGAGGTCTCACTCTGTCACCCAGGCTACAGTGCAGTGGTATGATCATGGCTCACTGAGCTTCAACTTCCTGGGCTCAAGGGATCCTCCCACCTCAGCCTCCCAAGTAGCTGGAATGGTAGGCATACATCACCATGCCTGGATAATTTTTAAAAATTATTTGTAGAGATGGGGCCTTGCCAGGCTGGTCTCAAACTCCCGGCCTCAAGCCATCCTCCCACCTTGGCCTTCCAAAGTGCTGGGATTACAGGTGTGAGCCACCTCACCCAGCCACTACCCTGCCCTTTGAGAACCAAAAGAAGAAACCAAATTTTCCTGAGCTCAACTAGGGCCATTTCCTCAATCCCTTCATCAGCAAGGAGCTGGTTATTGGGCTGTCCAGGCCTCTCAAGCAGCACAGAAATTAGATGAGGGCATTTTCCTGCTGCTCCACTCTGTGCGGAGTTGGATGATGTTTACTGTTTGCAGAGAGAGATACTCTGTAGGCACCTTAGGATGGAGGGGACCTGGTTCCAATGTCCTTTCGTTTTTTTCTTTAGAAACAGGGTCTTGCTCTGTCATCCAGGGTGGCATAATCATTGCTCCTGAGTAGTTGGGACTACAGGTGCACACCACCAAGTATGGCACTTTTTTTTTTTGTAGAGACAGGGTCTTGAACTTCTGGCCTCAAGCAATCCTCCCACCTCGGCCTCCCAAAGTGCTGGGTTTACAGGCAGAAGTCACAGCGCTGGGCCGCAGAGTGATCTTTTGAATGAGCAAAACAGATCATATCACTGTCTTGCTTAAAGTCCTCTCAGTGATAGATCATTCTATGTAGAATAAAATCTCAATGACTGTTGCATGGTCCAGCTGCTGCCTGCATCTCTGCCTTCCTTCTCTCTTGTCCCCACTGCCTAACCCTTGCCTCTCCAGCAGCCTAGGTCTTTCTTGCCTGAACATTTTTACATCTGATATTCCCTCTGGGGTGCTCCTGCCCGACCACACAAATGTGGCTTTCCCATGTCATCCCAGCCTCAGCTCAATGTCCCTTCTGCACTCATTTGAAGTGACCCTCCGCAGACACACTCCAGACACTCCCTGTCATGCTGTTTTCCATCATAGCATTGATCACTGTGGGGAATGATCATATCTGTTCACTTACTTCCTTGCTAAGTTTTAGAGTTCTTCTCATAATCACATAGTAGCTCATATTTGACCAGCTCTCCTACAAATAATAACCATAAATTTTGGACAATATACAAAAGACAATGCTCAAGAGGCACTGGGAAGTGGCCCAAAGCAGGAAGAAACTGAAAGGGGGGTGATTTTTGGAAGTGAGAAAGGCACAGATTGATTTTTTGGATTTGATTTGATTTGATTTGATTTTAGACACAGTCTTGCTCTGTGGTCCAGGCTGGAGCGCAGTGGCCTGGTCTCAGCTCACTGCAGCCTCGACCTCCTGGGCTCAAGTGATCCTCCTGCCTCAGCCTCCCAAGCAGCTGGAACTACAGACACATGCCACCACGTCCAGCTAATTTTTGTATTTTTTGTAGAGACAGGGTATCACCATGTTGCCCAGGCTGGTCTCAAACTCCAGGATTCAAGTAATCCACCCACGCTGGCTTCCCAAAGTGCTGAGATTACAGGTGTGAGCCACCATGCCTGGCCCCAAATTTTCAGTTTTTATTGCTTTCACCTGCAGACAGTCCCCAGTCAGCACTGCTGCTGGCATGAGGCCAGAAACCTGAAGTCTTACTATCAAAAAATCAGAAGAGACTTTTCAGGATGACACCAGCAGCTAGAAAACTAGAAGGATGGCCAGGCATGGTGACTCATGCCTGTAATACCAGCACTTTGAGAGGCCAAGGCAGGCAGATTGCTTGAGTCCAGGAGTTCAAGACCAGCCTGGCCAACATGGTGAAACCCCATCTGTTAAAAAAAAAAAAAAAAAAAAAAAAGCTAGAGGGACCTATCAGAAAAGAAAGAATCACACAGGGAGAACCCAAATTTTGAGAGTGGCTCTATCAAACCTTTGGTTGATCCCGTAACTACACATACACACAAGACAGACTCCAAGAGGCCCAACTCAGCCTAAGAGAAGCAAATAGACATTCAGCTGCTGTCCAGCCAGGCTAACTTCCTATTAAAACAAAAACTGACAAAAAAATCAATATTCTTCAGATGTGCCCAACAGAACCCAGAGACTACTCAACAGATCATTCACAAAGTCCAGGGTAGAATGCAAAATTACTGGACATACCCATAAGCAGGATAATAGAATCCATCTTCAAGAGGAAAGTCAATCAATGGACACCAACCTCAAGTGGATTTGGATATTGACATTAGCTCGAGGTCCTAAAAGAAAATATTTGCTAAGTTTTCATTATTTGTGTTTCACCCCTAGACTATGAGTCCCGTCAGAGCAGGAATCTTACTGGTTTTGTTCCTTGCAATATCTCCAGCACCTAGAATAGCAAATGGCTTGTAGAAAATATCCCCCCAAAATGAATGTGGCGTAACGTGGGATTTTCCCCTCATTTTCTACCTTTTGGACTTGAGACCCCTCCTAGACTAATGGAATGCTGACAGAGAACCAAATCATCACCATTCTCTTTTCAACGGAGGTCATTCATGGTTTTATGGTCATGAATTACTAGTAGCTGTTGTAGACAAGTGGCTTTGATCTGAGATTAGTGCCAAAAAGAAAGTATGTACAATAGCTATTCTGAAACTCAATGTCATCATAAAAAAAAAAAACTTTCACATTCTTCATGATTTAACTCCCTTAGAATATTTCTATATATTACATAAATATATATAATTATTATATGAAATTACATATGTGTGTGTGTGTGTGTGTGTGTGTATATATGAGATGGAGTTTCACTCTGTCACCCAGGCTGGAGTGCAATGGCATGATCTCGGCTCACTTCAACCTCTGCCCCACCGGGTTCAAGTGATTCTCCTGCCTCTGCCTCCCGAGTAGCTGGGATTACAGGCACCTGCCACCACACCCAGCTAATTCTTTGTCCTTTTAGTAGAGACGGGGTTTCACCTTGTTGGCCAGGCTGGTCTCAAACTCCTGATCTCAGGTGATCCGCCCACCTTGGTCTCCCAAAGTGCTGAGATTACAGGTGTGAGCCACCGCCTGGCCTGTAATTATGTATTTTAACAAATATATGTAATTATTACAGATTTATATATAATCATATATTTATAGATAATGTATATACATAATCATATATTTATAGATTATATATTTACATATAATTATAAATTTATAGATAGTATATATTTATCTATAATAATAATACATTTGTATCTATAATTACACATATTTTTAACAGATATAATAATTTTATATATATATAAATTCTAAGACCTAGGTATTTAATTTGTGGTCAATTTATAACAGAATACACCAGGAAATTATGATGTTTAAGGTTAAACATAAAATTTTACAGGGAGGTTGATTACTGAGGTGGCTGTTTAGGTCACCTGCTTTAAGTGTTTTCTGGATGAACGTTTTTCTGCCATGGTCAAAGTTTGGGATGTTGTTACACCCTTTGCCTGGACTTCACATGGGACCCCAAATATTCCCCTCAAGGGGCTTCTCAGCCTGCTCACACACAGGTGAATGTCAGTATTTAACTCCCTGTAGGGCGCATGCGCTGACCAATCAAAATGGAGGTGAGCTAAGGACCAACCAATCAGAAGTGACACTGGCTCTAATGAACCGGTCTGGCTGTAAATGCGCTCTGCACGGTATCTTGTTCCGGACGGTGTCCTGGTCACCTGTTCCCTGTTCCTAAGAGGATTTCAGTGCCACCTCCGGCTCTACCAACTGTTAAAGCATATGGGGTTGCACTCAACCAGCAGCCCAGGGCAACTGCCCTCCAAGTTTTTGTCAAGGAGAATTATCTCAAAATTCCTTGCACAGTGCTCACAGTGTTGGGAAAATAACTACCCATGGGGTGAAGCCAGGCTATTTTTTTTTTTTTTTTTTTTGAGATGGAATCTCGGCTCACTGTAACCTCCGCCTCCCAGATTCAAGCGAGTCTCCCGCCTCAGTCTCTCGAGTAGCTGGGATTACAGGCCTGTGCCACCATACCCGGCTAATTTTTGTATTTTCAGTAAAGACGGGGTTTCATCATACTGGCCAGGCTGGTCTCGAACTCCTGACCTCAAATGATCTACCCGCCTCAGCCTCCCAAAGTGCTGGGATTACAGGCATAAGCCACTGAGCCGGGCAACAATCTATTTTTCTTAAACACTGATAAAGCTATTATTAGTAGTGGGGGCCCCTTTTCTTCAGGAAAAATATTATGAGGAACTCCAATATGAAAATTACAAAAAACTGAGGGTTTGGGGGGAACAGAACCCTCCTGATCTCTGCACCCCCATCCTTTGCCATTCCCCCAGCACACACGCACACATGTACACCCACATGCGCACACGCACACACAACTTAACACTGCAGCAGCCTCTGTCGCCACTCTGTGGACGCACTTGCCATAGAGAATGATTTGGAGGGAAGGCAGCCCACCATAGGTAATCTAAGCTCTAAATCAGATTAAGTCAGGTTCAGTGGCTCATGCCTATAACCCCAGCACTTTGGGAGGCCAAGGCTGGAAGATCGTTCGAGGCCAGGAGTTCGAGACCAGCCTGGGTAGCATAGTGAGAGAGACCTCGTCTCTACAGAATATTTAAAAATTAACGAGTGTGGTCGTGCATGCCTGTAGTCCCAGCTACCTAGTAGGCTGAGGTCAGAGGATCTTCGGAGTCCAGGAGTTCAAGGCTGCAGGGAGCCATGATCCTCCTATTACACTACTCCAGCCGGGGCAAGAGAGTGAGACCTCATCCCCCCCCCCAAAAAAAAAAAAAAAACTAAGTCAGACTATCAGAGAATGTTTTGGGACAGCTCTACCTCCCTAACCATCTCCCAATCT
The DNA here is from genome assembly GCF_037993035.2 of Macaca fascicularis. Taxonomy (NCBI): domain Eukaryota; kingdom Metazoa; phylum Chordata; class Mammalia; order Primates; family Cercopithecidae; genus Macaca; species Macaca fascicularis. The sequence goes on from NC_088377.1 coordinate 59,154,898, forward strand.
TGAGGAATATTACAAGAGGAGGCAGCCAGTCCTATTAAACTCCTTGTTATAATGAACTGTGAGACCGTTCAGGACACTATTACTACATTATACCATGTCTTCCCTTTGAGGATTGATATGATTTGACTGTGTCCCCACCCAAATCTCATCTTGAATTGTAGCTCCCATAATCCTCATGCATCATGGGAGGGACCCAGTGGGAGGTAACTGAATCATGGGGGTGGGTTTTCCTGTGCTGTTCTGGTGATAATAAGCGAGTCTCATGAGACCTGATGGTTTTATAAAGGGCAGTTCCCCTGCCTACACTCTCTTGCCTGCCACTATGTAAGACGTGCCTTTGTTTCTCCTTTGTCTTCCACCATGGTTGTGAAGCCTTCCCAGCCAAGTGGAACCGTGAGTCCATTAAACCTCTTTTTCGTTTTCTTTTTTTTTGAGATGGAGTCTCGCTCTGTCGCCCAGACTGGAGTGCAGTGGCCGGATCTCAGCTCACTGCAAGCTCCACCTCCCGGGTTTCCGCCATTCTCCTGTCTCAGCCTCCCGAGTAGCTGGGACTACAGGCGCCCGCCACCTCACCCAGCTAGTTTTTTTGTATTTTTTAGTAGAGACGGGGTTTCACCGTGTTAGCCAGGATGGTCTCGATCTCCTGACCTCATGGTCCGCCTGTCTTGGCCTCCCAAAGTGCTGGGATTACAGGCTTGAGCCACCGCGCCCGGCCTAAACCTCTTTTTATTTATAAATTATCCAGCCTTGGGTACGTCTTTATTAGCAGCATGAGAACAGACTAATACAAGGACCCATGGGCAATATTTCTCTCTGCCTCCAGGAACAGAAATAGCCATGCCTCTCCTGAGCAGCTGGCTTGCTTTCATCACACAGATGCTGGGTCTGTAACAAGGGACTGTTTCCCTCTCTGTGTTGGCTGAAAGAAAGCTCAGGGTCACCCCAGACTTTTGCCTCCAGTAAATGCACAGGATCTGATGTCACGAATTTTGTGTCCTAACCTCATTCCTGGCTCCATCCTTGCCTTCCGGCCCGCTTTTCCCTTCTCTTGTTTTCGTTGTCTATTTATTTTTTCATTTAATTTTGTCCTGTAATTGGATACTCATCTTTGCAAATCGCCTTGCATCCTTTCTGGAACAAAGTGGAGAGTATATAAATGGATCCTAAATGTTGGGTTTCTGCAGTGCACCAGGGCTCTCTGAAGTTGACTACTTCATGACATGCTTCAGCAAGCACCAGCTCTCACATCAGCAATTTCACTGTCTTTTAAAACCAGGAAATCACTCTGCCTGGGCAAGGAGACGGTGCTGGTAAACTAACTAGATTTCGCTGCATTACATATTCATGTAATCACGTTATCTTCTAGATACCACATCAAGGGGAGGCGGGAAAAGAACAAGGCCATAGCTCTGTTTGAATCCAAACATTTGTTACTCTTTCTACACACCCCATGGACTATCTTTAGGCTCAAGGGCAAAAAAAAGGGAAGATTCAGAGTGTTGGACGATCTCATTGGAGCTCAGGTGTCTTAAATTTCTGCTGGTATAATTCCATTTTCCTCTGAATCAGTGACTACAAGGGGGAAAGGAACCTGCCCCTTGAAGTAGTCTTTGAGATATTGATCTCCCTCCAGCAGCCCCCTGACCAGGTAGCAGCCTAAAGTATCCCAGGGACAGAAAAATAGATTAACCGCTCTCCAAACGAGAGAACACATCCACAAGACGGCAGGAATTCAACCACGTGCTGTCCTCTGAACTCTTAGTACGCATCAGCTGTGCTATATAAACAGGAACAAAAAAGAAACTAGTTAGGAGAAAACTTCTCCCACAGGGGACTAAAAAACCCAACACTTCTCCCATACTGGCCCTGAGTTTTTCAGTTCACCGTGGATCCCACAGATTATGCCAAGGCTGGGAGCCGCCCCAGGATCAGGAAGCAATGCCCTGCTACCCCATCCTGGGTGCTTGAGGCTCCCAGAAAACCCCAAGAGAAACATCTGAGCACAGTGGCAGAGACTCCAGAAAACTCTCAGCTTTCTGCTTCCCTACTGCTTCTAAGCAGAAGCGTCTCAGGCTTCAAGTGAATTTACAACGTAGCTGGGTCTCAGGGTAGCAAGAAGGACCCAGGGCTAGTAAACCAATGCGGATGCTGCTATCAACTCAAAGGTAGGTCTTATGGGATCTGATTCAAAATGTACATTGGAGGCGAGGCACAGTGGATCACACCTGCAATCCCAGAGCTTTGGGAGGCCAGGGTCACTTGAGGCCAGGAGTTCCAGACCAGCCTGGGCAACATAACGAGGCCCCATTTCTGCAAATAATAATAATTAGCCAGGCGTGGTGGTGGCACACACCTGTAGTCTCAGCTACTCGGGAAGCTGAGGCAGAGGATCACTTAAGCCCAGGAGTTCAAAGCTGCAGTGAGCTATGATCATGCCACTGCCCTCCAGCCTGGGTGAAAAAGTGAGATCCTGTTCCTGAAAGAAAAAAAAAAAAAAAAACTGTATATTGGATTTGCACAAATCACTTCCTGCTTTCTAGTCCACTCTCTTCCAAGGAAGAGTGCTTAAAGTTAACAAATAGGAAAATAACATTTCAATTTTTTTAGGATAAAAATAATTTACAGGCCAGGTGCAGTGGCTCATCCCTGTAATTCCAGCACTTTGGGAGGCCGAGGCGAGTGGATCACCTGAGATCAGGAGTTTGAGACCAGCCTGGTCAACGTGGTGAAATCCCGTCTCTACTAAAATACAAAAAAAAAAAAAAAAAAAAAATAGCTGGGCCTGCTGGCAGGCGCCTGTAACCCCAGCTACTCGGGAGGCTGAAGCAAGAGAATCGCTTAAACCCAGGAGGCAGAGGTTGCAGTGAGCCGAGATCGTGCCACTGCACTCCAGTCTGGCGACAGTGCGAGACTCCATCTAAATAATAATAATAATAATAATAATAATAATTTACAAAGAGTGGTAGAATTAGTTACTGGAAAGATCTTTGCAGGAGGAGAGGCAGTAAGGTGAGCTCTCTTAGCTATAAGACCATGGAGGGCTCCCGTCCTCCTAAGGACTAAGGACTAAAAGCATCTCTCTCTGTCTCTGAAAATGAGTAAACGTCATCCTCCAACTCCCCACAGAGCAGAACAGCAGGAAAAACTTTCTTGCTGCATTTCTGCACTTCATAGGAGGCCTGGACAGTCAATAACCAGTTACTTGCTGATGAAGCAATCTAGAAATGGCCCTAGTTGAGCTAAGGAAAATTTGGCTTCTTCTTTGGATTTTCAAAAGGCAGGGTAGGGGTCATACATGGTGGCTCACACCTGTAATCCCAGCACTTTGGGAGGCCCAGGTGGAAGGATTACTTGAGGCTAGGGGTGTGAGACCAGCCTGAGCAACATAGCAAGACACTGTATCTACAAAAAAAAAAAAAGTTAAAAAAAAAATTAGCTGGATTTGGTGGCACATGCCTGTAGTCCTAGCTATTCAGAAGGCTGAGGTGGGAGGATCACTTGAGCCTAGGAATTCGAGGCTGCAGTGAGCAGTGATTGCAGCATTGCACTTCAGCCTGGGCAACAGAGCCAGATCCAGTCTCTAAGGAAAAAAAAAAAAGAAAAGAAAAGAAAGGAAAGGAAAAGAGAAAAGAAAAGAGAAGTAGGAAACAGGCCAGCAGAGAGAGCACAAGAGAATGTGGTGGAAGCTTGTCTACAACAGCTTTCCTGGGCTCGAACATTCCGCCTGAAGACTAGAGAGGGTGAGTAACTGAGCCTTCTAAGTGTAAACACTGGAGAAACACAAGGCCCCATTCATCCACGCCTCCCTCAGCCTGCCGCTGGGGCCTCCTGGAAGTGGACAGATGGATTTCCTTCCCCTGGGACCACAGTTACAGCCCTGGAGAGCCTCAGGCAGCACAGGAGAGAGGCAGCGGCCAACACGGAGAGGCCAGTAGCGCTCCGTGAATTTGTGAATGTGCTTTCCCATTTAGGGCTCTCTGGAGAATTCCAGGAACCAACCCTCAGCCTCCGTTTGACAGAGCCACTTTTCATCTTCCCTGGCTTCGGCACAAGCGAATGCACACAGACGAAAATCAGTTAATAACTATGCGCATTTTCTAATAAATTTTAACAATTTAAGAGTGCAGTACAGCTTTATTATAGTTTTTATTTCACTACCACTAATTCAGCTCGTAATAACCTGCCAGAGACACAGAATTCACTTGACATACACTCTGAGTGCCAAGATAATGGAATAAGCTCAAGAGAAACCTTGAGTCTCACCCAACTGGGCGTTCCCTATTCCCTTGGGGAGTGACAAAGGGGTGCTGGCCTCAGAGTGGCTGCAAGGGAAATGTGAGCTATGAGATGCCCCCCAGCCTGGGTCTGAATGGCCAGCTTCCCAGTGATTCCCTTTCCATGGAAGGCAGAAAGATGTAAAAGCACAGACTGTGCTGTATTTAATGACAGCCAGGTTCTTGGGATTAGTTGCAGGGCTCAGCCTGCTACACTGCTGACTGATATGGTTCGACTGTGTCCCCACCCAAGTCTCATCTTGAATTGTAGCTCCCATAATCCCCACGTGTCGTGGGAGGGACCCCATGGGAGGTAGTTGAATCATGGAGGTGGTTTCCCCCATACTGTTCTCATGATAGTGACTAACTCTCACGAAGTCAGATGGTTTTTATAAGGGGGAATTTCCCTGCACAAATTCTCTCTTGTCTGCCACCATGTAAGATGTGCCTTGTACCTTTCAGCTTCCATGATTGTGAGGCCTCTCCAGCCATGTGGAACTGTGAGTCCATTAAACGCCTTTTTCTTTGTAAATTACCCAGTCTCGGGTATGTCTTTACCAGCAACGTGAGAACAGACTAATACAACTGCATTCCTTAAGCCTCTTGGTGACTAGAAGGTGAAATGGTGTTGATCTTCTTGGGCCTGGCAGCTGGCCAACCACACCTCATTCAGGCCTGACCCAAGGGAAATGAGATCAGATCAGAGAAGATGCTTGCTTCTAGGAACCCCTGTCTAGTTTTTCTCACTCCCTTCCTGCCTGCTCTGCGCACACCCCCTCTTAAATAATGTTCTGCAAGTGTGGGTCCAAACAAGCAGCCTCAGAGTCACCTGGGAAAGCTGTTGATGCTGCAAATTCTCACCTTCTTCCCAGCCCTACTGAATCAGAAATTCAGAAGGGGTGAGGCCCAAAAAAATCTGTCTTGAAAAAACCTCTAGATGAGCCTGGGCGACATGCGAGGCCTCGTCTCTACAGAAAACAAAAAATTAGCCAAGCATGGTGGCACACGCCTGTAGTCCCAGCTGCTTGGGAGGCTAAGCAGGGAGGCTTGCGCCGCTTGAGCCAAGGAGGTCAAGTCTGCAGTGAGCTGTGACTGCATCAGTGCACTCCAGCCTGGTGATCGGATGAGACCCTGTCTCAAAAAAAAAAAAAGAAAAAAGAAACCCTCTAGATGATGATTTTGGTGCTTGCTGAAATTTTAGAAACACTCAAGTTTTAGAGATTAGGAGAGAGAGATTTGAAAATGCCTGGAAATAGGGAGTTCTGGAAATACAGTCAAGTAGTCTGGCAATCTGGGGTTTAGCTCTGCTGTTCTCTCTACCTTGCCAGGAAATCATGGGCCTCAGTTTTTTCATTTGGAAAATAAGAACACAGGTTGGACACTCACGAAGGCCCCTGGCAGTCCTGACATTCTGGGACTGATGACTGAAATAAAGTTGACAGATTACAGACAGTGTCCCTTTCACTAGAGAGAAGCCTGAGTGGGTCAATCCTAGGAGATCCTAAGGGGTTCGGTTGCTAAGGGCTGTTTTAGCTTCAAAACAAAGGAGAACAATGGCAAGGAGAAGGGTCTGTCACCAGGAAAAGTTAAAGAAGGTGAGAAACCCAGTTGTGTGGAGTATGTGTGTGTGTGTGTGTGTGTGTGTCTACAGCATGCAAATTTATCTAGGTTTTTGCTTGCTTTAACTATCTTTTCTCTCCATTTTATCTTTTGCCTTTCTTTCTTTTCTTTCTCTTTCTTTCCTTTTTTCTTTCCTTCCTCCCTCCCTCCCTCTCTCTTTCCTTCCTCCTTCCCACCCTTCCTTCCTTTCTTTCCTTCCTTCTTTCCTTCTTTCTTTCCTTCCTCTCTCCCTCCCTCCCTTCCTTCTTTCCTTCCTACCTTCCTTCCTTCTTTCCTTCCTCCCTCCCTCCCTTCCATTCTCCCTTCCTTCTTTCCTTCTTTTCTTCCTTCCTTCTTTCTTTCCTCCTTCCCTCCCTGCCTCCCTTCCTTCCTCCTCTCTCCCTCCCTCCCTCTGTTCCTTCCTTTTTTCCTTCCTTCCTTCCTTCCTTCCTTCCTTCTTTCCCCCGTCCCTTCTCTTTCTTTCTTTTTGAGATAGAGTCTCACTCTGTTGTCCAGGTTGGAGTGCAGTGGTGCAATCATGGCTCACGGCAGCCTTGATGCCTAAGCTCCAATGATCCTCCCACCTCAGCCTCCCAAGCATCTGGTTCTATAGGTGTGCAACCACCACACCCAGCTAATTTGTTTTTCTTTTTATTTTTTGTAGAGATGAGGTCTCGCTATGGTGCCAGGCTATTCTAAACTCCTGACCTCAAGCAATCCTCCTACCTCAGCCTCCTGAGTAGCTGGTTCTCCAAGCATGCACCACTATCCCTGGCTAATTATTTTTATTTTTGTTTTTTTGTAGAGATGGAGTCTCGCTATGTTGCCCAGGCTGGCCTTGAACTCGTAGGCTCAAGCCATCCTCCCACCTCAGCCTCCCAGAGTGTTGAGATTACAAAAGTGAGCCACGGCGCCCAGCCTTGCCTGTATTTCTTGACTACCTGTTTCTCCAAAAACACGATTAAGTCTCTCTCATTCTATTGAGAAATAAACAAAATCCTTCCTTATGTTTTGCAAGGTCTTCTACCTGCCATCTTTTCTCTCCTTCGCATGAGAATAGACCATCTTAAAATAGTAGCCGCCACGTAGAGACATCACAGCAAATTTCTTATTACTTCCTTGACCTCCTCCCTCAATCTGGCTTCTACCTCCATCACTCCAGGAACCTGGCTGGCTGCCTCCTACTTTCTAACTCCGACGGACACTTCCAGGCCTTATGTTGCTTCATCTCACTGGCATTTAACACTCCATCCTCTCCAGATTCTACCTTCTGACTGCTCCTGGTTGGGCTTCAAGTGATGCCAAATAGCTGCCACTCTTCGCCTTAGTTTATAAGTTTATATTTTATGTTTCATGACACACACATAAATTTGCATGCTATCCAAAGTATGTTATGGAAATAGACAAGGTATAGGCCACCTAACTTTTCAGCATTCCTTAAATGGAAACTCAGAAGAAAATACAGTTGACCCTCGAACGCTGTGGGGGTTAGGGGTGCTGCTCCCCTTGCCCCATGCAGTTGAAAATCTGCATACAACTCTTTCTTTTTTTGTGGAGACAGTGTATCACTCTGTTGCTAAGGCTGGAGTGCAGTGGCGCCATCATAGCTCACTGCAGCCTCCTGGGCTCAAGTGATCCTCCTTCCTTAGCCTCCCAAGTAGCTGTAACTACAGGCACATACCATCATAACTAGTTAATTTTTAAAATTATTTCCAGAAATAATTTAAATTATTTTACAAGCCCAGGCTGGTATCAAACCCCTGAGCTCATACAATCCTCCTACCTCAGCCTCCCAAAGTCTTGGGATTATAGGCGTGAGCCAGTATGCCCAGTCACATATGACTTTTGAATCTCCAAAAACTTGACTGCTAATAGCCTACTGTTGACCAGAAGGCTTATTGATAACATAAACAGTTGATTAACACATATGTTGTGTGTTAGATATAATGTATTCAGTATTCTTACAATAAAGTAAGCTAAAGAAGAGGAAATGTTATTAAAATATCATGAAGAAGAAAAAATATATTGACTATTCATTAAATGGAAGTGGATCATCATAAAGGTCTTTATCCTTGTCGTTTATTCTTTTTTTTTTTTTTTGAGATGGAGTCTCGCTTTGTCGCCCAGGCTGGAGTGCAATGGCGCAATCTCAGCTCACTGCAACCTCTGCCTCCCGGGTTCAAGCAATTCTCTGCCTCAACCTCCTAAGTAGCTGGGATTACAGGCGCCCAACACCATGCCTGGCTAATTTTTTTGTATTTGTAGTAGAGACCGGGTTTCACCATCTTGGCCGGGCTGGTCATGAACTCCTGACCTCATGATCCACCCGCCTCGGCCTCCCAAAGTGCTGGGATTACAGGTGTGAGCCACTGCGCCAGGCCTTTCCTTGTCTTTTTCACATTGTGGAGGCTTAGGAGGAGGAAGAAAAAGAGGGTTTGGTCTTCCTGTCTCAGGGGTGGTAGAGGCAGAAGGACATCCATGTATAAGTGGCCTCTTACAGTTCAAACCCAAATTGCTCAAGGATCAACTGTATGATTTTAGAATTAAATGCCAGAAAGCTTTGGTTTTCCTTAAGGAACCATATCATCTCACGGACAACAAAACTCAGAATGCAATTCCCAAAATAGTTTAAAACAGACAAATGGTTAATGTCAGTCCCTGGAGAGAACACCAACTGGAAATGATCATGGGGGTGGCGCTGGGGTGCAGACCATGTCCTGTTTCTTGGTCTGGGTCCTGGTTAGGTAGCACCCAGCATACCCAAAACCCCAATATGTATTGACCCATACAATTATGATCTGAGAGCATTGGTAAATTTTTTTAAGAAATTCCCATTTTCAGGCCGGGCGCGGTGGCTCAAGCCTGTAATCCCAGCACTTGGGAGGCCAAGGCGGATGGATCACAAGGTCAGGAGTTCGAGACCAGCCTGGCCAATATGCTGAAACCCCGTCTCTGCTAAAAATACAAAAATTAGCCAGGAGTGGTGGCGGACGCCTGTAGTCCCAGCTACTCGGGAGGCTGAGACAGGAGAATTGCTTGAACCCGGGAGGCGGAGGTTGTAGTGAGCCGAGATCGGGCCACTGCACTCCAGCCTGGGAGATAGCGAGACTCTGTCTCAAAAAAAAAAAAAAAAAGAAAAAAAGAAATTCCCATTTTCTCTTTTCTGACCAGAAAGTTCTGATCAGATTAGCAGCTCAATTATATTCTTATACAGTTTTATGACCAGTCAGGCGCAGGGGCTCATGCCCGTAATCTCAGTACTTTGGGAGGCCAAAGTGGGAGGATCACTCGGGGCCAGAAGTTTAAGACCAGCCTGGACAACACAGTAAGACTTTGTCTCTCAAAATTAAAATAAAATAGAATCTGGCCAGGCACAGTGGCTCAAGCCTGTAATCTCAGCACTTTGGAAGGCTGAGGCAGGTGGATCACTTGAGGCTAGGAGTTCAAGATCAGCCTGGTCAATATGAGGAAATCCCATCTCTACTAAAAATACAAAACTCAGCTGGGTGTGGTGGCTTTTGCCTGTAATCCCAGCTACTCCAGAGGCTGAAACAGGAGAATCGCTTGAACCCGGGAGGCAGAGGTTGCAGTGAGCTGAGATCACACCCCTGCACTCCAGCCTCAGCAACAGAGCGAGACTCTGTCTCAAAAACAAACAATAATAATAATAAAATAGAATCTTATGACCTTTATTTCTGCATTCTGTTTTTCGTCCTGATCTTGCTCCTCTGTTCTAAATCGTATTTTAGAATACAAATACAAACATTTTTGGTACAAAATTTTTTATGTTTAGTTTATGATCATATATTTTATATTTCATTATATATACGTGTCAAAAATGCTATCCAAAATGCTTTATGGAAGTAGACAAGGTGTAAATAAATATTCTTTCAAGTAGGGTAAAATCTGTCTTTTGTTTCCATATTCTTTACTCCTGGTATGCAGCAGTTGTTTGATTAATGCTGAAAGAAATAAAAGTTTATCTGTGAAGAAAAAGAGAACAAGAGAGCAAAAGCTAAAGGAGTCGGTAGGAGCTAAGGGAAGGTTTTTTCTGAGATGAGAAAGATCTGAGCAGACCTACAGGGAGGTGGGAAGAAGCCAGGAGAAAGGAACAAGTTAAAAACTGGGAGAATGAGGGCCGGGCATGGTGACTCATGCCTGTAATCCCAGCACTTTGAGTGGCTGAGACAGGAGGATCACCTGAGGTCAGGAGTTCGAGACCAGCCTGGCTAACAGGGTGAAACCCCATCTCTACTACAAATATAAAAATTAGTCGGGCACGGCAGCATACACCTGTAATCCCAGCTACTTGGGAGGTTGAAGCAGGAGAATATCTTGAACCCCGGGAGGTGGAGTTTGCAGTGGGCCAAGATTGCACCATTGCACTTCAGCCTGAGCAACAGAGCGAAACTCCATCTCAAAAAAACAAACAAAAAAAATATTTGGGAGAACGAGCTATGAGTCTTGGTCCCAGGAGAGACGAGGATGTAGAATGTACAAACAGGGCGAATCGTCTTGAAGGAGAAAGAAGGAAGACACCTCCTTCTCAATCTCCGGGTTTGGTTTCTGGTCATCTTTTTAACCTGTAAATAGCCGTGATGCCTCAGAACTCAGTTCTTCGTCTCTTCCATCTCCCGATGATCTCATCTGAGATGGCTTTAAATACCATCTGTACTCTGATTCCCAAGGCTGTCTCCAGCCCAAATCTCTCCCGTGAACCCAGGACTGCCCACTCAACATCTCCACCGGGAACCTCAACAGACGTCTCCAATTTAACATGAGAAACACCCGACTCCTGCTCTCCTCCCAAACCTGCTCCACCCACAGCTGTCCCTGTCTCAGGCCAAGGAAGCTTGAGTCATCCTCGACTCATCTCACACAACTCTCCAACCCATCAACACATCCCATTGCCTCCATCCTGAAAAAAAAAAACAAGAAGTTCAGAATCCTAGCATTTGGCAGACCTCCACTGGTACCCCACTGGCCAGCCACCATCACCTCTCGCCTGGATTAAATGTTCACCTCCTGGATGATCTTCCTGCTCCCGCCTTGCCCACCCACAGTCTTTCCTCAACACAGCAGTGAGGAGGATCATTTAAAAATGTTTCTCCTCTGCTCAGAGCCCAGCGCTGGCTCCCGCCTCACTCAAAGCAAAAGCCAAAGTTCTTACAACGCCTCCGAGAGTTTTCATTCTTCTGCCACCTTTATTTATTTAGGATTGCATTTTATTTAGGATTGCACTTTATGTAGGGTTGCAATTATTTAGGATTGCACTTTATGTAGGGTTGTAATTATTTAGGATTGCACTTTACGTAGGGTTGCACTTATTTAGAATTGTACTTTATTTAGGGTTGCACTTATTTAGGATTGCATTTTATTTAGGGTTGCACTTATTTAGGATTAAACTTTATTAAGGATTGCACTTAGGATTGAGCATTATTAAGGGTTGCACACACACACACACGCCTGTCTCGGGACCTCATCCTCCTCCTCAGCTGTATTTCTCTCCAAAGCGTGTGTCACCGTCTGATGTGCTCCGTACAATTTACCTTTCGTGGCTTATTTTTTTATTTTTATTTTATTTTATTTTTTTTGTCATATTCACTGCCTGCAAGTTCCGCAAGAGCAGGGGATTTTGTGTGCTGTGTTCACCGCCACATCCCCGGTGCGTAGGACACAGCTTGGCAAAGGATCGATGCTCAGTGCGTATTTGTTCAATTCAATTTCCCCAGGTAATTCCGTTGCTTAAAATCCTTCAGTGACTCCATCTCCTTCAAAATGAAGTCCCCGCCTTTCACGCACCCAGGGTCCTTTAGGATCTAACCTCTGTCTCCTCTCCAGCTTCTTCTTTTATCACATTGCCTCCCATAATGGTTAGACAGATTTGCTGCCGCTCCCTCAAGTGTTCCTTTCACCTCTGTTCTTTGCGTGTGTAATTTCTTCAGCCTAGGATGATACTTCATAGCCACCTCTGTCGGGACTCAGTTTGGGGATCATCACTCAAAAGAAGCTCTCCCAAGGCCAAGATCATCATCCTCCCATGATCCACTGGACTCGTGCCCCTTGTAGCCTATGACACACACTATTTACCTCCCATCCCTTTACTTGAGAATAGGGGGCAGCCAATCTCACGTGGGTTCCTCCAACCCCTAGCTAGAGAGACCCTCTGCGAATGTGAGGTGGTGGTGGTGGTATTCACTATGACGATGATGATGATCTTTGATCAATTTTTTTTGTTTTGAGACAGAGTTTCTCTCTTGTTGCCCAGGCTGGAGTGCAGTGGTGCGATCTCGGCTCACTGCAACCTCCGGGAGGTGGAGGCTGCAGTGAGCAGAGATCATGCCATTGCACTCCAGTCTGGGTGACAGAGTGAGACTCCGTCTCAAAAACTAAATAATTAAATTTTTTAAAAATTGTTAAATCAATGGCTCTCCCCGGTAGGTACTAAGTGTCTCCACACAAATCAACTTACTCTTTTTTAATGGATTGATACATTGATAGACTCGTTCTACACCCCAGAGTAGCAGTTGAAGCTCCTCTTTCCATTCACAGCAGTTCTCCCCTTTCAGAATCTCTTCTCTTCTTCAAAGCATGAAAAAGAGGAAGTAGCACATGAAGAGGGAAGGCTGCTAGCAATCAGAATGGCTCCCGGGGCACTTCTGGAGTCCGCAGGCACCCGGTACAGGTTCCAGTGCAGGAGACAATTTTTTTTTTAGTACAGTTCAAATTTCCCCACAAATAGATCTATCTTAATCCAAATTTATTACAGTTATGAGGCTCTTTGATCTAACTGACTCAGCTGTATTTCTTAAGTAAACTGAGTGAGAATTGGTTTTGCTTAGTCATTAAAAACCACCTATGTTGAAAGTTACGTGTCCACAGACTGGCATGTATTCATTCAATAAACTTTTATGTTGCTTCCGCACCATGCCAGTCCCTGTGCTAGCTTTTGAGAGAGACAGAGTGACAGGGAGGAGGCCATCCCTGCCCTCAGAAAAGGCACAGTGCAGCAGTCAGTACAGGGGTCACTGAAACTATTTAAATGGTCCAATCCTTTGTGTTAATGTTGATTTAATTCAAGGCAGATGCAATTGAAAGAAGAGATGCTCCTTTATACCAGCTACTTACACAGACTTTAGCTAAATGACTCCATTTAATCCTGACAATGCTACCATATTACAGACAGAGAAACTGACGTGCAATGAGATTCACCAGCAGCCCAGGCTACCTGCTCTTGTGTGGTGAAGCTGAGACTCCAATGAAGGTCTGTCGGTCCCGAAAGGGCATGCCTTTCCCACCACCCTGTAAGCTAAGAGCCCACCACGGCCATTAAAGAAATGTCAACAGACCACAGAACTACACAAAGTTGCCAAATCTAAGCAAACTCCCCTGGGACCTGTTTACAGCTTCTTGAAACCAGCAGCCATCAGTGAATTAAACACACACACACACACACACACACACACACACACACACACACACACACCCCATTAAGTTGAAAAGAAAATTTGACACAAAGAAACAGTCTACTTAATTAGTTATTGTTAATAGACCCCAGCTGGTACAAAAACACAGTTAGTGACATCTATTTCAAGCCTCTTTTGGCTTCCCTTAGAAAGTAAAAGAAGGGTGTTGACCTTTGGGCCACCAGGCAACAGAGGAAGAGGTGCCTATAGCTGTGTGGATGAACCTTCTCCACTGAATGGTCTGTGACCTCAAGGAACTCACCCGGCTAACCATGGCCTCAGTCCGCTTCTATCCTCAGTTCCAGGAGAGAATCTGACCCTCACAGACCAGCTGACAGCACGACTTTTAAAAAGGACCTCGGCCAGGCGCGGTGGCTCACGCCTGTAATCCCAGCATTTTGGGAGGCTGAGACGGGTGGATCACGAGGTCAGGAGATCGAGACCATCCTGGCTAACACGGTGAAACCCCGTCTCTACTAAAAATACAAAAAAATTAGCCAGGCGTGGTGGCGAGCGCCTGTAGTCCCAGCTACTGGGGAAGCTGAGGCGGGAGAATGGCATGAACCCAGGAGACGGAGCTTGCAGTGAGCTAAGATCTGGCCACTGCACTCCAGCCTGGACGACAGAGACACTCCATCTCAAAAAAAAAAAAAAAAAAACAGAAGGACCTCAAACCTCCAACACCACCCTCCCGGAAGCCTCCTCCCTTTAACCAGCGTGACCAAGGCCTCCATAACTGAGTTTCTGATTACATGAAACATCTCTCCCAGGGTTACTTCTTCAGAATCTTTAAATCAACCACACAGATCCACCGATGGGCATGGGGATAAGAATTCTTTCCATCAAGAGCTTCACTCATAAGCTCTGAATGGTCTCTCCTAAACCAGAGAGTTTCTGCCACAGCGGAGAGTTTGATGATTCTGATCTTACAAAATGCATTGCACCTCCAGTGTCTGGGAAGCAGACAGGCTGACTTCCGGGACATTCACCCTGAGAAAGTGCCCATCCTTGGCTGGGGGATTGCAAAGGGATTTAGCTGCAAACGCGGTAACTACCGTTCATGGAAACGGTTCAGGACTCTGCAGGCAATCACTTTGGGGGAAAATCCCTACTCACGTGAGCTGTGTTTTGGCTCAGATTCCTCTCAAGACTTGAACGGGGATGTTAACCATTCAGCATGTTTTAAAGCCCCTGGAAAATTCAGTACAAGCACTTTGCCTCCCAAGCTCCTCTCCCAGGTGGGGAATTGGAAGTCCTTAGAAGCGCTGCTCCCAAGTCACACGAACCCATGCCCCTGGGACCCCCAGAGACGACTGTCACTCAGGCCAATGAAAATGCCTCCCTCTGCCCAAGTCTGACTTTCAGGGATGTCTGCGAAGTCGTGTCAAGCTGATGGAAAGGAAATCTTTCCTTTGGGTATGACTCGGGAAGAGCATTTCACCCAGAAGGCACCCCGTGAGGGTCAAAAACAAATCAATGAAAGATTTGCAGATAGATGTTCTCTGAGCCCATGTACAATTTACACAATGCAACGTACAAAGAAGAAAAATCTACTCCTTCTCTCTGCCAGGCTAGAGCAGATTCCTGAATCAAAACAACTCTTTGCCACAGAACCTGAGACTCGGCTAGAAGTGAGTTTCCTCAAAAGGCACAAGGGACAGAGTTAGGAATTCCTGAAATCACACAGCAAGCATTTGAAAAGAGAGTAAAGAGGAGGGGAGAATGAGGGCAGGGGCGGGGAGGGGGGACAGGTGTCGGCAAGATGTTCCTCCGGGACGATTTACAGGGAGAAAGTTGTATGGAATGAGTTTTCCAATAACATGGGAGCGCAGCCACACAGCCATGTTCCAACTGAGTGGCAGGGCATGGATTTGATAGGCAAGTCAAGTCAGGGTTATGCCCTTTTCATTATCTCCAAGGGGAAGGGACCCGGCCAGGAGGAAATGGTTTTGCATGAGCCAGAGCTGAAAGAGGCATGTCTCCCCACTCCTCCAAACCACTTTGACAGCTGGGTGAAGCCAGGGCCAAAACAAACACGCCAGGAGCCACCGCCACCTCCAGATCTCCCTACCCCTCCCCTTCCTCCGAAACCCATCAAAACTTGATTCTGTCTCAACTAAACACAAGCTAGGAAATTGGAGAGGAGGAAGAGGGGAAGAGGAGAAGCAGAAAGGGGAAAGCAGGCAGCATCCATGCAGTCAGTTATATCATTGATTTAGAGCTACACAAGCTTCAGAGTGTCATCGGCAAGGGTCATACCTCCTGCTGATCTCGGGGGAAATTCTCCAAGATCCATGGCTGGGAGTTAAGGAGAATCTCTAAGCCATCAGGAAGGAGCAGGGCGCTGCAGCTCCTCAGAATGATGGACCGGGGCGAGCTTTAATTAACAGGGTCTGATGCCTCTTCTTTTTTGGTAACTGAGCAGATTTAAAGGGCTAGAGTCCCAATTTGAAGGGTGCCAGTGCTGCTGCCGTGTCTGCTCTGGCTGCTGCTTCGGCTGCTGGGAAAGCTTCCTGCAGCCCTGTCACTCCAGCAAAAAAACGGGGCTGAGAAGGTGGAAAGTGCAGCCAGAACCACCAGAGTCTCTCGGGCTGCATGGTTTGAATCGGAACCACAGGGCTGTGGACCCAGGCACTGCCTACCTTAGCAAGAACCAAGGTCCTGCTCGCTGTCTTCCAGACCGAGGGAAAAAGCTGGGCTCCGTGGAAGCAGGGGGCATCAGTGACACCCTCTTCAGACAAGGGGCTGCACGGGACACTGCCTGGGGAAAGTGGGAAACCTGGTCTGTACTGTGTGCTCCCCTCCTGAGAGCACTGCCACTTATGTAAGCTGCATGCACACACGCCTGCCCGTTATACATACATACCCACCCATGCATGCACACACACCTGCCCATGTACACACACACCTGTCATGCACACACACGCCTGCCTATTATACATACATACCCACCCATGCATGCACATACCCCTGCCCATGCACAAACATGACTGCCCATACATGTACACATACCTGCCCATGTACACACACATGCCTGCCCATGTATATGCATACACATTCCTATGTACACACATACCCACCCGTGTACACACACATTCCTGCCCATGCACACACACATGCCTGCCCATGCCACACACACACGCCTGCCCATGTACACAAATACACACACGCCTGCCCATGTACACACATACACACACGCTTGCCCACATACACACACATGCCTGCCCAGGTACACACATGCCTGCTCATGCACACACACACGCCTGCCCATACCACACACACACACCTGCCCCGGTACACACGTGTCTGTCCGTACACACATAGATGCCCGTTCATGCACACACACACACATCTGCCCATGCACACATACCTACTTGCCCACTTTCCAGACTTGTGCCCGCAGCCAGCTAGATACCCTGCCCCTAAGCCTGCATATTACAGGCAGATCACCAAGAGAAATAGTTGTGACACAGAGCATGGCCAGGAGAGGAACAGAGAAAGGTAGCCACAGGAATGAGGGGAAGAGCAAACCCACGCTGGGGATTCCCAGCATCTCCGGCTGCCTTTGATAGAGCACGAATCTGTGTTAAGGACAGTTCCTGTGTCAGGGATAGAAGGCCAGCCTCAGAGACCCCCTTCCCATGCCACCTCTTTTCACTTGTCCCTGCTTGAGCAGCTGCTGGTCCCTTTGTGAGCCTGTCTTGGCTAAGACCACGCCTCATCCCACAATAGCTCATTGCACTTGGCATCCCATACTATGGAGTCGGTTTTTCGGTGATATTTCTTTAGTCAATATGGTGGCACTTGCATGATCTTTTTTTTTTTTTTTGACATGGAGTCTCACTCTGTTGCCTGGGCTGCAGTGCTGTGGCGTGGTCTCGGCTCACTGCAACCTCCACCTCCCGAGTTCAAGCAGTGCTCCTGCCTCAGCCTCCCAAGGAGCTGGGACTACAGGTGCGTGCCACCACGCCCAGTTAATTTTTTGTATTTTTGCTAGAGACGGGGTTTCACCATGTTGGCCAGGCTGGTCTTGAACTCCTGACCTCATGATCTGCCCGCCTCGGCCTCCCAAAGTGCTGGGATTACAGGCATGAGCCACCGCGCCCGGCCGCATGATCTTTCTAATACCATTTCCCCCTCATAAGCATGCAAAATAAATCCAGCCAATTGGTGCTCAGAACCCAGAGGTCTCCAGGGTACATGCCTCGGAGTGAGTGTCGGGGTGTCCAGGAGGGAGCTGGGCTGTGGTGTCAGAGTGAACCCCAGATCCCATCTCAGCTCTACTAAGAGCATGCATTGGACCCCCTTCCCCTTTTGAGCCCGGGTTTATAATTTAAAAATTAGACAGGGTTGAACTAAGCCAGTAATGCTCTTAACAGAAAGGGAAAGGAAGGAAAGGGATATATGGACTTTTAGAAAGCTCGTCAATTATCTCAGCCCCAAGATTGACCAAATCTTCTTGGCAGATGGGGACGGCGCACTGCAGACGACATGCCCTAAAAATCTTGAGAAAATCTGTGCAGGATCATCTGTAAGGACCTCAGAGTCAGTGAGGATGCAGCGGGATGGCCACAATCTCCCAGATCCCAGTCACTCCTCTGAGAAATGGATCCTGCACTGGGCCAGCTCCGACTGGCAATGTCACAAAGAGTGGGCTTTCAGCAAAATCCCTGAGCCCCCTCCAGCAAACCTCCCTCTGTGCCCACTTTACCCCTGCCTGGCTCACACCGTCAGATGCCCACAGCCCTCACCCCTACTAGCCGCAAAATCTTTTTCAGCAAAGAAACTGCTGTCAGGCCAGGCGCGGTGGCTCACACCTGTAATCCCAGCACTTTGGGAGGCCAAGGCCAGCGGATCACAAGGTCAGGAGATCGAGACCATCCTGACTAACACGGTGAAACCCCATATCTACTAAAAAAACAAAAAAATTAGCCAGGCGTGGTGGTGGGCACCTGTAGTCCCAGCTACTTGGGAGGCTGAGGCAGGAGAATGGCATGAACCTCAGAGGTAGAGCTTGCAGTGAGCCGAGATCGCGCCACTGCACTCCAGCCTGGGCGATAGAGCAACACTCCGTCTCAAAAATAAATAAATAAATAAATCAAAAGAATCTGCTGTCAGCAATTTAGGCTGGACACTGTGGCTCACAGCTGTAATCCCAACACTTTGGGAGGCTGAGGAGGGAGGATCACTTGGAGCCAGGAGTTTGAGGCCAGGTTGGGCAACATAGCAAGATCCCATCTTTACAAAAAAGTTAAAAGCTAGCTGAACCTGTTTGTGCAGGCCTATAGTCTCAGCTACTTGGGAGGCTAAGGCAGGAGGATCGCTTGATCCCAGGAGTTCAAGGTTACCATGAGCCATGATGGTGCCACTGTACTCTAGCCTGGGCAACAGAGTAAGCTCTTGTCTTTAAAAATAAAAATAAAGAATCTGCCATCACTCATTCAGACATCAGTCACGTGCAATTTCTTGTCCTCCATCTTCTGAGTAGATTTGCATATTGCCTCTTCTCTTCCCCTTAAAGAAAAGTGAGGGAAATGATGAGGTTGTAAGTGGGGGATGTACACCTGGCATAAACAGTGTCCACAGACTCACAATCCCAGAGCCTCCCAACCTCCAGCACCCAGTGGGGCATCTCCAAATAAAGTGGACTCAGGTCAACAGAGGATGGCACAGCACAGATGGCCAACAAGGACTACATGATGAGGAATTGTCTGGAAGGGAGTTCCAAACACTATTCCTACTATGTCTTCCTCAAATCTTTGGGTCTCTTTCTGCTTTTTCATTAACAAAATCAAGCCCCAGCAAGGCATGGCGGCTCACGCCTGTAATCTCAGCACTTTGGGAGGCTGAGGCAGGCAGATCATTTGAGGCCAAGAGTTTGAGACCAGCCTGGGCAACATGGTGAAAACTCATCTCTACTAAAAATACAAAAATTAGCCGGGCATGGTGGTGCATGCCTGTAATCCCAGATACTTGGGAGGCTGAGGCAGAAATCACACCACTGCACTCCAGCCTGGGCTACAGAGTGAGACTCTGTTTCAAAATAAAAATGAAAATAAAAATAAAATATAGCTCTAATTTCTTTTGAGATTGGAGGATACTTACATGGGGCAGGAGCAGTGGCCTCAACTCTGCCGTTTCTCCAGTCCCTTAGAATTCTCTCAATCATGTCCCCATAGTTGCCACCATGACGGCCTGGTGGAAGTTCTGTGCCCAAGGATGTTGCAGTTCACATCTTCCCCCAGCTTTCTCCATAGTTCCTCAGAACAGAACTCAGACCACGCAGAAGGAGGAGGAGGAGGAGAAGAAAGGAGAAGGAGAAGAAGAAGATAGAGAAGGAGAAGGAGAAGGTGGAGGAGGAGGAGCAGGAGGAGAAGGAGGAGGAGGAGGAGAAGAAGAGGAAGAAGAAGAAGAAGAAGAAGAAGAAGAAGAAGAAGAAGAAGAAGAAGAAGAAGAAGAAGAAGAAGAAGAAGAAGAAGAAGAGAAGGAGGAGGAAGAGGAGGAGGAGGAAGAGGAGGAGGAGGAGAGGAGAGGAGAGGGAAGGGGGAAGAGGAAGGGGGAAGAGAGAGAGAAAGAAAGAAAGAGAGAGAGAGAGGAAGGAAGGAAGGAAGGAGAAGAAAGAGGAGGAGGAAGAAGAGAAAAAGAAGAAGAAAAGAAAGAAGAAGGAGGAGGAGGAGTGGGGGAAGGGGGAGTAGGAGGAGGAGTTGGGGAAGGGGAGGAGGAGGAGGAGGAGAAGAAAAAACTGTAGCTGGTAACCTGCCCAAGACAAGAATTCAACTCTCCTGGGGCCCCTACGGTCCTGTGGGTTGGTAAGATGTCCACAGCATCCACCACCAGGGAGTACCCTCATGTCTACCCTGACCTCTCAACTGCCAAACAGGAGAAACCAAAACCCAGAGAGAAAGGCGGTCCCTCAGCTCCTGCCTACGGTTCACCACTGGCACCCCTTTGGCCCACAAGATGATCTGCCCTGTCCCCGGTGACTGACAAGTCATGGACAAATGAGAAACTCTACCTTGTTTATTTTTGGCACATCCTTGTGTTATGTATTTGTCATTTATTACACCAAATTAACCTATCAAGAAGAAAAAATATTCCAAATCTAATTTTAGATGTGGTGAATTAAGAAAAATGTCAGGGGCAACTAAGAAACTGTATTTTGGGGTTGGGCGCAGTGGCTCATGCCTGTAATCCCTCATCTCAGCACTTCGGGAGGCTGAGAGGGGAAGATTATTTGAGCCTAAGAGTTTAAGGCCAGCCTGGGCAACAAAGTGATATCCCCATCTCTATTTACAATACATTTTTTAAAGGAAAAGAAACTTCACTTTGGGAGAATTGAATGGAATGCCAGCACAGCAAAGGACTATGGATAATTTGCATATTACCATTCTGCTTGTTGTCTGGTTATGTTAGGTGCGTTAGGTAAATATTAATATGTTTTATGAATATTTTGGAACTTGGATGGGGGAGGTTATTAGAGAACTGGAGGGCTTTAATTCAGCTCTCAACTCACTCCTTGTGGGGTCTCTGCTCTGATCTCATTCCCATCTGCAGGAGTGGTACAGTTTGGATATCTGTCCCCTTCAAATCTCGTGTTGAAATGTGACCCCCAATGTTAGAGATGGGGCCTGGAGTAAGGTGTTTGGGTTATGGGGGTGGACCCCTCGTGGATGGCTTGGTGCCCTCCTTGCAATAATGAGTGGATTCTCACTCTATTCGTTAACAAGAGATTTGATTGTTAAAAAAGAGCCTGGCACCTTCCTTCCTCCTCCTTCTCTCTCTCTTCCTCCCTCTCACCACTTGATGCCTGCTCCCGCTTCACCTTCTGCCATGAGTAGAAGCTTCCTGACACCTCACCAGAAGATGTTTGTGCCATGTTTCTTACACAGTCTGTGGAACTGTGAGCCAAATAAACCTCTTTTCTTTATAAATGACCCAGCCTCAGATATTCCTTTACAGCAATGCAAAACAGACTAATTCAAGGAGCTTAACTTTATTGAACCTCTAAGAGATAAGCTTATCAGAATAGAATCCAGGAGGCCTAATGTCTGTTTAAGGTGGGAGTGATTTTTGTGGAGCTTCAAAATTGGCCTGTATGTAAATCTGGTTTTGTGTTGATTACTTCCCATTGCCCCTTAGCTCCAGGATACCACAGAGATTCTGCAATAGGGGGGCCAGGTTCCCCAGACCACAATTACGAGTGCTCCTACCTGCTGGTTTCCTGTTAGATTCAGCCAAAGGAGGACTCAGGAGATGGGAAGGCAAGGAGGAAGGAAAGCAGCAGAAAGTTTACTCAAGCCTCCAGCAAGCTTTGGTGCTGCTAATGCCAGCCTCACTGCACCCCTCAGAGGTCCAGCCCTTCCTAAGCCAGGCAAACCACATCTTCCTTTTCTTTCCCCCAGCCCTAGTGGTAGTAGTAATGCAGGGCAAGTGAACCCCAGAATTGGGGCTTAGGCTGGGAAGTTTCTCAGCTTCACTGAGGAAAGAATTCAAGAGCAAGCTGATGGCAGAAGAAAACAGCTTTATTGAGGGGGCAGTGGTATAGCTCCGTGGCTGCTCCTGCAGAGCAGGGCTACCCCACAGACAGTGTGTGGAGAGTAGCAGCTCAGGGGCAATGCAGCAGTCATATTTATATACACTTTTAATTACATGCAAATTAAAGGGTAGACTATTCAGAAGTTTCTAGAAAAGGGGTAGTAACTTCTGGGTCATTGCTCTGGAAAGGGGTGGTAACTTCTGGATGCTGCCATGGCAATGATAAACGGTCATGGTGCTAGTGGGCATGTCTTACGGAAAAATGATTCAGGTGCCTCTTCCCTGTTTCAGTCAGTCTTCAATCTGGTCCACAGTCAAGTCCCACCTCCTATCTCATTAGCTACTCTTGCAATTACAAATCTCTGGGTTTTTTCAGCTTTCCAGTTCCTGTGCAACTAATCATCTGTATGAAATGCCATCTGTTTGAAACATCTCATGTGGATTTTGTTTTCCTGACCGGACAAAAATTTTCCTTGGAGATCCCAGATCGGAGTGTTTTCATAGCCGTGGTCCAGCCCTAATCAGAACAGCCGGGCACAGACAATGCATGTTACAGTATAAATGTCAACATGGAACCATGAAAGGAATTATAAGAGAGAGTGAAGTTTTAAGATCAATCCTTAAGTTGGAGCCCGTTGGCACGTCCTTGTATCACATATTTGTCATTTATTAAACCACATTAGCATATCAAGAAAAAACAATATTCCAAGTCTAATTTTAGATGTAGTGAATTCACAACCAAAAAAAAATATTCATGGACAACTAAGAAACTTTGCTTCGGGAGAATTAAATGGAATACCAGCACAGCTTATTACCTAACTGTGTTAGGTGTGTTAGGTAAATGTCCGTACGTTTTACTAATATTTTTAGAACTTGGTTAGTGTAGGTTGTTAAGGAATTGGAAGGCCTTAATTCAGCTCTCAATTCATCGTCTGTGGGATTTCTGCTCTGAGAACCACGCAAAGAATAGAGGAGGCCCAGGCAGTGCCTGGAGAAGCTGCCCTAGGCTAGGAGGCCTAAGAGATGACTCTGGTGTCTCCACTGGGAGGAGGGAGAGACCACCAGGGGTGATGAGACCTGGAGAGCAGGCCTGATCAGACACCCACCAGACACAGAGAGAGAGGGCAGCTGAAAGAGGCCAGCTTCAAGTAATGAACGCCCTGTCCCAAGTGGGACAGTCCCACTGGGCTGTCTGCCAAAAGACAGGAAGATCAACAAAATGACCGGCTGTGAATGGCAATGAACTTTCTGACCACAGACACCAGACCCTGCCACTAATCCAGGTCCCAGTTCAGGTCAGGGATTCACAAGTTCTCCTCCTTATAGAAAGCGATTGGCAGAAAGGCAAAAGCCCAGAGAACGAAACAGAAGTATTCCTTCATTACAGGAAGGAGCAAAAATGTGGGGAGAGGAAGAAAAGCGTCTTTGCAACACTTCAGATCATCGTCCTACCTCTCTGCACTCTTCCAGCACACCACATCAAATGTGATTTATTTGTGCTGTCTTAGAAATCCGGTCCTCAGCTGTCTCCTCCTCTGCTTTCCCACTGCTGCTGGCTTCAGTTAAGCCCTATTGATCTCTTCTCTGGTCTCTCTCTCTCTCTTTTTTTTTTTTTTTTTTTTTTTGAGATGGAGTTTCACTCTTACTGCTCAGGCCGGAGTGCAATGGCACGATATCGGCTCACCGCAACCTCCACCTCCCGAGTTCAAGCGATTCTCCTGCCTCAGCCTCCCGAGTAGCTGGGATTACAGGCATGCGCCACCATGCCTGGCTAATTTTGTATTTTTGGTAGAGACGGGGTTTCTCCATGTTGGTCAGGCCAGTCTCAAACTCCCGACCTCAGGTGATCCGCCCGCCTAGGCCTCCCAAAGTGCTGGGATTATAGGCGTGAGCCACCACCCGGCCTCTGCTCTCTTACAAGAAATATCTGGCTGGGCGTGGTGGAGTGCACCTGTAGTCCCAGCTACTCTGAAGGCCAAGGCGGGAAGATCACTTGAGCCCAGGAGTTTGAAGCTGCAGTGAGCTATGATCGCCACCACTGTGCTCCAGCCTGGGCAACAGAGCAAGACCCTGTTTCTAAAAACAAAATATATATATGTATGTGTGTGTGTGCATATATATGTGTGTGTGTGTATATGTGTGTGTGTATATGTGTATATGTGTGTATATATAATACATAAGCATATATTACATATATATATTTTTTTTTTCCTCAATGAATCCCTTACCTCCATTCATTCACAAATCATAACCCACATCCTATGACTCAGTGACAAACGAGGGAGATAAAGCCCTCTTGGAGCTCAGGAGCTGGCGGGAAAGATAAACTTCAAACAATTGCAAAGGAGCACGAGTGTCTAAAGCAAGAAATGTACAGTACAGCCCCTGGTTCTCATCGTGAGGACTGAGTTACTCCGGGGACGTGGACGAGGCTCCTGAGATGGGTGTTGGTGACACTGGAACCTGGAAGATAATAGGTGTTGATGAGGTGATGGAGGAGAGATTGCTCCTGACCAACAGAATGGGCTCCAAGACTCCCAGGCTCCAAGCAAGGAGGAAAACCCACATCGATCAAGGGGAGAGACCAGTCAAGGTCAGGCAGGAGAAGTAAGCAAGAGATAGTCATGAGGCTATGAACTTGACAGTGAGGGAGAGGGGAAGCCACTACAGGGTTAAGTCATCTTAACATGATGAGGTCATGCCTGTAATCCCAGCACTTTGGGAGGCTGAGGCGGGCAGATCATGAGGTCAAGAGATCGAGACCATCCTGGCCAACATGGTGAAACCCCGTCTCTACTAAAAATACAAAAATTATCTGGGCGTGGTGGCACGTGCCTGTAGTCCCAGCTACTTGGGAGACTGAGGCAAGAGAGTCGCTTGAACTTGGGAGGCAGAGGTTGCAGTGAGCCGAGATCGCGCCACTGCACTCCAGCCTGGTGATAAAGTGACACTCAGTCTCAAAAAAAAGAGACATGTACCATTATAAACGAGCTATGGCTGGGCTCATTCACTCACACCTATAATCCCAGCACTTTGAGGGGTCGAGGTGGGAGGATTACTTGAGGCCAGGAGTTCTAGACCAGCCTAGACAACATAGTAAGACCCTGTCTCTACAAAAATTTAAAAATAAATAAATAAATAATCCAGGCATAGTGGTGCATGCCTGTCATCCCAGCTACTCAGAAGGCTGAGGCAAGAGGCTTGCTAGAGCCCAGAAGTTCAAGGCTGCAGTGAGCTATGATTGCATCACTGCACTCGAGCCTGTGAGACAGAATGAGACCCTATTTCTAAAATAATAATAAATATATAAAAGATCCCTCAGCCAGGCATGGTGGCTTATGCCTCTAGTCCCAGCACTTTGGCTCAAGTGATCCTCCCACCTCAGCCTCCTGAGTAGCTGAGACTACAGGTATGCACCACCACGTCTGGATAATGTTTGTATTTTTTGTAGAGATAGGGTTTTGTCATGTTGCCCAGGCTGGTCTCAAATTCCTGGGCTCAAGCAATCTTCCCCACCTTGGCCTCCCAAAATGCTGGGGTTACAGGCATGAGCCACTGCACCCAGCCACCTTCCTATTCTTAGTGCCTGGCACAGAATGGCCTCACAACAAATTCTTATTAAAATGAAAATTGGTTATATATATTTAATATACTTATATATTTAATATATAATATATTTTATTTAATATATTATATAATAAACAATATATTATATTTAATATATGAATAATATTTAATATATGATATATAATATATTTATATATACATATATATTTGTTTTGGTTTTTTTAGGGGTTTTTTTGTTTTTTTGTTTTGTTTTGTTTTGAGATAGAGTCTTACTCTGTCGCCCAGGCTGGAGTGCAGTGGCACAATCTCAGCTCACTACAACCTCCGTTTCCTGGGTTCAAGCGATTCTCCTGCCTCAGCCTCCCGAGTAGCTGGAATTACAGGCACGTGCCACCACTCCTAGCCAAATTTTGTATTTTTAGTAGAGATGGGTTTTCACCATGTTGGCCAGGCTGGTCTCAAACTCCTGACCTCAGGTGATCTGCCTGCCTTGGCCTTCCAAAGTGCTGGGATTACAGGCATGAGCCGCTATGCCTGGTCATATATTTCTATATTAACATGTGAAGTGAGCTTAGCTCCCTGGTGTAAAATGCGTGATTTCTCAACTTCACACCTGTGAAATTCTAATAAAATGTCAACAACCTGTAGCCACTAAAGGCCTATAATCCAAGGACAGTCTGTCCAATAAATAAATAGTTGTTTTATTTGTTAGAGTAATACACAAGTTACGATTTATTCATTTTTCTCATTTTCCTGACATTGCCAAAATTTTCTAGAGTTGTTTCACTGCATCTCTGCCTGCAGAAGCAAGCTAAGCTGAGCATGGTGGTGCAGGCCTTATAGTCCTAGCTATTCAGGAGGCTGAGGCAGGAGGATCACTTGAGCCCAGGAAGTTGAGGCTGCAGTGAGCTATGATGGTGCCTCTGCATTCCAGCCTGGGCAACAGGGTGAAATGCTGTGTCAAAAAAAAAGAAAATAAAAGGAGGCTAGACCAACCTAAATGTGGAAATAAAATGCCTCAGATGCAACTAGCCCTTCACTCATGCTCAAGAGTTGCTACATCAAAGGAAATGTGTATTTCCCAATTTAAAGAAATGACAACCCAACATGACACGACTTCCATGTGTATGGAATACAGGCGTGCAAGATACCAAGCCACCAGCTTCTGATAGCACCAACGTCCAGTCTCCAACCTATAGCCTTCTCTCATTGTATGAGTCCATTTTGCATTGCTGTTAATATAAAGGCATACTTGGGGCTGGGTAATTTACAAAGAAAGGGAGTTTATTTGGTTCACGGTTCTGCAGGCTGTATAAGAAGCATGGAGCCAACATCTGCATCTGGGAAGGCCTCAGGAAGCTTCCATTCATGGCGGAAGGAAAAGGGGAGCCGGCATCACATGGCAAGAGAGGGAGGCCCTTTAAACCAGACCCTTTAAACAACCACATCTCATATGAACTAACAGAGTGAAATTTCACTCATTACCATGGGGACAGCACCAAGCCACCCATGAGGGATCCACCCCCATGACCCACACACTTCCCACCAGGCCCCACCTCCAACACCGGGGATCACATTTCAGCATGAGATTTGGAGGGGACAAACATCCAAACGATGTCACTAATGAAGGTGGAAAGACATCCACTTCATTCTACAGGTAGGAAAATGGAGACGAAAATGAAGTCCTTGGCCGGGCGCGGCGGCTCACACCTGTAATCCCAGCACTTTTGGAGGCTGAGGCGGGTGGATCACCTGAGGTCAGGAGTTTGAGACCAGTCTGGCCAACATGGCAAAACCCCGTCTCTACTAAAAATACAAAAATTAGCGGGGTGCGGTGACAGGCGCCTGTAGTCCCAGCTGCTCAGGAGGCTGAGGCACAAGAATCGCTTGAACCCTGGAAGTGGAGGTTGCAGTGAGCCGAGATCACACGACTGCACTCCAGCCTGGGCAATAGAGTGAGACTCGGTCTCAAATAAAAGAAAATGAAGTCCTTACCGCCCCATGAGATTTCTGCGAATGCATGGGATAAATTGTATGTATCTCGAGTGAAGTCTCCCCTTGAGCACCAGGTCTAATTTCCTGTTGCTCAGTCCTTGTGTCCCATTCTCTGACCTATTGTGATCAGCTCTGTGGCCACATTACTCAGTGGATGTGGCTTTGGGAGGTGCCCCCTATAGAGGTTTTGCTTCCCCCCATGGCAGGACAGAGGGCTTTTCCTTCTTGAATTACCCTGAGTCTGGGTTCACCTCCATGGCTCTGAAGTTCAAGGTTTCGAAGGATTTGCAAATAGCAGAAACAGCACGTTCCAACAATCCCTGATTCATTTCTCTCTCTCCAGCTTCCCCTCTCCTTCCTCCTTCCTTCTCTCCATCCCATTCCCTAGGCTGGAAGATGGCACACCTATGCTGTAGAATGTCTCATGAGGGGGCATGACAGATTGGAAGCATGAACAGGACCCGTGAAGGATACAACAGTCAAAAAGTAACACATCAATGAGACTGTGGGGAAAAAGGAACAATTATACACTGTTGGTGGAAATGCAAAATAGTTCAGCCCCGGTGGAAAACAGCATGGAGATTTCTCAAAGAACTAAAACAGAACTACCACCAAACCAATCCCATTGCTGGCTGTCTACCCTGGAAAATAAATTGTTCTACTAAAAGGACACCTGTGTTTATACGTTCATTGCGCCACTATGCAGCATAGCAAAGACATGGAATCAACCCAGTTGCCCATGAATGGTGAATTGGATAAAGAAAATGTGTTATATATACACCATGGAATACAACACAGCCATAAAAAAGAATGAAATCATGTCCTTTGCAGCCACATGGATGCAGCTGGAGGCCATTATCCCAAGCAAGTTAACACAGAAACAGACAACCAAAAACCACATGTTCTCACTTGTAAGTGGGACCTAAAAAGTGGGTTCATGTGGACACAAAGATGGGAATAATGGACCCTGGGGACTAAAGAGGGGAGCAGTTTGCTGCTCTAGCAACAAACCTGCACATGTATCCCTGCATCTAAAATTAAAATTCATATGGGTTGGGCGTGGTGGCTCATGCCTGTAATCCCAGCACTTTGGAAGGCCGAGGTGGGTGGATCACCTGAAGCCAGGAGTTCGAGACCAGCCTGGCCAACATGGTGAAACCCATCTCTACTAAAAATACAAAATATTATCCTGGCATGGTGGTGCACGCCTGTAGTCCCAGCTACTCGGGAGGCTGAGGCAGGAGAATCGCTTGAACCTAGGAGGCGGAGGTTGTAGTGAGCCGAGATCATGCCACTGCACTCCAGCCTGGGTGACAGAGTAAAACTCCATCTCATAAAAACTAATAATAATAATAAATAAAAAACTTTCTTTCTTTCTTTCTTTCTTTCTCTTTCTCTCTTTCTTTCTTTCTTTCTTTCCTTCCTTCCTTCCTTTCTTTCTCTCTCTCTCTCTCTCTTTCTTTCTTTCTTTCTTTCGAGATAGAGTTCCACTCTGTCACCCAGGCTGGAGTACAGTGGCACAATCTCGGCTCACTGCAACCTCCGCCTCCCAGATTTAAGCGATTCTCCTGCCTCATCCTCCCAAGTAGCTGGGACTACAGGCAGCACGACCACGCCAGGATAATTTTTTGTATTTTTAGTAGAGATGGGTTTCACCATGTCGGCCAGGCTGGTCTCGAACTCCTGGCCTCAAGTGATCAGCCAAACTCGGCCTCCCAATGTGCTGGGATTACAGGCGTGAGCCACCGTGCCCAGCCTGTTTTTCATATTTTAAAAACTGTCATTCATGAGATCTATTCCGAGAGCACAAAAGCCTTGGGACTCAGAAACCTCTCTCTAAATCCAAACAGGGGTGTGGGCTGTGTAGACGCTGTGTAGACACTGCTCACCATCTGGCACAGCAGCGCAGGGAAGCCAAGAGGGATCCCCAGGTGAATTTCCCGGAGGTGATGAGTGGCTCACAAGCAGCTTGATGGATGGCCTTGCTCTAGCCACTTGACCTTGGGCTCTAGCACAGCTGGCTGCACCATCTCAGCCTCTCTGAGCAGAGCCAGGGTCCTCTGGAGACACATGTTGTAAGCAGCAATGTCATTTCCCTAAATCAGGCCACTGTCACTTGGCAAGGCCATTGACCAACACTCGAAGGCCCCACTTTCTCTCTTATTTCAAAGCCCAAGGAGATGCCAAACCCAACAATAGTGTCACTGACTTCTGAGAAAACAATACAGTCAGACAAGCCTGTGGGTGCAAACACAAGCTGAGTCTTTTATGAGGTGAATTGAGGCCATGTCCACAGCCTAGACATCCCAGGTACCCCAGCTTCATACACAGAAAAGCCCACTGTGAAGAGAGAGCTGTGATCAAGCTGTAAGGTTTGGAAAAATTTGAGTACTGAGCAAAGTCAGGGTGTGAACAGCCACCAGCCGTCCCTGCAACATGGCTCCTTCTGGTCAAGGGATGGGATCCTGCAGGGAGGCTTAAGCAGAGACCAGGGGTGGGGGCTGCACTCACTCCTGCCCCAATCCCCAATCTACAATGCCCCTTATGTAGTCCACACCAACTCAGCCACTTGTCGTAATCCACTCTCAGTTGGGTCATAGTCCTTGTTAACTTACATGCAACTTACATACAACTATGCATGCTCATCATAGAAAATTAGAAAACATGACGGGCAATCTTTTGACACGCCACCATCCGGGGATTACTATTGTTAACATTTATTTCGATCAATTGCCAATAAGAGCCCAGCAAAAGCTTCGTTTTACTCCCTGCTGCCTATTCCTTTACACAACCGTGATCATCACCGCCATTCTGGTGACTCTCTGAGCTCCAAGCCTCTCTCGCAGAGTCTAGCCTGGTGCACCCTGCCTGAAGAGCTAGCAGTGTGCTCAGCATCTCCTTGGAGGCTGAGATCAGTCCCCTCGTTTGCCTTTTCAGGCTTCAGAAGTCGCACATTTTTAGAAACTAAAGACCATTCAGAGCCAACTACAATTTCTTCCAACCACTCAGCGATCCCTAAGAATCCAGTTCAAAGGGGAGTGAGGGAGGTCACTATAATGTTAAAGAGAACTAAAGGACGAAAAAAAATGAAAGGGGCCGGGCGCAGTGGCTCACGCCTGTAATCCCAACACTTTGGGAGGCTGAGGTGGGCGGATCACCTGAGGTTGGGAGTTTGAGACCAGCCTGACCAACCTGGAGAAACCCCATCTCTAGGAAAAATACAAAAGTAGCCGGGCATGGTGGCGTGTGCCTGTAATCCCAGCTACTCGGGAGGCTGAGGCAGGAGAATCACTTGAACCCGGGAGGTGAATGTTGCAGTGAGCCGAGATCATGCCATTGCACTCCAGCCTGGGCAACAAGAGCGAAACTCTGCCTCAAATAAATAAATGGACCTGGGATTGCTGAATCTGAATTGACTGAGAACGGGACAGGTCTCATCTCTTACCAAGACCCTACCTAGCTGTTAGTTACAGCAAATTGTCCCTCCAACCTCCACTAGCCCAGGGTGGTTTGTGCAGAAAGAGTAAATCCTCATACGGTCCGCTTCCACCCATCTGTTTTCTCATTTTCTATGATGAGCACGCATAATTATATGTAAGTTGCATGTAAGTTAACAAGGACTATAACACAAGAGAGAGATACCAGGACACTGAAAATGTGATGAGACCCAAAGTACAGAAAGACGGCAACGTCAGAGCTCTAAGGCTCTTTGTGTAGCCATGAATCGGTAGGTGTCTCTTTATTGGGTACTTTATGACATTAGACTTAGGGACACAGCTAAAAGCCAGGGCAAAGCAGGACTAATATTATTTGCAAAATAATAAAAAGACCATTCTTATTTTGCATATTAGGTCATATTTCTTACCAAAGTTTTTCTGTAGCAGAGTAAACAATGATCACGTCACTGCACTCCAGCCTGAGTGACAGAGCAAGACCTTGTCTTTAAAAAATAATAAAGTTTGGTGGCTCATGCCTGTAATCCCAGCACTTTGGGAGGCCGAGGTGAGTGGATCACCTGAGGTCGGGAGTTCGAGACCAGCTAGCCAACATGGTGAACCCCCATCTCTACTAAAAATACAAAAATTAGCCAGGCATGGTGGTGGGCACCTGTACTCCTGGCTACTCGGGAGGCTGAGGCAGGAGAATCACTTGGACCCAGGAGGCAGAGGTTACAGTGAGCCAAGATGGTGCCATTGCACTCCAGCCTGGGCAACAAGAGTGAAACTGTCTCAAAAAAAATTAATAAATAAAAATTAAAAATTAAAAAATAATAAAGTTTTTCTGCAACATTCATAGTGGTGCTCCCTGAAGCTGTGCAACATGGCAGCTCTGAATATTTGAAGAAATAGCTTTCTTCATTAATGTGGAATTTAGAATACACTGTATCTGAGATACAGTATGGATCCTGAGATGTGTGTGTGTCTATGAACACACATTCATACTGAAGTACACCGGCCCCCACAAGATTAGGTAGTTACCTTCTACATCAGCAGTCCCCAACCTTTTTGGCACCAGGGACCGGTTTCATGGAAGACAGTTTTTCCATGGATGGGGTGGAGGGAGGTTTCAGGATGATTCAGCACATTCCATTGATGGAGGTTTCAGGATGATTCAGCACATTCCATTGATTGTACACTTTGTTTCTATTATCATTACATTGTAATATATAATGAAATAATTATACAACTCACCGCAATGTTGAATCATGGGAACCCTGAGCTTGTTTTCCTGCAGCTAGATGTCCTATCTGGGGATCCTGGGAGACAGTGACAGATCATCAGGCATTAGATTCTCATAAGGAGCGAGCAACCTAGATCCCTCGCATGCACAGTTCACAGTAGGGTTCCCGCTCCTATGAGAATCTAATGCCGCTGCTGATCTGACAGGAGGTGGAGCTCAGGTGGGAATGCGAGTGATGGGGAGTAGCTGTAAATACAGATGAAGCTTTGCCCACTCACCCGCTGCTCACCTCCTGCTGTGTGTCCTGGTTCCTAACAGGCCATGGACTGGTACCAGTCCATGGTCTGACGGAGAAAACCCAAATTCAGCTCCTCAGGTAGATGTCAAAGATCTTGGACTTGGAGAGCAAAACTCCTTCCTGGGACTTTAAATGCCACAGCCTACCCCAGACTGTCCTATGGGAACTTTCATTGGTGCTATCCGGGTGGGGAATTCAGACTTTGGGAAGGTTTTGCTGAGGGAGGGACAAGGAGTTTGCAGGACAAGACTAGCCCCGAGGGTAGAGGACAGATTTTCCTTCCAAAGGGGTGGATACTGGCCTTTAGACAGCTCTAGAAGAAGGTAGTCTCCAGAGGAAGCTTGACCTTGAGTAATAGGGTAGCAATACACACAAAAAATGAGAGCAAGTCCATGGTGGACCTCTGCAAGGGTTTAAACACTTTTTGTGATTTTTCCCTAGCACTTTGGTGACTGTCAGATGGAGCATATGGAGTTTTTTTGGGTTTTTTTTGTGTTTTTGGTTTTTTTGAGATGTAGTCTTGCTCTGTTGCCCAGGCTGGAGCGCAGTGGTGCGATCTCAGCTCACTGCAACCTCCGCCTCCCAGGTTCAAGCGATTCTCCTGCCTCAGCCTTCCGAGTAGCTGGCATTACAGGCATGCGCCACCATACCCGGATAATTTTTGTATTTTTAGTAGAGAGGGGGTTGTGCCATGTTGGCCAGGCTGGTCTTGAACTCTTGATCTCAGGTGATCCACCCACCTTGGCCTCCCAAAGTGCTAGGATTACAGGTGTGAGCCACCGCACCTAGCCAAGCATATGGTTTTAGTGATCCCCTCTTGTGAGTGGAAAATTAACTCAAATTGTGTTTTTCCTCTGCTCTCACACCACAGCAACTATCAGCTTAGAAGACTCCCATGACCAAATGTGTGGGTTTTTTCCCCCAGCAATAAGCCAGCAACCAGTCCTGCAGCCTATGCCAGCTGACTGTCCTCTAGTTCAATTCCAACACTATCTACCTGGAGATAGTATCACATGCCGCAGGCTAAGGTCTCAGTTCCCAAGACTGCCTGGCTCATAGACATCAGCCACAAGTCCAGGCCTATGAAACTTCTGACCAACTGGCTTCAAGTTGGGGCGTCTGCAGTTCCCTCCTCAGGTGAGATTAATTTGCTGGAGTGGCTCACAGAGTGCAGGGAAACACTTTCTAACAGTTATCGGTTTATGATCAAGGATATTGCAAAGGATACAGACAAAGAAATGTGTAGGGTGAGGTTGCGGGGAAGGGGACGGAGCTTCCATGCCCTCCCCGGACACACCACCCTTCAGCAACCTCTCCACGTTCAGCTATCCGGAAGCCCTCTTAACCCTGTCCTCTTGGGGTTTTATGGAGGTTCCATTATGTAGTCATAATTGATTAAACCACTGGCCACTGGTGATCAACTTGCTCTTCAGCCCCTCTCCCCTCTTTGGAGGTTGAGGGGTGAGGCTGGAAGTCCCAACCCTCTAATCCATCCTCGATCTTGGAAGCTACCTAGAGGACATCAGTCAGCTCATTAGTTTACAAAAAGACATTGCTTTAAGGCCAGGTTCGGTGGCTCACGCCTGTATTCCCAGCACTTTGGGAGGCTGAGGCTGGCAGATCACTTTAGGTCAGGAGTTCAAGACCAGCCTGGCCAACATAACAAAGTCCCATCTCTACTAAAAATACAAAAATTAGCCCAGTGTGGTGGCACACGCCTGTAATCCCAGCTACTAGGGAGGCGGAGGCAGGAGAATTGCTTGAGTCCAGGAGGTGGAGGTTGCACTGAGCCAAGATTGCGCCACTGCACTCCAGCCTGGATGACAGAGTGAGACTTCATGAAAGAAAGAAAGAAAGAAAAGAAGGAAGGAAGGAAGGAAGGAAGGAAGGAAGGAAGGAAGGAAGGAAGGAAGGAAGGATGGGAGGGAGGGAGGGAGGGAGGGAGGGAGGAAGGAAGGAAGGAAGGAAGGAAGGAAGGAAGGATGGGAGGGAGGGAGGGAGGGAGGGAGGGAGGAAGGAAGGAAGGAAGGAAGGAAGGAAGGAAGGAAGGAAGGAAGGAAGGAAGGAAGGATGGGAGGGAGGGAGGGAGGGAGGAAGGAAGGAAGGAAGGAAGGAAGGAAGGAAGGATGGGAGGGAGGGAGGGAGGGAGGGAGGGAGGAAGGAAGGAAGGAAGGAAGGAAGGAAGGAAGGAAGGAAGGAAGGAAGGAAGGAAGGGAGAGAGAAAGAAAAAAAGAGGCATCGCTTTGGAGTTTCTTCGGACTTTAGTAGTTGTATGCCAGGAAACAGGTCAAAGACCAAATATATGTTTCACTACATCATACCTTCACTGTGGTCCTTTTATTTAATTTAATTAATTTATTTATTTATTTGAGACAGAGTCTCGCTCTGTCACCCAGGCTGGAGTGCAATGGTGCAATTGTAGCTCACTGGAGCCTCAAACTCCTAGGTTGCTCAAGCCATACCTCCTGCTTCAACCTCCTGAGTAGCTGGGACTACAGGTGTGCACTACCATGCCCAGCTTATTTCTCTATTTTTTTTGTAGAGCCAGCGTCTCACCATGTTGCCCAGGCTAGTCTCAAACTCCTGGGCTCCCACAATCTTCCCACCTCAACCTTCCAAACTGCTAGAATCACAGGCATGAGCCACCGCAACCGGCTTGTCCCTGTATCTTTAGTCAAAGCTGGTGTGCATCGCCTGGTGGGAACGACTGATGAGGTCGAGCGGTAAGGAGAAAATCCCATAGTACTGTCGAGGAGGTTGCAGTCCAAATGGGCTGTGGGGACAATGACCAGCACTAAAAGGAGTGCAGCTCACAGCAGGACTGGACAGCAGGGAGAAGCTTGCCCCACGCATGTTCACCTGTCAGGTGGGAGATTCGGGGGCAGATGTGAGATGCGTTCCCCTTTTCCCCAGAATTCTAGAGAACAGTGTCTCTGGAAGAGGAGAGATTTACACATGGGTTACAACCCTGGGTTCAACCGTGATTGTGCTACTGCCTGCCCAAACTTGCCAGGAACATCCTTTCCTCTAGCCAGACCACACCGCCTCCACCAGAAAGTCTTCTCCTCTCTCGACTGCCCGGATTCTACCATCCACGTAGTTCTGCTCAAGTCCCGTGTCTTCCATCAATGAACATTACTCTAGCAACAATCACGTGTACTGTTCAGCACCTGGTACATGCACTAGGTGAGGTGCATTTAATTATCACCTCCATGCTGTGGGGTTAGGTACTATAATCTCTGTTTTTCAGGTGTGGAAACTGAGGCTCACAGAGCCAGAATTGTTGCATTTTTATTTATTTATTTACTGAGACAGGGTCTTGCTCTGTTGCCCAGGCTGGGGTGCAGTGGCACAATCTTGGCTCACTGCAACCTCCACCTCCAGGGTTCAAGTGATTCTCCTGCCTCATCCTCCCCAGTAGCTGGGATTACAGGTGCCTACCACCATGCCCAGCTAATTTTTGTATTTTCAGTACGTTTGTATTTTTAGTGAGGTTTTACCAGGTACTTTTCGTAGAGATGGGGTTTCACCAGGCTGGTATCAAACTCCTGACCTCAAGTGATCCACCCACCTCGGCCTCCCAAAGTGTTGGGATTATAAGTATCAGCCACCGCACCCTGCCTGGTTTGCATTTTGAATATCTGCATTTTTCTGGGAGTTCAGGAAGCACCATCCACATAACACAGTGGTACTCCCCCCAGCATTGGAGTTTTGCAACGTGGAGATCTGCCTATTTTATTTTATTTTATTTTATTTTATTTTATTGAGTCAGTGTCTCACTGTGTCTCCCAGATTGGAGTGCAGCAGTGCAATCACAGCCCACTGCAACTTCAAACTCCTGAGCTCAAGCAACTCTTCCACCTTAACTTCCCATGTGGCTGAGACCACAGGCAAGCACCACCACTGCTGGCAAATTTTTTAATTTTTTTTTTATAGATGGGGTCTTGCTCTGTTGCCCAGTCTGGTCTCAAACTCCTGGTCTTAAGCAATCCTCCCACCTCAGCTTCCCAAAGTGTGGAGATTACAAGCATGAGCCACCTTTCCTGGCCTGGCCCGGCTATTTAAAGGAATGGGTTTCTTAGAAGCAGGAGGATTACTGGAAGCCAGGAGTTCAAGATCAGCCTGAACAACAAAGTGAGAGAAGGAAGAAAGGAAGGAGGGAAGGAAGGAAGGAAGGAAGGAAGGAAGGAAGGAAGGAAGGAAGGAAGGAAGGAAGGAAGGAAGGAAGGAAGGAGGGAGGGAGGGAGGGAGGGAGGGAGGGAGGGAGGGAGGGAGGGAGGGAAGGAAGGTAGGAAGGAAGGAAGGAAGGAGGGATGGAGGGAGGGAGGGAAAAGAGAGAGAGAAAGAAAGGAGAGAAAGAGAGAAAGAAAGAGGCAGAGAAAGAGAGAGAGAAGGAAAGAAAGAAAGAAAGAAAGAAAGAAAGAAAGAAAGAAAGAAAGAAAGAAAGAAAGAAAGAAAGAAAGAGAAGAGATTTTAATTAACTGAGCATGGTGGCATGCACCCATAGCCCCAGCTACTCAAGAGGCTGAGGCAGGAGGATTGCTCCAGCACAGGAGTTCAAGGCTGCAGTGAGCTATGGCGGTGCCACTGCACTCCAGCCTGGGTAACAAAGCAAAACCCTGTCTCTTAAAAAGAAAAGGGTTTCTCCCTTCGTGTGGAACTAGACCGCACTGTCTCTGAGTATCGATACTGACCTGACTTCAAAACCTGTGTTAATCTTTTCTTCAATGCCTCTGGATAATAAAAATTCGTATTCCAATGGTGCCCAAATGTCCATATTAGCCACCTGCATCCCAGGGGAACCCGCTGCTAGCTCCTCCCTTCGTGCCAATCCCACACATCCCTCTTCTCCCTGTTCCATGTGGTCAAGGTCTCACCAAGCCCTGCAGTTAACCCTTTCTTAGAGTTGCTAAACCCACCTGAGATCATTCATTGAACCTGGAAGAGCAAAGCCCATTGCAGACTCTAAAATTAACAGCTGCCCCAAGTAACAGTGACTGGAGCAGCTCCAGCTTTGGGAAGTTAGTAAGGTTAGAGCAATATTCCCAACCACAGGAGGAACCAGCGCTGATAAGTTGGCTAATGGGTATCACTTGGATCCCTCAGTTTTAGTCCTGGGGACAGATGCCATCCATAGCAAAGGTGTCAAAACCAGAAACCACCAGTGCCTTTTGTCCCGGAATGGGACCCGACCCAACCTAAGAATCTCCCAGAGAGAAATCAGAGGCAGTGCCACCTATGTCGACCCTCATGGCACTCCAAGAACATCCATTTCCTCTTGATGTCTCCAACTGTACCCAGACCCCGCCTCGGGGTCCCAGAGGAACACCCTCTGGTATGTTCAGTCCAGCTCAAACTTCAGAGTCCAGGTCACCAAGCCCAGATGTCCTGGACACAGCACAGGACGATATCTCAGCACAGGACCAGACAGAGGCATCTCTGGTCTCTCCAGAACTTGAGAAAGAGGAAAGGATTCAGAGGTCAGGGCACAGGTGGACACACTCCTGGATAACTTTACTTGCTCTTCATGGCTCTGGGCAGACATCACCTCATCCGAGAAGTCCTCCTTCATGCCCAAGGTTAGCTCCCTGTGATCTCAAAGCATCATGCACCTCCCATACATATTTATCACCAGATTGTAAGTTTCCAGTGCTCTGTCTGCTCCCAAATGCATGCTAGGTTGTGCGCTTTTGAGCTTCTGTGCTCTGTCTTCCTTGCCCCTATAGTAGGCTCTAGCAGTGACCTGCATCTGCCAATATCCTGGATACCCTCAACTCCAAACTAGGGCTTTAAGACGTGACTTGTGTGTGTTTGTATCAGGGCTAACATCTTTCCACTCAAACCCACCCCTGATTGCTGCAGCCAGGAGAAATGAGCAATGGAAATTGACCACGGAGCTCTCCAAGGCCAGACCAATAGAAAAGGGTTTTAAAATGTCACAGCCAAACTCGGGAAAGAGACAAGACACTCTTCCATCATCATAAAGTCCCAACATTATGCTAGCAGGGAGACATGAATCGTATACATGGATCATTGAGGTCTGTGGGTAGGAGATTAACAATTGCAGTATAAAATGCCTGGTTTGTTGTTTAAAACAGTTTGGAATGATAAAGAGAAACAGAAAGGAAAATCAAGCTGCCACCCAGAGTGTGGAATCCCCACCCTTCTCTCCTCAGTCTTCCAGGCTCCAGGTCTCCCCTGACTCTGTGTGACAATAAAATGAATGGGGACACCGATACGGAAGAGGGTGTGGGATACCCCCACCACAAGATAATCCTGGACCAGGGAAAGGAGAAGAGCAAACCAGAGGAGAACAAAGATGAGAAACAGGATCCAAGGGGAAGATCTGGCCAGCCAAGAGAATATATGCTTCTGCTAGTGGATACCCTAAAGCTCTGCAGAGAGAGGCCCGTGCTTGGAAGGATGCAAGAGTTTGAGCTGTTTAGGTGGAGGTCACAACGTTCCACCTCCATTACCCATTCCACCTCCACGGCGCATTCCAGCTCCACGGCCCATTCCAGCTGCATTGCCCATTCCAGCTGCATTGCCCATTCCGCCTCCATGGCCCATTCCACCTCCATTGCCCATTCCAGCTCTGTATAGTTTAGATTCTACCACAGGGACCTAAACAGGAGAACAGACCCTACAGAACTTCCTGGAGATGTGTGTGGGGTGTGTGGGTGTGTGTGCGTGGTGTGTGTGTGTGTTTACACAGATGTGAACAGAAAATTACCTGGCAAAGAGAAGGAACTGGTCCTCCCTTCCCAGGTCACTAGCAGGCACCCAAGACAACTGTGGCAGTAAGTAGACCCCTGGAGAAAGACCCCCATCCGCAGTCTAGTGTGTCAGGGGAACCAAGAGATCATCAGGTGTTTACAACACAGAGGAGTTGAAAATGCTTTGTAGGGTCACCAGGCGCAGCGGCTCACACCTATAATCCCAGCACTTTGGGAGGCTGAGGAGGACTAATCACCTAAGGTCAGGAGTTCGAGACAGCCTGGCCAACATGGTGAAACCCCGTCTCTACTAAAAATACAAAAAGTAGCCAGCATGGTGGTGGGCACCTGTAATCCCAGCTACGCGGGAGGCTGAGGCAGGAGAATTGCTTGAATCCAGGAGGCAGAGGTTGCAGTGAGCTAAGTTCGTGCCACTGCACTCCAGCCTGGGCAATAGAGTGAGACTCGGGAAGGAAAAAAGAGAGAAAGAGAGAAGGAAGGGAGGAAGGGAGGAAGGAAGGCAGGGAGGGAGGGAGGGAGGAAGGGAAGGGAAGGGAAGGGAAGGGAAGGGAAGGGAGGAAGGGAGGAAGGGAGGAAGGGAGGAAGGAAGGAAGGAAGGAAGGAAGGAAGGAAGGAAGGAAGGAAGGAAGGAAGGAAGGAAGGAAGGAAGAAAATGATATGTAGGAAGTGAAGGATGTTTTGAGGGCAGAGGAAGGGCACTTAGGGCATAGGAGGGCTTCCTGGAGGAGGTGATGTCAGTGTTGAGCTCTGAGGATCAAAGAGAAGTTAATCAGAAGCCTGTTCCTGGACTAACACCCTCCATCACCCCCAGAGAACAGTGGCAGGCCCTGCTGCAGGTCTAAGATACAAGGAGACCAGCACTGGGTCACGCATACCTCAGATGTGTCCAAGACAACCTATGACCAATATGAGTCCGCAGAGCTCTCAGGCCGTCTCGTTTACCTGTGTTCCTGGGCAGTTCCAAGCCCTTTCCCTGGAGCTGCCAAAGAGGTCCCCAGTCCTGCTGGTGGGGCTGAGAAGGCGGTTTGCAGTGTCCACACGGCAGGGGGTCCCACGCCAGAGCAGCCCTGCCCCATCCTTGGAGCCCACTGAAGGCCTGCCAGACCCCAGCTAGGCTGTCACTCAGGCTATACGAGGAAGAAGAGTGTTGTGAGCTCCCTGGAGCTCGGCCAGGACTCCCGGTCCAGCCAGCCAGGTGGAGGAGGAGCCCGAGAGAGCCCTGTAAAACCTCCAAGATTGGATTAACTCCCAGGGGGCCGTGGAGGCAGCTGGCTGGTGGCAGTCTCTAGGTCCATGGCAGAGCCCCACCCAGGCTGGTGGGGGTCCACCTCCTTCACTCTAGCCCTCTGGAATGCTCTGGTTAACTATGACTTGCTACTTCAATCAGAGCTGGCCATCCATATGCCTGACCCAACTCCCGCCCCAGCAACACACCCTCAGTAGAGTCCTCTGCTATACAACTATTGTCTTGCTTGGATCTTTTTTAAAAATATATTTTTATGAAGCTAAAATTCACATGATGAAATTGACCGTCTTAGAGTGAACAACTCAGTGCATTTAGTACATCCATCTCTACCTGGTTGCAAAACATTGCATCGCCACAAAACGAAACCCTCGACCCATAACCCTCTACCCCTAGCTCCAGCAACCGTCAATTTGTATTATATCTCTATGGATTTACCTATATTCTGGATA
Organism: Macaca fascicularis; assembly: GCF_037993035.2. Lineage (NCBI taxonomy): Eukaryota > Metazoa > Chordata > Mammalia > Primates > Cercopithecidae > Macaca > Macaca fascicularis. The sequence continues at coordinate 59,195,744 of NC_088377.1, forward strand.
TCTCTATGAATTTACCTATATTCTGGATATCTCTATGGATTTACCTATATTCTGGATATTTCTTGTAAATTGAATCATATAGTATGTTTTGTGCATACTTCTTTCACCTAGCATGTTTTCAAGGTCCATCCATATTGTTGCATGTATCAGTACTTCATTCCTTTTTATGATCCCATAATAGTCCATTGCATGTAAATATCACAATTTGTTTATCCATTCTTCCATTGATGGACATTTGAGTTACGTCTACCTTTTAGCCATTGTGAACAGTACTGCTATGAATGTTTCTGTACATGTATTTATTTGAGTACTTGTTTTCAGTTCTCTGTGATGTATTCCTAAGAGGGGAATTGCTAGATCATATGGTAATTCTATGTTCAACTTTTTTTTTTTTTTTTTTTTGAGACGGGGTCTCACTCTGTCACACAGGCTGGAGTGTGGTGGTATGATCTCAGCTCACTGCATCCTCCACCTCCTGGGCTCAAGCAATCCTCCCACATCAGCCTCCTGAGTAGGCGGAACTACAGGCATGTGCCAACACTCCCGGTTAATTTTTGTATTTTTTGTAGAGTTGGAGTTTCGCTATGTTGCCCGGACTAGTCTCAAACTATCCTGAGCTTAAGTGATCCACCAGCCTCAGCCTCCCAAGTGCTGGGAATACAGGCATGAACCATCCTGCCTGGCCTGTGTTCAACTTTTTGAGGCACAACCAACTGTTTTCCACAGTGGTTGAACCATTTTCCACTTCCACCAGCAATGTACAATGGGTTCCAATTTCTCTACATTCTTGCCAACACTTAAAATTTTTTTAAGAGCCACCATAGTGGCTATGAAGTCATATCTCATTGGGGTTTTCATTTGCATTTCGTTAGTGACTAATGACATTGAGCATCTGTTCATGTGCTTGTTGACAACTGTTACGTCTTCTTTGGGGAAATGCCAGTTCAAATCCTTTGCCCATTTTTAAATTCAGTTGTCTTTTTGTTGTTGAGTTGTAAGAGTTTTTTTAAATATATTCTGTATACTACACTCTTATCAGATATATGATTTGCAATTTTTTCCCCATTTTGTGGGTTGCCTTTTCACTTCCTTGACAATGACCTTCAACGCCCAAAGGTTTTTAACTTTGATAAAGTTGAATGTTTCTATTTTTCTTGTGTTACATGTGCTTTTGGTGTCATATCTAAGGACCCACTGGTTCATGAAACCCTGGTCATTAATATTCACCCCTGTGTTTTCTTCTAAGGGTTTAATGGGGTTTAGCTCTTATGCTTAGGTCTTAAATCCATTTGGAGTTTTTTGTTTGTTTGTTTAACATAATACGGGGTAGGTATATAACTTCATTCTTTTTTATATGAATATTCAGTTGTCCCAGCACCATTTGTTAAAAAGACTGTCCTTTCCCTATTTCATGGTCATGGAACCCTTGTCAAAAATCAGTTGGCCATAGATATATAGGTTTATTTTATTTTATTTTATTTTATTATTTTATTTTTGAGACAAGGTCTCACTCTGTTACCCAGGCTGGAGTGCAGTGGTGTGATCTCGGCTCACTGCAACCTCCACCTCCTGAGTTCAAGCAATTTTCGTGCCTCAGCCTCCCAAGTACCTGGGAGTACAGGCACACGCCACCACACCCAGCTCATTGTTTTGTATTTGTAGTAGAGACAGAGTTTCACCATGTTGGCCAGGATGGTCTCGAACTCCTGATCTCAAATGATCCACCCATGTCAGCCTCCCAAAGTGCTAATTACAGGCGTGAGCCACCGCGCCCAGCCGGTTTATTTCTGAACGCTCAATTCTATCCCATTGATAAAACTATCCATCCTATGCCAATACCACACTGTTTCGATTAGTATAGCTTTATAGTAAATTGTGAAATCATTTTCCTCACTCTTAGGTGACTTGAGTCAGTTCTCCTTTTCCTAACTGGATGCCACATAAGCAGCCTCCTAAATTTCAGCTGTCCCTTGAAATTGTGGCTTCACGTCCTGATTCTAAAGTCAACATAGAAGGGGAGATGGGGCAGTATAGAGCCTGCAGCGCCAGTATAGCATTACTCCCTTCAGTTTCCCACAAAAGGCGGGGGCATAACACAGTGAAAAGAACATAGGCACGTGTGAGACACCAGACATGTGACTGAACCATTTTACATTCCCACCAGCCATGTACAATGCTCTGAACACGGTAGGCGACTCTGAAGCCTACCAACTATATCGTCTTGGGCAACTTATCCTCTCTAACCCCTCAGCTTTGTCATTTGCAAAATGGGTTATTGTGAGAATTACACATGTGCAATAATGTGCATAGAGCCCAGATGAAGTCAGGTGTGGTGGCTCATACCTGTAATCCCAGCTACTCAAGATGCTGAGGCAGGAGGATCACGTGAGTCCAGGGGTTCAACACCAGCCTGGACAAGATAGCAAGACCCCCGACTCTAAAAAAAATGTTAAAGCCTGGATGTATCCCAGTAACGTACATCTGGCCAACAAATAGCATAAAATGGCACGGTGAGATGATCATGGAAATGTGTGATTATCCTGACTACTCCAAGATCAGAAATATAGCTCCCCTAGAAATGTGTGAAACGGGGATAGATTTCTTGTTTTTCATCAGTCACAGGCATATGCCGACCTAAGCCAGGCAGTTGAAGAGACAATTTGTCTTTTCTATGTCCTTACTTTCTTTGCAGTAAAATGAGTTCCTTGGTAAAATATAAAATTAAAATTAAACAATAAAATAAAATAATAAAATGTGTCATCTGTTATGTGGGATACCATAAAGACCAACAAAGCTTTCTCCAAGTCCACAAATAGTGTTGTTGGCAGAACACGTGAGCAGGGGAAGCAAACCCATATCAGGAATTAGTATATTTCAGTGACAGCCAGTCACTGTCTTCTCCCTGATAGAAGGGGGAAATTCTCCCAACATAGATTAGGTGGCCAGAGAAGCTAAGTGTTAACAAGCAAGACAGTTGTCCGCCACATGTGGCATTATAATGAGATCCTTTTTTTTGTTTGGTTTTGTTTTATTTTTTTAATTAATTAATTTTTTTGAGGCAGAGCCTTGCTCTGTGGCCCATGCTGGAGTGTAGTGGCGTGATCTTGGCTCACTGCAGCCTTAAACTTCTGGATTAAGCAATCCTCCTGCCTCAGCCTCCCAAGTAGCTAGAATTACAGGCAAGCACCACCACACTGGCTAATATTTTTATTATTTGCAGAGATGTGGTCTTGCTATCTTGCCCAGGCTGGTCTCAACATAATCAATCATCCGGCATTTCTGTTAAAGGAACAGTCAAGTTGGAGCTTATAGGGTTTCCTAACTGGCCGCCAGAATTCCTTTTCATGAGGCATTTCTAGATGCTTAAGGATACCCCTAGTTTGAGACAGGTGTATTTCACTGGGATCTCCTTTGGGGAGAAGACACGTGAAGGGCCTGAAACCCATTGGTCTTGCCTGGTGAATGGCCTGAACCAGGTGCTAAAGAGAGGCTACACAGCGTCAGTGGGTCCTCAGCCATGCACCTCCCCTGGGGGAACACACTGTCTCTGTCTCTGGGCACAGGCTGCTCTGTGCTGGTGCTGGAGGCAGGTTGTCTCTGCACCACCCTCATCAAAGTGGTGTCCATGGGGTTCTTGCCTCTGTGGGTCACTTGCTTCCAAACTGAAATATATGCAGGTCCATGGGACTGGGCAGAGCCTCGATCACATGCCTGCCTTCAGCTGCAAGGGTGATGGAGAGAGCTTATTCCTGAGCTTTATTTTGGGGAGGAGCTGGCCCATCAAACGGGAAATTCTCCCGACATAGGTTAGGTGATCAGAGGAGCTAAGTGTTAACAAGCAAGACAGTCGTCCACCACGTGGGGCGTCACAATGGGGTCCTACTTTTTTTTTTTTTTTTTTTTTTGAGGCAGAATCTTGCTCTGTGGCCCAGGCTGGGGTGTAGTGGCGTGATCTTGGCTCACTGCAGCCTTGAACTCCTGGGTCAAGCAATCCTCCTGCCTTAGTCTCCCAAGTATCTGGAACTATAGGCAACCACCATGACACTGGCTAATTTTTTTTGTTTTGTAGAGATGGGATCTTGCTATGTTGCCCAGGCTAGTCTCAAACCCCTAGTCTCAAGAAATCCTCCCACCTCGGCCTCCCAAAGTGCTGGGATTACAGATGTGAGACACTGTGCCCAGCCAGTGAGGTCCTATGAAGGCCTGGTGAACAGAATGCTGCTCCTCTGCTTCCAAATCCACCACAGTGAAGGCAAGAACATGGATATTCAAAAGGGAGAGTGCCACTTTGTCAGCCATAGTCACCAAAACCTTCCCATCCGCAGCATCTCCGTTCTTGAGCCTGGCATTTGCAAGGCAATACATCCTTGTTGAGCAAGTGGATGAAATCATGGTCAGAGACAATGTAGACACACCTTAGTCGCCCCCGGCACAATATCTGCCATGCCTGGGATCGAGCCCCGTGACCCCAACATGTTCCCAACACGTCCCAACACTTCTCATTCTCACCTGCCCCAACTCATTGGCCAGATCTGAAAGGTGGAGCTTTTGCTGTGTTTCCAGTTCTACAATGAAAGGTTTATCTCGAGGCCTGGCCCAGTGGCTCACACCTGTAATCCCAGCACTTTGAGACACCAAGGTGGGAGGATCTCCTGAGGTCAGGAGTTCGAGACCAGTCTGACCAACATGGCGAACCCCTGTCTCTACTAAAACTACAAAATTAGCTGGGCATGGTGGCGGATACCTGTAGTCTCAGCTACTCGAGAGGCTGAGGCAGGAGAATTGCTTGAATCCAGGAGGCAGAGGTTGCAGTGAGCCTAGATCGCACCACTACTCTCTAGCCCGAGCAACAGAGGGAGAGACTCCATCAAAAAAGAAAAAAGAAAGGTGTGTCACTCAGCCCAAACACCTTGCTATCCCTCCCACAAGGGACAGAGCCTGCTCACTTTATCCCTTGGACATTGGCCAGGAATTGGCTTAAGTTCTTCCTTCAACGGATTTACATCTAGAAGTATAGGGCAAGGGGCGGGAGGCAGATATGCTTCTGCCGCTAGTCTAATCTTGAAATGACCTGCTGCAGAGAAGCCCTCCTTCCTGTACCATCTACTGGGCCAGTGTCCACGCTGGCCCCAACCAAACACCACGTGCCTGTGCTTAGTTGGGTCAGTTCCCGTTTTTGAGGCTGTGCAACCTGTTCTTTTTGGTTTTTTTTAAGAGACAGGGATCTCACTATGTTGCTCAGGCTGGTCTCGAACTCCTGGATTCAAGCAATCCACCCACTTCAGCCTCCCAAAGTGCTGGGATTATAAACATGAGCCACCGCGCCCGGCCCAGCCTGTTCTTGCTACTCTTCACCCTCAACCAAAGCTGCCGAGGTCTCAGGGTGCCCATCTGAGCTGTGATACTCCCTTTAATCCTCATGACAATCTTTCCATCTCAGGTTCCCCTCATCCCCTCCCAGCTTTGCTTCCCAAGCCTGAGACTGAAATGAAAAAAATCACTCCAGTCTTTCCAGTTTCATAACTCGCTCTTCAACAGAGATTTTTGGCTGATAGCACTATCGAAGTATAATTTTCAGAAAGTTAATAACATGGTTCTCATGTAAATGTAAAATGAACACATGCCAAAGATTTATTTAACTTAGTAATGAAATAATTAAGAGAGTTGGGTAAAGCAGTTTCAAAAGTGAGTAAGTAAAGCTGGTTCAAAAACCATTTGAGGGCTGAGCACAGTGGCTCACACCTGTAACCCCAGCACTTTGGGAGGCCAAAGCGGGCGAATCACCTGAGATCAGGAATTCGAGACCAGCCTGGCCAACATGGTGAAACCCCATCTCTACTAAAAATACAAAAAATTAGCCAGGCATGGTGGCAGGCACCTGTAATCCCAGCTACTCGGGAGGCTGGGAGAATCACTTGAACCCAGAAGGCAGAGTTTGCAGTGAGCCGAGATCACACCACTGCCCTCCAGCCTGGGCAACAAAGCAAGACTCCGTCTCAAAAAAAAAAAAAAAAAAAAAGGTGCGTAAGTAAAGTTGATTCAAAAAGCATTTGAGGAACTGAGTATTTATAGGTTTTTGTTAAAACAAAGTTGCTAGGTTGGATACAAAACTAGTTAGTGTCCTTACAGGCCAATAAGATCATAACATTTGGAAGTATCACTTCTATCAGACAGAAATCAATTGCATTTCCAGCAGGAAAACATCCATCAAGTTAACATGTAACTCCACAATGGCTAGGCTTTTAATCAATAGTGAGTTAAACAAAGGAACACTCCTCTATATTTAAATAATCCAGGGGACCTTATTAAGCAATGCTCTAGTGTGGCATTGAAAGAAGACATTGTTCTTTCTCTGTCTTATTTCTTACTTTGTATTCACTCCTCGGAGGGGTAGTGAAACCAAGCTCTCAGGGAAATGTCGCTAAGAGATGGACCTGCATGCAGGGTTTAAAATCCTGCAGAGAACAGGTGCAGAGGCTCACACCTGTCATCCCAGCACTTTGGGAGGCTGAGGTGGGAGGATTGCTTGAACCCAAGAGTCCAAGACCAGCCTGGGCAACATAGTCAAGGCCTGTCTCAACACGAAATACAAAAATTAACCAGGTATGATGGTAATCCCTGTGATTCCAGCTACTCAGGACGCTGAGGCCAGAGGATCGCTTGAGCTGGGAAGGTTGAGGATGCAGTGAGCCGTGACTGCACCACTGTACTCCAGTCTGGGTGACAGAGCGAGACCCTGTCTCAAAAACAAAAAAACAAAAACAACAACAAAAAAAAACCCTGGCAGGGACCCTTCCTTGCTCCCTAAAACGACAAAATCCAACTCTTGGGTGGGACATACAAAGCCCTGTATGAGTTGAGACCTTCTCCTGCCTCTTGCCACTTCCGCACATGTGCCCAGCACGTGGGTCTGTGCAGTCTCTAAACACACTGGCCTCCTCCATCATTGACTTTGCCCAGGCTTCATTATCCCCCGAACCTGAAACACCCTCCCCACAATTGTTCATCTGGATTACTTCTGTTCTCACTTCATGACACGCCCCAGGCAGTACTTTGTCTCCCCTAAGCCTGGGGAATCAAACCCTCCCAAGACAGTATCTAACATAGCAATTATGGCATTCTTCCCAATGACTGGGTTCTTAACATGCACTGGGCTTTGTCCTGAACCATGTATGGGTCTTATCCAGTGGAAATCTTTCAGCAAAGACTGGACAAAGATAACATTATCCCATTTTCCATATAAAGAAAGTGAAGTGACCGGGGGCTGTGGCTCAAGCCTGTAATCCCAGCACTTTGGGAGGCCGAGGCGGGCAGATCACAAGGTCAGGAGATTGAGACCATCCTGGCTAACACTGTGAAACTCCGTCTGTACTAAAAATAAAAAAAATTAGCCAGGAGTGGTGGCACACGCCTGTAGTCCCAGCTATTCAGGAGACTGAGGCAGGAGAATCACTTGAACCTGGGAGGTTGAGGTTGCAGTGAGCTGAGATCGTGTCACTGTACTCCAGCCTAGACGACAGAGTGAGACTCTGTCTCGAAAGAAAGAAAGAAGGAAAGAAAGAAAGAAAGAAAGAAAGAAAGAAAGAAAGAAAGAAAGAAAGAAAGAAAGAAAGAAAGAAAGAAAGAAAGAAAGAAAGAAAGAAAGAAAGAAAGAAAGAAAGAAAGAAGGGAGGGAGGGAGGGAGGGAGGGAGGGAGGGAGGGAGGGAGGGAGGGAGAGAGGGAGGAAGGAAGGAAGGAAGGAAGGAGAAAGAAGAAAGAAAGAGAAAGAGAGAAAGAGAGAGAGAGAAAGAAAGAAAGAAAGAAAGAAAGAAAGAAAGAAAGAAAGAAAGAAAGAAAGAAAGAAAGAAAGAAAGAAAGAAAGAAAGAAAAATAGACATTCAGAGAAATGAAGTTGCTTTCCAAAAATCACACAGCCAGAAAGTGGCCGAGGCAGAACTACAACACAGATCTTTCTGATGCATACCTTTATTTGTTCCTCTACCCTAGAGTGATTTACTTTTCACACTGCTCTGTGCAGATTTTCATGAGTCCCCTGAGAAAATGAATTTTGTGGCATATGCCTTTTGCACAAATTGCTCAAGATCATCTGAAAATTTAGACAAGTTTGGCTCCAATGAAGAAATATTAGGGATGTTTTAGAAGAGCATTGCCCAAACCTCATCTTTAATTGTAGCTCCCATAATTGCCATGTGTCATGGGAGGAACCCGGTGGGAGGTAATTGAATCATAGGGGTGGGTCTTTCTTGTGCTGTTCTCCTGTTAGTGAATAAGTCTCACGAGATCTGATGGTTTTATAAAAGGGAGTTCCCCTGCACTCTCTCTCTCTTTTTTTTTTTTTTTTTTTTTTTTGAGACTGAGTCTCACCCTTTCACCCAGGCTGGAGTGTAGTGGCGCAATCTCACCTCACTGCAACCTCTGCCTCCCAGGTTCAAGTAATTCTCCTGCCTCAGCCTCCCAAGTAGCTGGGATTACAGGCATGCACCACCACACCCAGTGAATTTTTGCATTTTTAGTAGAGACAGGGATTCATCATGTTGGCCAAGCCAGTCTCAAACTCCGGACCTCGTGATCTGCCTGCCTCGGCCTCCCAAAGTGCTGGGATTACATGCCGCCATGTAAGATGTGCCTTTGCTTCTCCTTTGCCTTCCTTTACTTTCTGCCATGATTGTGAGGCCTTCCCAGTCATGCTAAACTGTGAGTCCATTAAACCTCTTTCCTTTATAAATTACCCAGTCTTGGGTATGTCTTTATTAGCAGCATGAGAACAGACTAATACAAGCATTTAATGTGTAAATGGTTGATAACCCCTGGGAATTCTGGGGTGACCTCCATTGGCAAAGCCTAGCCTACGAGCATAGTGCAGTGATGTGAATCACTTCCTGACTGAGACCTCTCAGGGCCTCCAAAATAGTGGAATTCTACTGGACATGCCCACATCATATCTCAGCCCAAGCCTGCTAGCATCCTGGGGCCTTTGCACAACCAACCCCATCAGCCTTCAAATGCTATCAGCCTATACATTCAGGGGTGCTTTTCCAGCTTCTGTTCAAACTGTGCATTCATTCATGCATTCCACACAATGATACGGAACACCTACCATGCCTACCATGTGCCAGGCACTGTACAAGGTGCTGGAGGGGGCAGAGGTTAACAAATCAGACAGGGACAGAGTCCCCTGCTGGAGATTGTGTTCTATTGCAGGGAAAAAGCAACTGAGGAAACACATGCATAAATGTGAAACCAGTGTTAGAGAAAATGCTATAAAGAAAATATGCATCGCAGTGGCTCACACCTGTAATCCCAGCACTTTGGGAGGCCAAGCGGGCGGATCATTTGAGGTCAGGAGTTTCGGACCAGCCTGGCCCACATGGCGAAACACTGTGTCTACCAAAAGTACAAAAATTAGCTGGGTGTGGTGGTGCACACCTGTAATTCCAGCTACTTAGGAGGTTGAGGCAGGAGAACTGCATGAACCCAGGTGGCGGAGGTTGCAGTGAGCTGAGATCATGCCACTTCACTCCAGTCTGAGTGACAGAGCAAGACTCTGTCTCAACAAGAAAGGAAGGAAGGAAGGAAGGAAGGAAGGAAGGAAGGAAGGAAGGAAGGAAGGAAGGAAGGAAGGAAGGAAGGAAGGAAGGAAGGAAGGAAGGACAGGAGGAAGGGAGGGAGGGAGGGAGGGATCGACGGAGGGAGGGAGGGAGGGAGGGAGGGAGGAAGGATGCATGTCCTGAGAACATGAAAGAGAAAGGAGCTATTGAGCTGAGATCTGATGAGTAGAATTGTATTAGGGGAGCAAAGAATGAGTTGAAGGTGAGGGACAGAGAGGAGGCATGTGAGGCCCCCAGTACACAGCAGAGTTAAAGGAGTTCTGATATTGCTCGGGGCTGCCACCTTCTCCTTACCCCTTTTTTAATTTCTGTTGTTTTTTTGTTCTTGTTTTTGAGACTCTGTCACTCAGGCTGGAGTGCAGTGGCAGGATCATAGCTCACTACAGCCTTGAACTCCGGGGCTCAAGCAGTTCTCCTACCTCAGCCTCCTGAGTAGCTGGGGCTACAGAAGAGGAACATCACATTCAGCTAACTTTTTGTTGTTGTTGTTGTAGAAACTGGGTCTTGCTTTCTTGCCCAGGCTGGTCTTGAACTCCTGGCTTCAAGCAATACTCCCACTTTGGCTTCCCAAAGTGCTAAGTCTACAGGCACGTGCCACCATGCCTGGATAATTTTTTCATTTTATTTTGCAGAGACGAGGTCTCACTGTGTTCCCTAGGCTGGTCTCGAACTCCTAGCCTCAAGGACTCCTCCTGCCTCAGCCTCTCCTTCTCTTTTCATTGCCTTGCCAAGAGTCACCTTTGTGTCCACTGGTTTCTCCCAGGAATACTTGCCTTTATTCTCCAAAATCTCCTCTATCTAACCTCCTTTGTTTCAGTTGCATTCATATCATGCTTTTCTGACATCCCTACCTTACCCATTATTGACTAAGATGCATTAAGACAGGGACCATGTGGTATTCATCTTCATATCTTCAGAGCCTAGCACGTTGCCTGGATCAGAATAAGCATGTAATAAATGAATGAATGAAAATGGGTGATGACGCCAGGGCCATTAGCTCCTGCCTGTAATTCCAATACTTTGGGAGGCTGAGTAGGGAGGATTGCTTGAGGCTAGAAGTTCAGGACAAGTGGGCAATGTAGCAAGACATATATATATATTTTTTTTTTTTTTTCTTAATTAGATGGGTGTGGTGGCATGTTCCTGTAGTCCCAGCTACTTGGGAGCCTGAAACAGGAGGATTCTTTGACCCCAGGAGGTCGAGGCTGCAGTAAGCTATGATCACACCATTGTAATCCAGCCTGGGTGACCAGGACATGCCACAAACATCCCAGTCTTCCTGGAATATTCATCCCAACAAGGATAGGAAGCCCAGAGAAGGCCCCTGAGATCTCAGGGCCTAGTTAGGGGTGTCAGTCTGTAAATGATTGCTTCCCCTGCTGCCTCCATGTCCTGACACCCTGTATATGCAGAAATGAACTGTGAGTGTATCATAAATAACCGGGTACCCAAAATAAAGTCAACATTTGCAAACAATGTAATTAAAATAATAAATTATAGGGCGTATATTATAGTTTTAATTTGCATGTCCCTAAAAACTAATGTATTGATTGTTTCTTCACAGGTTTATTTGCCATGCATATGAATCACTTCTTTTTTTTTTTTTTTTTTTTTTTTTTTTGAGACGAAGTCTTGCTCTGTCGCCAAGGCTGGAGTGCATTGGCGAGATCTCAGCTCATTGCAACCTCTGTCTCCCGGGTTCAAGTGATTCTCCTGCCTCAGCCTCCCAAGTAGCTGGGACTACAGGCACGCACCACCACCCCCAGCTATTTTTTGTATTTTTAGTAGAGATGGGGTTTCACCGTGTTAGCCAGGCTGGTCTCAATCTCCCGACCTCACAATTCACCCACCTCAGCCTCCCAAAATGCTGGGATTACAGGCATGAGACACCTCACCAGGCCCATGAACCACTTCTTGGTTGAAGTGTGTGTACATATATTTTATCTATTTTAATGGGTTGTTTGTTTTCTTATTATCAAGTTTGGAAAGTTCTTTATATATTCTGGATTCAAGACTTCTTTAATATGATTTACAAGTTATTTCCCACAAATATATTCCTATGCCTTGTCTTTTCATTCCCTTAACAGTATCCTATAGACAGATGAATTTTTTTATTTTGTTGAACTCTAATTTGTCTATTTATAGTTTTTTGTTTGTTTGTTTCTTTGTTTTTTATTTTTGAGACGGAGTCTGGCTCTGTAGGCCAGGCTGGAATGCAGTGGCGCCATCTCGGCTCACTGCAAGCTCTGCCTCCCGGGTTCACGCCATTCTCCTGCCTCAGCCTCCCGAGTAACTGGGACTACAGGCACCTGCCACCACACCCGGCTAATTTTTTGTATTTTTAGTAGAGACGGGGTTTCACTGTGTTAGCCACCGCCCCCAGCCTATTTGTAGTTTTTTTAATCACATTTTTTGTTTTTAAGAAATTTTGCTTAACATAAGGTCACAAAGGTTTTCTTTTACGTTTTCTTCTAGATACGTTATAGTTTTAGGTTTTACATATGGATATTCAATTGTTATAGTACAATTTTTTTTTTTTTTTTTTTTTTTTTTTTACATGGAGTCTCGCTCTGTCACCCAGGCTGGAGTGCAGTGGCGTGATCTTGGCTCACTACAACCTCCATCTCCCAGTTCAAGCAATTCTCCTACCTCAGCCTCCCAAGTAGCTAGGACTACAGGCACATGCCACCATGCCCAGTTAATTTTTGTATTTTTGTAGAGACAGAGTTTCGTCATGTTGGCCAGGCTGGTCCGGAACTCCCGACCTCAGGTGATTCACCCACCTTGGCTTCCCAAAGTGCTGGAATAACAGGCATGAGCCACTGAGCCCAGCCTCCAGCACAGTTTATTGAATAGACTAGCCTCTCTCCACTCAATTGATTCTGTATCTTTGTTGAAAATTAATTGCCCATGTAAGTGTGGGTATATTTCTGAACTTTCTATTCCATTCCGTTGACACTTTTGTCTACTTTTATGCCAATAATACCTTAGCTTAACTGCTGTAGCTTTATAGTAATTCTTGAAATCAGGCAGCATTAATTTTCCAATTTTATGTTTTTCCTTCCAGTATGGATGCCTTTCATTTCTTGCTCTTACTTTTTGGTACCGGCTGAGAATCTCCAGTGCAATATTAAATAGAATGGTGAGAGTGTTCCTTAAGGGGAAACAGATGTTCTTTATCAGACTGAGAACATTACCTTCTATTCCTAATTTTCTGAGAGTACTTGTCAGGAATCGATGATGGATTTTGATAAATGTTTTACTGTGTCTATTGAGCGTGGATTACATTGACTGATTTTCAAATATTAAACTAACCTTTCATTCTTGGGATAAATGTTTTTAATGTTTCACCTTCTTTATACATATATATTGTTAGATTTGATTTCCTGAAGAGTTGTTTAGAATTTTTGCATCTATATCTATGCGGGATATTGGACTATTGCTTTTTTGTTCTTTTTCTTATCATGTCTTTGTCTTGTTTTGGTGTTAATGAGTGGGGAAATATTGTCTCCCTTTCCATTTTCTAGGAGAGTTTGTGTGGTATTGGTATTTTGTCTTCATTAATTCAGAATTCAGTAGAATTCAGAATTCATCATCTGAATCAGTAGAATTCAGAAAATTCTGGAATTTTCTTTCTGTGAATGTTTTAAACTACAAATTGAATTTCTTCACTAGACATAGGGCTTTTCAGATTATTGATTTCTTTTTAAGTGAACTTTGATAGCTTACGTCTTCCAAAGAATTTGCCTGTTTCATTTACATTGTCAAATTCATTGGCCAAGAAAAATTGTTCATCATATTTTTTATAATTCACTTACTGTATATGGAATCTCTAATGATGTCACCTCTGTCATTCCTGATATTGGTAATGTGTGTCCTGATAAATCTGGCTAGATGTCTATCAATTTTACTTATCTTTTTTTTTGTTGTTTTTTGAGAGTCTCACTCTGTTGCCTGGCCTGGAGTACAGTGGTGTGATCTCAGTTCACTTCCCGGGTTCAAGCGATTCTCCTGCCTCAGCCTCCTGAGTAGCTGGAATTACAGGCGTGGGCCACCAGGCACAGCTAATTTTTGTTTTTTTAGTAGAGATGGGTTTTGCCATGTTGTCCAGGCCGGTGTCAAACTCCTGACCTCAAGTGATCTGCCTGCGTCGGCCTCGCACAGTGCTGGGATTACAGGCTGAAGCCACCGTGCCCGGCCTAATTTTTGTATTTTTAGTAGAGACAGGGTTTCTTCATGTTGGCCTGGCTGGCCTGGAACTCCTGAACTCAAAGCAATCTGCCAGCCTAGGCCTCCCAAAGTGCTGGGATTGCAAGTGTGAACCACCGTGCCCAGGTGACTTCACCAATCTTATTAAAGAACAAACTTTTGATTTTATTGATACTCTGTATTGTTTTTCTGTTTTCTATTTTGCTGATTTTTCATTCTGATCTTATTATTCCTATTTTTAAAAACTCATTTTGGGTTTATCTTGCTCTTCATTTTCTAGTGTCTCAAGGTGGAAGCTTAGGTAATTTAAGAACTTTCTTCTCTAATATACTTATTAGTGCTGTTAGTGTTTCTCTAAATACTGCTTTCATGGCATGCAACACATTCTGATGTGTTGTATTTTGATTTTCATTCAATTCTAAGTGCTTTCTAATTTCAATTTTGATTTCTTCTTTAACCCGTGGGTTTTTTAAAAGTGTGTTATTTGATTTCCATGTATTTGGGAATTTTCAGGAAGCCTTCCTGTTATTGATTTAGAATTTAACTTGATGTCTAATTTAATTTCATTTTGGTCATAGGACTTTTTTATTATTTGTATACTTTGACATTTGAGACTTGTATGTTCTATAAATATCATTTAGATCAACTTGGTTGATAGTGTTTTTCACATCTTTATTATCTTAGATTTTCTGTCTACTTGTTTTCTCAAATATTGACATAGAGGTATTAAAATATTCAATTATAATTGTGAATCTGTGTATTTCTCCTTGCAGTTACATCAGTTTCTGCTTTCAGGTATTTCAAAGCTCTGTTATTAGGAACATAAACATTTAGAATTATTGATTAATCAATATCTTGATTATTGTGAAATGGACTTTTTTAATCTCTGGAAATATTCTTGATTCTGAAATCTACTTAGTTTGATATTAATAGAGCCATCCAACTTCATTTTCAGTAGTGTTAACATCATTTGCTTCTGATCTATTTAGATTTGTATATTTAAAGTGTGATTCTCATAGGCGATATGTAAAGGGTTCTTGCTTTTTTATCCAAACTGAAATTCTTTGCCTTTTTATTAGAGTGTTTAGACCATTTCTGTTTAGTGTAGTTATGATATAATTAGGTCTAAGCCTATCATGCTAGTATTTGTTTTCTATTTGTTCCATCTGTTCCTTGGTCACTTTTTCCTCTGTTTCTAGCTTCTTTTGAATGAATTGAATTTTCTTATTTTTTTTATTTTTATTTTTTATTTATTTATTTATTTATTTTTATTTTTATTTTTTTTTTTGAGGTGGAGTCTCGCTCTGTCGCCCAGGCTGGAGTGCAGTGGCGTGATCTCGACTCACTGCAAGCTCTGCCCCCTGGGTTCATGCCATTCTCCTGCCTCAGCCTCCCCAGTAGCTGGGACTACAGGCGCCTTCCACCTCGCCCTGCTAATTTTTTGTATTTTTAGTAGAGATGGGGTTTCACCGTGTTAGCCAGGATGGTCTCGATCTCCTGACCTCATGATCCGCCCACCTCAGCCTCCCAAAGTGCTGGGATTACAAGTGTGAGCCACCGCGCCCAGCCTGAATTCTTTCTTTTATTCCATTTAATCCCCCTTTGTTGGCTTTTTTTTTTTTTTTTTTTGCTATTTTAGTGACTGATCGGGGTTTATAGAATATATCTTTATGACAGTCTACCTTCAAATGATATTATACCATTTGATATATAAGAACATTATAATAGTACTCTTCAATTTCTCTACTCCTAACCTTTGCACTATTGTTGTCATATACTTCACTTTTCCATATGTTATACATCCAATACTCCATTATTCATATTTTTGCATAAAAAGTCAGTATCTTTTAAAGAGATTTAAATAATAAAAAGAATATATCTTTACTTATGTAGTTACCATTCCCAGTACTCTTCATTCCTTTGTGTAAATCTGTATTTCCTTCTGGTCTCATTTTCTTTCTTCCTGAAAATATTTCTTAAACACTTCATTTATTGCAGATATGCTTTTTGATTAATTCTTTCAATTTTCTGTCTCCAAAGAACTCTTTCTTTCACTTTCATTTTTGAAAGATATTCTTGCTGAACATTGACTTCTAGTGGAAAGGGTTTGTTTGTATACTTGTTTAATATTTTAGAGATGTTCCATTGTCCTCTCACTTACTTTGTTCCTTACAAGAACTTCACTGTCATTCTTATTTTGTTTCTTTTATATATAACATGTCTGTTTTTCCTCTGGCTGTTTTTAAGATTTTTTTTTCTTTATCACTGGTTTTGAGTAGTTTGATTATGATATGCTTTGGTGTCATTTTTATTTTACCCAATGTTTTTTGTGGGGTTTTTCTGTTTTTGTTGTTTGTTGTTGCTTTTTGTTTCTTAATTTTTTTTTCTTTTTTTTTTTTTTTTTTTTGAGACAAAGTCTTGCTCTGTCACCCAAGCTGGAGTGCAGTGGTGTGATCTCAGCTCACTGCAACCTCCGTCTCCCAGGTTCAAGTGATTCTCCTGTCTCAGCCTCCCAAGTAGCTGGGACTACAGGCACCCACCACCATGCTTGGCTAATTTTTGTATTTTTAGTAGAGATGGAGTTTCGCCATGTTGGCCAGGCTGGTCTTGAACTCCTGAACTCAGGTGATCCGCCTGCCTTGGCCTCCCCAAGTGCTGGGATTACAGGCGTGAGCCACCACACCAGACCCTCCCCTGATGCTTCTTGTGCCTTGGGTTTATTGAGATTCTTAGATCTGTGAGTTTACAGTTTTCATCAAATTTCTAAATTTTCAGCCATTATTTTTTCAAATATTTTTCTGCAATCCCTTCTCTCCATTGCAGACTCCAGTTACACATTTATTCAGTTACTTGAAGTTGTCTAAACAATTCACTGATACTCTCTTCCTTGTTTTCTCTCTTTTCTCTCAGTGGTTCATTTTGGATAATTATCTTCAAGTTCACTAATCTTTTATTCTGAAATGTTTAATTTGTTATTAACATTTTCCTGTCTATTGTCTCAGACATTGTGGGTTTCATTTCTGAAAGTTTGGTTTAAATTTTTTTTTGAGACAGAGTCTCGCCCTGTTGCCCAGGCTGGCATGCAATGACGCAATCTTAGCTCACTGCAAATTTTTTATTACAGTCCCCATGTCTCTTCTTCACTTTTGAATATATGTAATACAATTACAATACTTGTTTTAACATCCTATCTGTTCATTCTGACACCATCGTCAGTTCTGGGGTGGTTTTTACAATTGATTTTTCTTCTCATCATGAGTCATATTTTTCTGCATCTTTGCATGCCTGGTAATCTTAGATTGGATGTGAGTTCACATTGCGAATTTTACCTTGTTGGATGCTGGCTATTTTTAAATTTTTATAAGTATTCTTGATTTTTTTTTTTTCTGAGACACAACTATTTAGAAATAGTTTATCCATTTGGGTCTTGATTTTAAGGTTTTTTTACGTGAGGCAAGAGCTGTGATTAATCTAGAGTTAATTATTCTCCTGTTGAGGAAAGACCTGTGAACTCTACCTTCTGTCCCACGAATTGTGAGGTTTTCTATTCTGGCTGGTGGGAACAGACACTATTCCCAGTCCTGTGTGTGTGTCAAGCATCATGACCGCTAATCCTTTCAGGTGATTCTCCCGCCTTGAGTAGTTTCCCGACTTCCGTACACTAATCGATATCCAGCTGAATAGCTGAGGGTCGCCCTCTGGTAACTCAGGATTCCTCTGTGCGGCTTGCTTCTGTCTGTTGCTTAGTCCTTTGAATTCCAGCCACCTTCATCTCCCCGGAATGCCAGCTATCTCTTCTCAACTCGAGAAGGCTTCCTGGCTCTGCTTGGGTTTCCCATTCCCACAGCACTGCCTGGATACTCTCAGGGGAGTAAGCTGAGCAATTGTAGGGCCTGTCTCATTTCTTTTTCATTTCATTTCATCTCTTAGGGATAATGGTCCGTTCTTCTCTGATATCCAGCATTTTGAAACTGTTTTTTATTGTTTTTTACATATTTTGTCTTTTTGTGTGTGTCCAAGCCTATCTGTGAAATCTGATCTCTGTTCTTTTATCTCGACCAAAAGTGAAAGCTCTACACTTTCTTGAATGGGAGGGAAATAGGCGGCCTTATACTTGTCTTGGCAGACAGACAAATAATGCACAACCTCTGTTTTTTTTTTTGTTGTTTTGTTTTGTTTTGTTTTGATATACTATCAATAGTTGGAATTTTGGGCAACATAGTGAGGCCTTATCTCTAAAAAAATTTTTTTTTAATTACCTAGGCATGGTAGTATGTTCCTGCAGTCCTAGCTTCTTGGGAGGCTGAAGAGGGAAGATGGGTTGAGCCCAGGAGATTAAGGCTGCAGTGGCTATGATTGCACCACTGTACCCCAGCCTGGGCAACAGAGCAAGACCCTAAGTATTAACTCAAGGACTAATACCATGCCGGGGATGGTGGCTCACACCTATAATCCCAATACTTTGGGAGGCCAAAGTGGGAGGATCACTTGAGCACAAGTGTTTAAGGTCAGCCTGGGCAACATAGCAAGACCCTGTCTCTACAAAAAAAATTTTTTTAATCACAGGATTTAGAAAGTTTTTGCTATTTTAATTTAATC
Source organism: Macaca fascicularis (assembly GCF_037993035.2). NCBI lineage: Eukaryota > Metazoa > Chordata > Mammalia > Primates > Cercopithecidae > Macaca > Macaca fascicularis. Next base: position 59,214,161 of record NC_088377.1, read on the forward strand.
ATTTTTTAAATCCAGGCATAAATTTCATTTTAAAGTAAGGAATTGAGGGAAGAAAGTTTAAGTGGCGATGTCTACATACACATTTGTGCATAAGCTAGATTGATCTGTGGCCATTCCGCTTAAGAGAAAGTTAACTGTGGCTGGGCATGGTGACTCACGCCTGTAATCCCAGCACTTTGGGAGGCCTAGGCGGGTGGGTCACCTGAGGTCAGGAGTTTGAAACCAGCCTGGCCAACATGGTGAAACCCCGTCTCTATTAAAAATACAAAAATTAGCCGGGCGTGGTGGCACACACCTATAATCCCAGCTACTCGGGAGGCTGAGGCAGGAGAATCACTTGAATCTGGGAGTCGAGGCTGCAGCAAGTCGAGATCGCACCACTGCCCTCCAGCCAGTTTGCAACAAGAGCTAAACTCTGTCTCAAGAAAAAGAAAAAAAAGTTAACTGTTACTGGACTAAATGTGGATATACAGTCATGTGTTGCTTAACAATAAGCATATGTTCTTTTTTATTTTTATTTTTGGAGACGGAGTCTCACTCTGTTGCCATTGTTAGGCTATTTCGTCATTATATGAATATCACAGAACGTACTTACAGATACCTAGATGATATAGCCTGCTACACACCTAGGCTAGATGATACAGCCTATTGCTCCAAGCTACAAACCTGTACAGCATGTGACTGTACTGAATACTGCTGGCAAAGGTAAAACAATAAGTATGTATGTATCTAAACATATCTAAGCATAGAAAAGGTATAGTAAAAATACAATATTATACTCTTATGGGACCACCGTTGTATACGTAGTTCATCATTGACAGAAAAGTCATTATGCAACATGTGACTTAATAAAATTCTCAATATAAGGGCTGTAGTAATAACACATATAAACCTGTAAATCGTCTATATTCTACCCCTTTTTACAATACAGTAACTTTTTTGTTTGTTTGATGGAGCCTTGTTCTGTCGCCCAGGCTGGAGTACAGTGGCGCAATCTCGGCTCACTGCAACTTCCATCTCCTGGGTTCAAGCGATTCTCCTGCCTCAGCCTCCCAAGTAGCTGGGATTACAGGTGTGCACCACCACGCCTGGCTAATTTTTTATATTTTTGGTAGAGACTGAGTTTCACCATGTTGGCCAGGCTGGTCTCGAACTCCTGACCTCAAGTGATCTGCCTGCCTTGGCCTCCCAAAGTGCTAGGATTATAGGAGTGAGCCACCGCGCCCAGACACAATACAAGATTTAGTCATACTACCTCTTCACTTGTATGTAGGTCTAAAAATAAAAGCGTTTTTGAAAAATTTAAAGTTTTAAAATTTTCTATTAAAATCATTTATATTTTCTCCAATTTCTTCCTTCATTCATTCAACAAATATTCACTGATTACCTACTATGTGATAGCTAGTAGATTTCCTTATAAAACGTCAAATTTAATTGTTTTCATCAGGTACTTTAGTCATAAAGTTACAGAATGCAACTGGAGCAACATTTATTTTACTTCCATACAAAATTTTAAGGGACTCAGAATCTAGCCACGTTCACGGGAGTATTCTCATTATGTATCATGTGTGTATCATGCTTTATAATCATCATCGATGTGGATGTATCTCTCCTTCCTCTTCTTTCTTTCTGGAGATAGGGTCTTGTTCTCTTGCCCTGGCTGGAGTAGAGTGGTGTGATCATAGCTCACTGCAGCCTTGAACTCTTTGAGCTCAAGTGATCTCCTGCCTCAGCCTCCTGTCTCCTTCATCTTTGATATGGGTGAGGGATGAGCAAGGATCTATGGGGCTAGACAGTTGGGGAGAATGATGTGAAAATAGACAAGGTGAGTAGACCTCAGAAGAGGACCAAAATAGGGGGTTGTAAAAGTTTAACACATGTGAAAAAGACTGGGACAGGAAGCTGCTTGTGGGTGTTGAGACCGAGAAAGAAAACTCCCTAGCTGGGGAATGAGAAAATAGAGAGGTGACCAGGTGCAGTGGTTCACGCCTGTAATCCCATCACTTTGGGAGGCCGAGATGGGTGGGTCACCTGACGTCAGGAGTTTGAGACCAGACTAGCCAACATGGTGAAACCCCGTCTCTACTGAAAAGACAAAAATTAGCCAGGTGTGGTGGCAGGTGCCTATAATCCCAGCTACTTGGGAGGCTGAGGCAGGAGAATCGCTTGAACCCAGGAGACAGAGGTTGCAGTGAGCCGAGATCGCCCCACTGCACTCCAGCCTGGGCAACAAGATCGAGACTCTGTCTGAAAGAGAGAGAGAGAGAGAAAGAAAGAAAGAAAGAGAGAGACAGAGAGAGAAAGAGAAAGAGAGAAAGAAAGAAGAATGAGAGAAAAAAAGAAAGAAGAAAAGAGAGAGAAAGAAAGGAGAGAGAAAGGAAAGAAAGAAGAAAGAAGAAAAGAGAGAAAGGAGAGAGAGACAGAAAGAAAAAGAAAAAGAAAGAAAGAAAGAAAGAAAGAAAGAAAGAAAGAGAAAGAGAGAGAGAGAGAAAGAAAGAAAGAAAAAGAAAGAAAAGAAAGAAAGAGAAAGAAAAAAGGAAGGAAGGAAGGAAGGAAGGAAGGAAGGAAGGAAGGAAGGAAGGAAGGAAGGAAGGAAGGAAGGAAGGAAGGAAGGAAAGAAGGAAGGAAGGAAGAAAGAAAATAGAGAGGTGCCTCGAGAGCAGTTGTAACCTAAGCTCAAGGACAAATACCATGCCGGGCATGGTGGCTCACACCTATGATCCTGGGAGGCCAAGGTGAATCACTTGAGCCCAGGTGTTAAAGACCAGCCTGGGAGGATAACTTGAGCCCAAGTGTTTAAGACTAGCCTGGACAACATAACAAGACCCTATCTCTACAAAAAAAAAAAAAAAAAAAAAATTTTTTTTTAATTAGCCAGGCATGGTAGCACATGCCTGTAGTTTCAGCTACTTGGGAGGCTGAGGCAGGAGGATTGCCTGAGCCCAGGAAGTTGAGGCTGGAGTGAGCCATGATTGCACCACTGCACTCCAGCCTGGGCAAATAGAGCAAGACCCTGTCTCAAAAGGATAAAAAAAAATAAAAATAAGAATAATTTTTTAAAAGGACTAATACTTTGGGAATTGCTAGAGGTTTGGGGGCCTAAAGTTCAGTCTCCGTTTCTTTCAAAAAAGAATAATTTTTTAAAAGGACTAATACTTTGGGAATTGCTAGAGGTTTGGGGGCCTAAAGTTCACTCTCCCTTTCTTTCTGATTTCACTACCATCAGAGTGAACAGGCAACCTACAGAATGGGAGAAAATTTTTGCAATCTACTCATCTGACAAAGGGCTAATATCCAGAACCTACAAAGAACTCAAACAAATTTACAAGAAAAAAACAAACAATCCCACCAAAAAGTGGGCAAGGGACATGAACAGACATTTCTCAAAAGAAGACATGCATACAGCCAACAGACACATGAAAAAATGCTCGTCATCACTGGCCATCAGAGAAATGCAAATCAAAACCACAATGAGATACCATCTCACACCAGTTAGAATGGCAATCATTAAAAAGTCAGTAAACAACAGGTGCTGGAGAGGATGTGGAGAAATAGGAACACTTTTACACTGTTGGTGGGATTGTAAACAAGTTCAACCATTATGGAAAACAGTAAGGCGATTCCTCAAGGATCTAGAACTAGAAGTACCATATGACCCAGCCATCCCATTACTGGGTATATACCCAAAGGATTATAAATCATGCTGCTATAAAGAGACATGCACACGTGTGTTCACTGCAGCACTATTCCCAATAGCAAAGACTTGGAATCAACCCAAATGTCCATCAGTGACAGACTGGATTAAGAAAATGTGGCACATATACACCATGAAATACTATACAGCCATAAAAAAGGATGAGTTTGTGTCCTTTGTAGGGACATGGATGCAGCTGGAAACCATCATTCTCAGCAAACTATCGCAAGAACAGAAAACCAAACACCGCATGTTCTCACTCATAGGTGGGAACTGAACAATGAGATCACCTGGACTCGGGAAGGGGAACATCACACACCGGGGCCTATTATGGGGAGGGGGGAGGGAGGAGGGATTGCATTGGGTGTTATACCTGATGTAAAGGACGAGTTGATGGGTGCTGACGAGATGATGGGTGCAGCACAGCAACATGGCACAAGTATACATACGTAACAAACCTGCACGTTATGCACATGTACCCTAGAACTTAAAGTATAATAATAAAAAAAAGAAAAAAAATGAAAACAAAATTCCAGCTGATAAGAGAACACACAGTGAGTGGCCAAATGGATACCAGAGAATCATTCTTACTAATGGGCCAGAGAGTACCTACTAACCCCAAAGAGTAGGGCTCTCTGCTAAACTATATTGGAACATGTGCCTTGGACCAGATACCTGATGTGTCTCCTGTTACCCTGCCAGCTTCAGGAAGAATCACAGGCCTGCCCCATGTACCCAGTCACTTTGTTTTTAGATATAGGATCTCACTCTGTTGCCCAGGCTGGGGTACAGTGGTGCGATCATAACTCACAGCAACCCTCTTTAATCTCCTGGGATCATCCCCCCTCTTCAGTCTCCCAAGAAGCTAGGACTATAGCACATAACACCATGCCCAGGTAATCTTTTTATTTTTTGTAGAGATAGGGTCTCACTATGTTGCCCAGGCTTCCAGTTACTTCTTAAAAACCGATCCTTATTCTGACCCAGGTGAGCTTACTCATGGAAGCTGGAAACATAGGAGAGCCTATGGACTCCTTGTCGACCATGAGACAGTCAAGATAGATACAGTAGAATATTTTTTTCTTCTAAACTCAATCCCCAGTTATGCGGTTCAAGGATTATTGGGCCTTGTGAGTCCATCAGCCAACCCTCCAACCATGTGAACAAGTATTGAAACCATGGGAACAGAAGTGAAACTTTCCTCTCCAATACTCCTTCACCAGGCCACAGATTTAGAAGGCATCTCCTCTTTGGAAACAGGCAGAACAAGGAAAAATCATTCTCCCTTGACCAAAAAGAATCACGATAGCTTTTCTGAATTCAATTCAACATATACTTGCTGAGTACCTGTGATCCCAGCCCTCCTGGCACGGTCTTATCTGTAAATATCCTTAGCAGAAGTAAGAGAGCGGAATTGGAGCTGTTTTTATCTTTTACTTACATTTTCTTGGTACGATTTTTCTGGTAGCTTAAGTATGATGTCCTATGAATGTGAGGGATCAAGCCCAGGACAGTCTAATCTTGAGAAAGAGTGTCACTCTATTAAAATGAATCCCATTGAGCTTGTTCACCAACTGGAACCGCAGAACTCAATGTTGCTTCTTGACTGTTTGCCTCAAGAGGAACCTCTTGAAAGAGCCTTTATTTGATGTTCCTAAAAGCTGGAAGCAGCAAAAAGAAAGGGGTGGGTATGAAGGTAGGCTATTGCACCCTCTAAAGCCAAGCCTTTGTATGAAGATAAGAAGGAAAGACACCATGGTGGAGGGGGTGGGTCCCATGGTAGCCCCAACCTTCAGCCCCCTGTGACCAGGCAAGAGACAGTTGTTGCACTGTCTTCGTCATAGCAGAGTCTAGCTGCACTCAAAGCCTTCCTTATCACTCCCCAGTTCCAGGGACATGTACCCCAATGTCTTTCTCATACATTTCAGGTACCAGGAAGTCCACATATGGCTGGATCTTCAAAGGAGGCCAAGTTTCCTGGCTCCTAGCCAGGGCTCTCTAGACAGCCTCGTGGAGACCATTCCAGATAAAGATTAGTCTCTTTGGTGTCTTTGCTGTTTTAGGCAAAGGAATTGCAAGTAAAGCTTGAAGAGATTAAGGCTAAAGAAATAAGTGGAAAGAAATAGAGACCATGGCTTCTCCTTGACAAATAGAGGAAGACCTTCCACATCAGTAGAGTTCAGAAGAGTCCTCCAGAAATGGTTCTCTATAGTGTGAATTTCTGTATCGGTCTAACCCCCAAGGGCTCAGGGATTCTGGCAAGTAGAAGACCTCTAGAAAATGCTTATACAGTATGATCTCAATTATGCAATTATAAAACAAAACAAAATAAACAAACAAAAAAAAACTGTGTGGACAAAAAGACTGGCCGAAAATACTATAAAATGTTGAGAGAGGGTTACGTAGAGCAATGACTCTGCAGTCAGGCAGACACCGATTTTCATCTCAACTCTGCCATTTACCTGCTGTGCTGCCGTGGCCATGTTGTCTAACTTCTCTGAACCTCAATTTCCTCCTTTACAGTAAGAATAATAGCACCTACCTCAAAGCGTTTGATACGGTTTAGCTCTGTGTCCCTGTCAGGCCTCAGAGCCCAAGCCAAGCCATCGCATCCCCTGTGACTTGCACATATAGGCCCAGATGGCCTGAAGTAACTGAAGAATCACAAAAGAAGTGCAAATGCCCTGCCTCGCCTTAACTGATGACATTCCACCACAAAAGAAGTGAAAATGGCCGGTCCTTGCCTTAAGCAATATTATCTTGTGAAATTCCTTCTCCTGGCTCATCCTGGCTCAAAAAGCTCCCCCACTGAGCACCTTGTGACCCCCACTCCTGCCCACCAGAGAACAACCCCCCTTTAACTGTAATTTTCCTTTACCTACCCAAATCCTATAAAACGGCCCCACCCTTATCTCCCTTCGCTGACTCTCTTTTCGGACTCAGCCCGCCTGCACCCAGGTGATTAAAAAGCTTTATTGCTCACACAAGGCCTGTTTGGTGGTCTCTTCACACGGACGCGCATGACAGTCCCCACCGAAATCTCACGTTGAATTGTGATCTTCAGTGTTGGAGGAAGGGCCTGGTAGGAGGTGACTGGCTTGTGAGGGTGGATTTCCCCCTTGCTGTTCTCGCGATAGTGAGTGAGTTCTCACGAGATCTGGTTGTTTTAAAGTGTGTAGTACTTCACCTTTGCACTCTCTCTCCTGTCTCCATGTAAAGATGTGCTTGCTTCTCCTTCACCCTTTCACCATGATTGTAAGCTTCCTGTGGCCTCCCAGCCATGCTTACTGTACAGCTTGCAGAACTGTAAGTCAATTAAAGCTCTTTTCTTCATAAATTATTTAGTCTCAGGTAGTTCTTTAGGCAGTGTGAGAATGGACTAATACAGTGTTGTTGTGAAAATTGCATTATATAACATATGTAATGCCTAGTGCTTAAAACAATGCTCAAAAATTGGTGCTTGCCCAGGTGCAGTGGGTCATGTCTGTAATTCCAGCACTTTGGGAGACTGAGGCAGGAAGATCAGTTGAGGCCAGGCCTTCGAGACCAACCTGGGCAACATAGCAAGACCTTGTTTCTGCAAAAAGTTTTAGAAAAATAGCCAGGTATGATGGTGTGCCCCTCTAGTCCTAACTACTCAAGAAGCTGAGGCAGGAGAATCGCCAGAGGTTGGGGATGTAGTGAGCTATGATTGCACCACAGCACCCCAGCCTGGGCAACATGGCAAGACCCTGTTTCAAAAAGAAAAAAAAAAAATGATGTTCTGCAGCCTGACAAGAGTTCTTTTCTTTCAGGTTCATTGCATGAGGCGCTTCACAGGGGCCTTCAGGACTGCTGTGTGCAAATAAAGGCCATTTCTTCAGGAGCAGCCTCTGCCCTGGGGAAGTTAGCTGCAATGGGGAGGTAGTGGGGAAACGAAACTCCATGGAGTAGAGAGGAAGGCCGCCGCTCACAGCTGCACTTTATCCCCTCATGAAGCGACCAGAGGCCCTGAAGCAACACACCAACGGTCATCTTTTGCACGAGGAGCAAACCCTGAGACACTGTTCCAAACAGCAAGGCAATTCAAGGTGCCATAAGTTATGTCCTCTTGTTGCAAATATTACATAACAGGTAGAATTTTCCCTTTAACTAAGATATGGGGCAAACTACGGAGGCCAAACGAGGGACTCTGGCTCTCAAAGGTCGCTGCTCCAGTGCCCTCATCATGCTCCCAATCTCATCTCTACCCTCGGGCTCAAAGAATCAGGCACCTAGGCTGGGCCACAGCTTTGCAAATTACGACTACTGCAAACAACAGAGGCAGCTGACAGGTAAGACATAAACAGAAATTGCCACCTTGGCCTTCACCGGGTGAACTACATTTGTTCTCAAGCGTGTAGGCCAATAGCTCATGGAATTTAGAACTGAGAATGAACTCAAAGGTCTAAGCCGTGGTTTCCCTGTAAGACTCAATCCATTAACATACTCAAGGTCAGAGATTTAGTGGCGCAATCTTGGTCAATTCAACTAGCAAATCCAGGTCTAGAAGCCAAGCCTCCCAACTGCCAGCCAAAGATGCTTCCTCTAAAGATGGATTTTGCTTTGTCCCACATTGCTGGGTTGATCGGTTCCACCCTTTGGGAGGTGCTTACTACAGGGGCTGTTGTGCGAGTTGGAGGAAGGCAGATCTTGGACGCAAGTTGAGTGAGAATTGGAAGCAAGGCCTTGCCACCTGTGTCGTCCTGCGGCTGCTGTTTCTCACAGCCACAAGCGATCACAGACTGCCAGCAGGGCTGTGGGGGTACCATGCCAATCTCTGGGTCAGCTCTCATGGCTCTAATAGTTGGACCAGTGATTAGAATGAAACTACACACTCTTATCTGGACCTGGTCATTATCTGTGAATGGGGACAACAGATGAGCCCCTGGCAGCTCCATGGCAACGATCAGAAAATCCACTGGCTGCCGAGCACCAGAACAGTCATGTTCATACAATGCATCCCTGCTGGCACATGCTATCCAGAACGTATGGACAATGGTATGTTCGATCCTCAGAAAATCATCATCTCCATCACAGATGACTAACACAGTTGCAGAGACTAAATCACAAGGACAAAAAGATAAATGTAAAACTGTAGCTGAACACGAGTATTCTTTTTTACAGCTTTGAGATAGAATTCACCCATTGAAAGTATGCAGTCCAGTGGTTTTTAGGATACTCACAGAATTTGGCACTATCACCACAACCTAATTTTAAAACATTTTCATCACCCCCAAAAGAAACTCCACACCCTTTAGCTGATATTCCCCAGTCTCCCGCCATCTCCCCAGGTCTCCCACCATCTCTAGGCAACCACTGATCTCTGTCTTTATAGATTAGCTTATTCCAGACATTTCACAGAAATGGTATCATACAATATGTGGTCTTTTATGACTGGCCTCTTTCATTTAGCATAATGTTTTCAAGGTTTGTCCATGTGATCAATTATTCTTTTTTGTTGTTGTTCTTTTGAGACAAAGACTTACTCTGTCACCCAGGCTGGAGTGCAATGGCACAATCTAGGCTCACTGCAGCCTCCACCTCCCAAGTTCAAGTGATTCTCCTGACTCAGCCTCCGGAGTAGCTGGGACTACAGACATGCACCACCACTTCCAGCTAATTTTGTATTTTTAGTAGAGACGGGGCTTCACTGTGTTGGCCAGGCTGGTCTCAAACTCCCGACCTCAGGTGATCCACCCACCTGGGCCTCCCAAATTGCTGAGATTACAAGAATGAGCCACCACACCCGGCCCGATTAATTATTCTTATCATAATTCTTACAGCGTATTTTCTAGATTTTTGAACTCCTTCTGAAATGTCCTCAAACATTTTGGTTACTATTGGAAATCAGAAGGAAAACAAATTCTATTTACCCAAGCTTTTAGTGTGCTAGTACAAGTGGCATTGTGTTATTGCTAAGATAAGGTCAATCAATTTATTTATCTGTATCAACAGCCACTAAATACTTGGCTTAAAAAATACTTAGTTGTGCTTTGTGGATGTAGTTTTCTCATGATGTGTAAGTCTAGGGCTTGTGGCAAGAAGCAATTATTCCCAAAATAACACACTTTGGAAGACTGGTACAGGAGAATCGCTTGAGGCTAGGAGTTCCAGACCAGCCTGGGCAACATACAGAGACCCCGTCTCTACAAAAAAAAAAAAAAAAAATGTAAAAATAAGCTGGGCGTGGTGGCGCATGCCTGTAAGCTCAGCTACTCAGGAGGCTGACGCAGGAGAATCGCTAAGACCAGGGTTTCAAGGCTGCAGTGAGCCATGATTGTGCCACTGAACTCCAGCCTGGGTAACACAGCGAGACCTTGACTCTAAAAATCAGAGCCCCGTGGAACTTGGAACAACTCTCTATTTCACCTGATGAATGTTCATGCATTCGGGGATGCACAACACTGCCCTCTGCTGGACAGTGTTCCAGGAAGACTAAAAAAGTCAGAAGAACGCAAAGTGGCACCAAAGGGCCAGAGGACCTGCTAGCAAGCTTACTTTTATTTGTTCACTAATCAAAGAACATTTAAAGGGCACCCACGCCGTGCCAGGCACTGTCCTGGTAGTAACCCAAAGACAGGCAGTGAGTCTTGTCCTCCAAGTGCTCCTTAGAGGAGACGTTCTTTTTGACGCAAGCTGGGACACCTCCCCACCTGCAGGAATTCCCTGGACCTGAACATTCCCCAGAACACATGTCTCGGGTAGCACATCAAAGGCAACACAGGCCGGGTGCAGTGGCCCATGCCTCTAGTCCCAGCACCTTGGGAGGCCAAGGCTGATTGCTTTATGCCACTCTGGGCAATACAGTGAGACCCTATCTCTATTTAAAAAAAAAAAAAAAAAAAAAGATGGTTTTAATTACCCAGGCATAGCTGGGCACACCTGTAGTCCCAGCTACTCAGGAAGCTGAGGAGGGAGGATCGCTGGAGCTGAGGAGTTCGAGGCTGCAGTGAGCTATGATTGCGCCACTGCACTGCAGCCTGGGGGACAGAGAAAGACCCTGTCTCAAAAGTAGTAATAATAAGATTGTTCCTCTCCATGTGGTCCTCCCCAAGGGCAGTGTGAGTGTCCTTATGGCATGATGGCTGGCTTCCCCAAAATAACACCTGTAAGCTGCAATGCCTGGATGATCTGGTCTTGGAAATCACCCCCTATTACTTCCACTTTATTCTATGGGCCACACAGCCTGCTCAATTCAATGAGGGAGGGACCCACACAACAGCATGAATTCTAGGAGGTAAGAATCATTGGGGGCCATCTTGGAGTCTGACCACCACATGATGATTCCATTTTTCGTCCATTTTCCATTTCCTTCTGAAGGTCAAAATCCAGATTCCTAACTGTTGTTTGAATCCGCCCTTTAAATTTCTGTCAGGTGTTCATCCAATCTCTACCCAAATCCTCCCTGGGCAGGAGCCCAAGGTCCTCCAGCTCTGACTGGTCTGTCCTCAGATGGCACTGACTCTTGGAGATCTCCTACGCAGGCTGGGTCAGTTCCTCCCCATGTGAGTCCTTCAGTTAGTTAAAAATAGCAACCACGGTCCTTCCATCAATGTTGACTGAGACCTACTCCTCACCCACCCCAGTGTGCTAGCTGCTAGGGACATTGCAGGGAATAAGGCACAGTCTTTGTCCCAAGAGCTCATTTTGGTTTGGCATCCCTTGCTCCATTCAAGCAGGTCCATGCCACATCCCATGAGCAAAAGACCCCTAAGCCTGACCTCAGAAAAAACACCTCTCTGTTAGTCAAGGCTCTTCTGGTAGCAAATAACAGGAAACAAAACTCAAACGGCCTCAAGAACACAGAGAAGTGTGGACAAACGGTGGGCTGTAAAGTTGCTTGGAATCTGAGGCAAAAATTATTGCTTCTGAAATATAACTGAAAAGATGTGAAGCTGATGGATAGAAAGCCACAGAATTTTTAATATTGCTCTGATATCTAGCATCCTTTCTGAACTTTTATTTTAATTAAAACTGCTTCTATAGATTATTTCAGATTTGTATATCATGGGCAAATAATTCCATTTCTGTTTATTCCATTCCAATTAGTTTTTGTTTTCGGTTTTTTTGTTTTGTTTTGTTTTGTTTTGTTTTTGATGGAGTCTTGCTCTGTTGCCCAGGCTAAGGTGCAGTGGCACAATATTGGCTCACTGCATCCTGCACCTCCCAGGTTCAAGAGATTCTCCTGCCTCAGTCTCCCAAGTAGCTGGGACTACAGGTGTGCACCCCCGTGCCCGGCTAATTTTTTGTATTTTTATTAGAAACGGGGTTTCGCCATGTTGACCAGGTTGATCTTGAACCCCTGACCTCAGGTGATCCACCTGCCTAGGCCTCCCAAAGTGCTGGGATTACAGCCATGAGCCACCACGCCCAGCCTCATTCCAATTATTAAACCTTTTCCTTTTTGCTTATTTTTGCACTTGTTAAGACTTCGAGTATAATGGAGAATGGAAGTAATGATGGTACACATCACTACTTTATTTTTAAATGCTTTTTACTTCTAGCTCTGATAATGGCAGGATAGTTTGTATCAGAAAAAAAACACCTGTTGATAACAACTGTAAACTATTGGCAAAATATTAAAACAACCATATCATGTCCTTGGAGAGTAGCCAAAACCAGGCAGAAATTCGGGAACTATAAGCCTTGGAAAAAGGGAAGTACACGATGTGAGATTCAAGTTTAACCAGCTTTTCTTCTGAAGTCACTCCTCAATTTGTTTGGGGCTTAGGGACTAGAATTCAATCAAAAAACAAACAGTTGGGTTGGGTGTGGTGGCTCATGCCTGTAATCCCAGCACTTTGGGACACCGAAGTGAAAGGATTGTTTAAGACCTGGGCAACAAAGCAAGACCTCATCTCTACAAAAAAATTTTAAAATTAGCCAGGTGTGGTGGTGTACACCTGTAGTCCCAGCAACTTGAGAGGCTGAGGTGGAAGGATTCCTTAAGCCTAGGAAGTTGAGGCTGCAGTAAGCTGTGATCACACCACTGTATTTCAGCCTGGGCAACAGAGCAAGACTTATTAAGCTAAAGTTTTATTAGGGCTTATAGTCTTATTAAGCCAAAGAGTCATAGGTGAGAATTTGGAGCTGCCAGAGAACTGGAACTGAGAAACAAGGAATGTGGAAAATGAAGGAGCCACAAAATCCTTATATAAGTACGCTCTCAAATCCTTGGCTGAATTTTAACGTCTGTGCATGGAGGAAAGATTCCAATGAGCCCAGAGGAAAGGAATAGCTGAAAGGGAAAAAAAGCTGAGCAGAGATTTTAGCAGCTGCTCAGTGCTATTTATAGAATGACAGACTTGGCCAGGCATGGTGGCTCATGCCTGTAATCCTAGCACTTTGGGAGGCCGAGGCGGGTGGATCACCTGAGGTCAGGAGTTCAAGCCTGGACAACATGGCAAAACCTCATCTCTACTAAAAATGTAAAAACTAGCCAGGCATAGTGGCACACACCTGTAATCCCACCTACTTGGGAGGCTGAGGCAGGAGAATCGCTTGAACCCGGGAGGCAGAGGTTGCAGTGAGCTGAGATCACACCACTGCACTCCAGCCTGGGTGACAGAGCAAGAACCCGTCTCAAAAAAAGAAAAAAAGAAAAAAAAAGAAAAAGAAGGAATGACAAACTTTAGAGTTAAAATCTCACCAACTTAAAGGGGATTAATAAATACTTCAAGATTTTTAATGACTCCTCAAAGGGCCATGCCCTGAGATTAGGAAGCACATGCTAGGGTTAAGAGCTACACCCTAGAAATGAGCAAAATCAAAATAGACCCATGAAACAAAGCTTTCAACTAAACCTCTGGGTGATCTGCCAGTGGGTATACTAGATCTGCTAGAAGAGAATTTAACACTCTTCAGAGGAAGATAACAGAATGCAGAGTCTCTACAATGTATCATCTACAAGGTTGTTACACAATTTAAAAATTACCAGACACATGAAGAAATTACAAAATCTGAGGACTAATAAATAGAGGGAAAAAAGCAGTTAATAAATAGTATTCCCACAGCAACCCAGGTGTTGGTATTAAGAGAAAGGACTTTAAGATCATTGATAACTATATGTTAAAGTTTTAAAGAAGAGAAATTGGATGTAATGGATAAAGAGGCAGAGAATCTCAGAAAAGATGTGGAAACTCAAAAAGTACCAAGAAGAAATCTTAGAACTGAAAAAAACAATATGAGAAATTTTTAAACACCATTACACAAGATTTGTAGAAAATTGGATATGGAGGAGGGGGGAAGAAAAGTTATTGATTTAAAGACAGATAAATAGATAAATTATCCAAAATTAATCCAATGTATAAAAAAAGGTGAAAGCCTCAGTATCAAGTAATACCAAATAGATCCATAATACTAAACCTCCTAATGTGTATTTGCCATCTCAGGAGGAGGGAATAGAATTGAGAATTTTTGAAATTTCAAGAAATATTGTCCAAAATTTCTCCAAATTTGGTTATAAACATCAAATCCTATTTATAAGAGGTTTAACAGGCCTCCAAAAAAATAATTTTAAAAAAAACCTTATACCTAGCCACATCATGAATAAAAACCAAAACTAAATAGAAAATCTCAAAAGCAGTCAGGCAAAAAAGACACATTACATACAAGGAAACAATAATAACAATAACAGCTAACTTTGTACTCAATAAACAGAGCCTGGAAGACAAGGAAATTACATCTTTAAAGTATAAAAAGCAAAATCTGTCAACTTAGAAGTCTATGTCCAGTAAAACTATTCTTCAAAAATGAATGCAAAGAAAACAAGACATTTTTAGATAAATTCAGTTGAGATCTTTTTTTGCCAGCAGATCTTCATCACAATAAGTGCTAAAAGAAATTTTTCAGGCTGAAGGGAAATAATATTATTTGGAAAAGGAATACTACAAATTATTAATTAATGATTGATTCATGAGCTTTGCTTTCATCACAAATACAAAATATTATTGTGAACTCATTCCTCATTATGATAAATAAATAAAGCAATAATTTGGGTACTATTTTTGAATGTTTTAATATAAATGTTCTTATGAATTATTCATATACTTATTTTGCAAAATATCAATTTAAGATAAATTGACTCATACACAGACTCATATGCAAATAATTGTTCCTTGGAAAAAGGAACAATACTATTACAAAAAGGAATGCGTAGTATTGGAGATGGTTAATATTTGGGCAAATATAAAAGAATAATTGTCTATAAGGAATAATTTTTTTTTTTTGAGACAGAGTCTCAAAAAAAACTCCTGACCTCAAGTGATCCACCCGCCTCAGCCTCCCACAGTGCTGGAATTGCAGGCACGAGCCACCATACCTGGCCAGCTAAAAGAAATCTTTTAGGCTAAAGAGGAATAGTATTATTTGGAAAAGGAACACTATAAATTATTAATTAATAATTGATTGATTCATGAGTTTTTCTATAAATTATTCATATCATTATTTTGCAAAAAATCAGTTTAAGATAAACTGACTCACATGCAGACTCATACGCAAATAATTGTTCCTTGGAAAAAGGAACAATACTATTACAAAAAGGAATGAGTAGTATTGGAGATGGTTAATATTTTGGCAAATATAAAAGAATCTATAAAAAATTATTTTTTAAGAATTTGCCATTAATTAAGATTTTTGCTGCATACTTCCAGCTAAAACTTTCCTTTCTTTCTTTTCTTTCTCTTTCTTTCTTTCTTTATCTTTTTTTTTGAGACAGCATCTTGCTCCGTTGCCCAGGCTGAAGTACAGTGGCACAATCTTGGCTCGCTGCAACCGCTGCCTCCTAGGCTCAAGCAATTCTCCTGCCTCACCCTCCCTAGTAGCTGGGATTACAGGCGTGCACCGCCACGCTGGGCTAATTTTTGTATTTTTAGTAGAGAGGGGTTTCACCATGTTGGCCAGGCTGATCTTGAACTCCTGACTTCAGGCCATTTGCCTGCCCCAGCCTCCCAAAGTGCTGGGATTACAGCCATGAGCCACCATGCCCGGCCTCAGCTAAAACTTTCTACGTCTCTCTTTTGTGGGCCTCAAGAACTTCTGTTCTTTCCTTTTCTTTTTTGAGACAGAGTCTCACTCTGTCGCCCAGGCTAGAGTACAGTGTCGTGATCTCAGCTCACTACAACCTCTGCCTCCCAGGTTCAAGCAATTCTCCTGCCTCAGCCTCCCAAGTAGGTGGGACTGCAGGCATGCACCACCACACTGGGCTAATTTTTGTATTTTTAGTAGAGACGGGGTTTCACCGTATTGGCCAGGCTGGTCTCAAACTCCTGACCTCAAGTGATCCACCCACCTCAGCTTCCCAAAGCGCTGGGATTACAGGCGTAAGCCACTACGCCTGGCTTGCTCTTTCCTTCTTTATCGTTCCCTCTCCGCTGCTTATATAACCTGTCCAATTCCCGTGATTACTGAATTCATTTATTTTATTTAATAAGTAACATTTTGTTTTTTAAAATCTAAAAAAAGGCCTAAAACTAATATGAAAACATAGACTCATAATTCTGAGTGATGAGGCATTGATGTTATTATCTTATTCTTTGTGCATTTCTATTTTTAATTTATTTTTGTTTACAATGTACAGTTACTTCCATTCCAGATTCACTGTGTATGAATCAATTTATCTTAAATTGATTTTTTGCAGAATAATTATATGAATAATGTATAAGAATGTTTACATAAAATCATTCAAAAGATCAATATCTAAATTGTTGAATTATTGATTTACCATAATAAGGAATTAGTTAATAATAAAATTTTGCATTCGTAATGAGAATAAAACTCATTCATTAAGAAATTTTTCCAGGATTCTTCTCTTTTGTTGCCTGAAGACAATTCTGTCCTTCCTCTCTTCCCACATCTTCCAAGAAGAGCTTTAGTGATACAAAATCAGGAGAATGGGTAAAAAGACACCAGAATTGTCGATAAAACACTCAGATAAGTTGGGGTAACATGTGAATAATAATTTCAAAGATGAGTGGCTTCAGAGTAGCTAGACATGTAAGAAAACCACAGAGGAGTCTAGGTGTGGTGGTTCAAGCTTGTAATCCTAGCACTTTGAGAGGCCAAGGTGGAAGGATCGCTTGAGACCAGGAGTTCAAAACCAGCCTGGGCAACAGAGTGAGGCCATATCTCTATTTAAAAAAAAAAAAAAAAAAAAAAACAGACGATGAAAAAGAACAAGGTGAAGAAGAAAGAGGAAGAGGAAGAAGAAGAAAAAAAGAGGAAGGAGGAGGAGAAAAAGAAGGAGGAGGAGGAAGAAGGAAGGAGGGAGGGAGGGAGGGAGGGAAGGAAGGAAGGAAGGAAGGAAGGAAGGAAGGAAGGAAGGAAGGAAGGAAGGAAGGAAGGAAGGAAGGAAGAGAGGGAGGAAGGGAGACAGGGAGGGAGGGAGAGAGGGAGGGAGGGAAGAAAACCACAAAGGAGAAGAAACAACATTCTAAGAACCATGGCTAGGAGTTATGAATTGAATGGATTATAATATTCTTGGCTGGGCGCAGTGATTCATGCCTGTAATCCCAGCGCTGTGGGAGGCCGAGGCGGGCGGATCACGAGGTCACGAGTTAGAGACCAGCCTGACCAACATGGTGAAACCCCGTTTCTACTAAAAATATAAAAATTAGTCAGGCAAGGTGGCGGGCGCCTGTAGTCCTAGCTACTCTGGAGGCTGCGGTGGGAGAATTGCTTGAAATTGGGAGGTGGAGATTGCAGTGAGCCGAGATCGCGCCACTGCACTCCAGCCTGGGCAACAGAGCAAGACTTCCTCTCAAAAATAATAGTAATAATATACACACACACACACACACATATATATATTATTTAAATGATCTAAGAACATTAGAATGACTTTTTAATTATTATTGTGTCTTTGCCAGTGCTAAGGGCCTCAAGATTTATTTGAGTTACATGTTCATAAGTGACTGAAATTTATTTTCCTGCTGCAGCATTAGAAGAAATCTTAAAACTTAAGGAAGGATGAGGTGAGAATATTACATTTTGCTGAATTGCTTGTGGGATGGGGAGGAATTATTTCATTTAAATACAGTGATGGTAGAAAGGATTGGCTTTAAAATCTTCAGAATTTTTTAACTGAATTCTGAAAATGTAATTTCTTAAACATCTGGGCACTTTGACCTGTCTTTCCAACTGTGACATCTTCTCCACCTTCACTAAAATATATATTTTTATATATATATATAATGTATATTATATATAAATATAATTCAGAAACCTTACCATGTCTCTATTAACTACTGTTACAGGCATTTAAAAATTTAAAATAGATTTCCCCATCTGCCATTCTCACAAAGTAATCACTTTCACCATATTTTAGCTTTGCAGGTACAAGTATTTACCTTCGCATTATAGAATTTTCTATTTATACTACTATTTCTTGATTTTTCAGTTTTAGGTATTAACTATTGACTTCCTAATATGGAAGATGAAGATTCGACTTTCTTATACCCCTTCCCTCATCCTCCCAATATAGTTATAATTTTTGGTTAAATCCATATTCAGTGCTTATGTAAATATTCATGGCTGAGTGGCACACTAGTAAAACAATTTCCCTCTTATATGGCATTTTATTTTCCTTGGAGATCATAATTGTCTAATTTTTTCCTTTGCTTGTTTTCTATAACCGTAAAAAAAAAAACAACTGTAGGCCGGGTGTGGTGGCGCACATCTGTAACCCCAGCACTTTGGGAAGCCAAAGGAGGCAGATTGCCTGAGGTCAGGAGTTCGAGACCAGCCTGGCCAACGTGGCAAAACCCGGTCCCCACCAAAAATACAAAAATTAGCCAGGCATGGTGGCCTGCACCTATAATCCCAGTTATTCAGGAGGCTGAGGCAGGAGAATCACTTGAACCTGGGAAGCAGTGGTTGCAGTAAGCCGAGATCATGCCACTGCACTCCAGCCTAGGCGACAGAGTGAGACTCCTCTCAAAAAAAAAAAAAAATCAAAAAATGTATATAATTGTAAACCTCTGGCTATGAGTTGGTCTACGTGTCAAATGGGGACAGGGGCTGGGACACTGGCGCTATTCAGGATGACCATTTTTACTTAATTCCCCTGTTTCCATTGCAGTGCCCTGATCCTCACCTGTGTCCAGTGTTCCTAAGTCAAACTCCATGTAGGTTAAGCCCTGCAGAGAGGACTCCTTCAATGCTGTGCCATCAGGGGCAGTCACTGAGGTTGTGGGGCTCTTGGAGGTATTTGGGGATCCAATTGCTTCTCACAGGATTTCCACCAATCCTATTTTGCACTCGAGCTATCTCACATTTTCAGAAATACCTGCAGCGTTCCGGGGTTCAGACACGCAGCTCAGCTTGCCTTTCGCTTTTCCCTTCTGCAAGCTTGAGTTTCTCTTGTCTCCAATTTGCTATTCATCCCATGTCTATTTCCTTCTTATTTCCAGCTTCCCAAGTTTTGGTTTCTAGCCTAAGTTTTCCTGAAAACTGAGGAAGCCAGTACCGGTAACCTCTGAGTCTGTTTTCCTAATCTATTAGACGAAACAGCCATGTTCGCCTCTCCAGAACCTGGACTCGAATCCCAAAGCATCCTTGGTTTATATACATCCTTGCAGCCTCTGTTTGCTACAGAGATCTCCGAGGGCGCTCTGGCCAGAGAGGAGGATGTGCAGGAAATGCTAATGCTTCCCCTAGACCGTCAGTCAAAGCGAGAATGCCTCGGTTTTTTAATGGCTCCCAGGGAATTTCACAGAAACATAGTTTGTTCATCTTTTTTATGACTGCCCCTATTTTCAAGAGCTGTAGCAACAAATCGCCCATAGAGGGGTGTGGGTTGCAGGAAGGGAGAGAGAGGAAAATAGCGAAAAGAAAAGAGAACAAGACAAACGGCTCTATCCCGACTTTCATGCACATCCCCCTGTCCCGAAGTTGGGAGACTCACATCAGAGTGACCACAGTGGAGGCTCAGGCTAAGAATCCCGCCGCGTGAAGGTTAAGATGACAAAGGCAAACGGATTGCTGTGCCCGGCTTCATAGGCAATAAATCCCATGTGTCTTTCATCCTTCCCACCCTCTCCCCGGTGAGTCTATTTCCATGATGAAATACCATTCCACAAGCCCAGCTGGCTGATGGATTATGAAACCTACAAGACTAGCTCCGGTGAGCCCTTTGAAGTGGATTGAAACACGGGCTTTGTAAAAATGGATGTCATCCAGGCTCCCTGTTTCAAGGTTGGCAGCATAATTTTCTTTCTTAAGTGTAGGTCTCTACTTGGTACTGCAGATGGCTTTACCTCGGTCTGAACATGAATTACCGGCTCCCTCCAGGGTAACTCACAGCTCTCTTATATCCTCTGCCTCTTCCCACACACACAGGGGTGTGGGGAGAGGCTGGCCCCATAGCCCTGAAGTCATGGAAGGAAAGGGAGCGCCAGGCTATTCACTCCAGGCCATCCCAACCTGGAAATTCAGGGAAAAGTCTCACAAAGCTTTTGAAAACGGAAAAGAATAATAAAGAGGTAGTAGTTCGGAGCTGAGAATGGGGATGAAGGCCAATGCCTTCCAGATCTGTGGTCTTCTGGGGCATTAGAAGTCAGTATTCTGGGCCGGGCGCAGTGGTTCACGCCTATAATCCCGGCACTTTGGGAGGCCAAGGCGGGTGGATCACCTGAGGTCAAGAGTTTGAGACCAGCCTGACCAACATGGCAAAACCCTGTCTCTACTAAAAATACAAAATTAGCCAGGCGCAGTGGTGCATGCCTGTAATCACAGCTACTGGGGAGGCTGAGGCAGGAGAATCGCTTGAACCTGGGAGGTGGAGGTTGCAGTGAGCTGAGATTGCTCCATTGCCCTCCAGCCTGGGCAACAAGAGTAAAACTCCATCTCAATTAAAAAAAAAAAAAAAAAAAAGTATTATGGCTGGGTGTGGTGGCTCACGCCTGTAATTCCAGCACTTTGGGAGGCTGAGGCAAAAGGAATATTTGAGGTCAGGAGTTCAAGACCAGCCTGGATAACATACCAAGACCCCATCTCTATTTTTTAAAAATGTTTTAATTAGTTGGGCGTGGTAGCTTGCATCTGTAGTCCCAGCTGCTCGGAAGGCTGAACCAACCGGGAGGATGGCTTGAGCCTGAGAGTTGCAGGCTGCAGTGAGCTATGATCATGCTACTGCACTTCAACCTGGGCAACAGAGTGAGACCCTGTCTTACTAGTTACCAGTCTCTGCTGATGGCTGTGTAAGGATCCTAGAGCCGTGAGGGTGGCCTCCCCTCAATCAGCCACTCTGGGGCTCCCTCCCTTCCCCGGGCTGCCCTCTAGAGGTCTCCCTGGGAGCCAGAGGTATCACAGGCAAAGCTAGAGAAACAGAAAGAGGCTGGCATGAAGTTAACCTCAGTTCTGTCAAGATCCCCCAGAATGAGTTCAACCTGTACCAAGCTAACAGTGCACCGAAAGCCTCTGAGATACACCCCTTCCTTCTTCCCAAAAACACATCCAGGATTCTTAGCACAAGACGGTGCCTCAGTACCACATTCCAAGAGATTCTGTCTTTCCCATGTGTCCACCAGGAAATGATTTAAAATTGCATTAAACTGGACGGTCTTGGTGGCTTACATCTGTAATCCCAGCAATTTGAGAGGCTCAGGCAGGAAGACTGCTTGAGTCCAGGATTTCGAGACAGCTTGGGAAACATAGCAAGACCCTGTCTCTACAAAAAAATAAAAATAGAAGAATAAAACAAAAAAAAAATTGCATTAAACCATTGCTCAGAATCACCACAATTTTTGTTTGTTTGTTTAAAAAATCAACTTACAACTAATTGATGGGAGTGCAAAAAAAAAGAGAAGACAAGCTTCATACTGTTAATCTAAGAAAAACTGCAAATATAGCCAGGCACGGTGGCTCACGCCTGTAACCCCAGCACTTTGGGAGGCTGAGCCAGAAGGACTATTTGAGGTCAGGAGTTCACGAATAACCTAGCCAACATGGCAAAACCCCGTCACTACTAAAAATACAAAACAATTAGCCAGTCTTGGTGGCTCACACCTGTAATCCCAGCTACTTGGGAGGCTGAGACAGGAGAATTGCTTGCACCGGGGAGGCAGAGGTTGCAGTGAGCCGAGATCATGCCACTGAACTCCAGTCTGGGAGACAGAGTGAGATTCCATCTCAAAAAAAAAAAAAAAAAAAGCAAATATAGCCAATAGCCAGCTGCATGAACAGTGTATCCAGGTGCAGTTCTCCAAAACACAGCATGTGCCAATGGCAATGGCAATCTCTCACTGATGGAGCTAAAGGCTAAACCTCAGAGTCATCAGGATTGAGGTGTGCCCTGGACACGTCTCACCTGTTTAATGGCATTGGATAAGTGGACAAAAAAATAAGTACAGTATAGAAGAAATGAGAAGCATAATAATTGAAAGGACACAGGCCTCATGAATATGCATTGAACTTTATGCCTAACGACTGAAAACTGGTCGTCTCAAGCACCATGGGAAATTCACAGGAATTGATCATATTTTAGGTCACAAGGAAAATATCCATAAATGACAGTAAATTTCATGTGGCAAAATAAGCATCTCAAAACAGCCAGGAACCCAGTACAAAACGAAAACTATGAAGGGAACCTGGCTCGGGGGCTCATGCCTGTAATCCCAGCACTTTGGAAGGCCGAAGCATGCAGATCGCTTGAGGCCAGGAGTTCAAGATCAGCCTGGGCAACACAAAAAGACCTCGTCTCTACAATAAAAAAAATTGCCACATGTGGCAGCATGTGCCTGTAGTCCCAGCTACTCGAAAGGCTGAGGCAGGAGGATCCCTTGAGCACAGGAGGTTGAGGCTGGAGTGAGCTATGATTCTACTTGCAGCACTGCACTCCAACTTGGACAGTAGAGGAAGACTGTCTCCCAACAAAAAACCCCTGAGAGACAACTAGTCCTATTAAATAATACTACAAAGCTTTGATAATTAAAATAGTGTGGTATTGGTACATGAATAGACAGGTCAACGGAATAGAATAGAACATCCAGAAACAGATTCAAGTACGTATGGGATTGTATTTTGTTTACTCTTTTTATTTTTTTTAAAGACTCTGTCACCTAGGCTGGAGTGCACTGGCATGATCTCAGCTCACCACAACCTCCGTCTCCCGGGTTCAAATGAGAGGCTCATGCCTCAGCCTCCCAGTTAGCTGCATGCCACCAATCCTGGCTTATTTTTTTGGATTTTTAGTAGAGACAGGGTTTCACCATGTTGACCAGGCTGATCTCAAATTCCTGGCCTTAAGTGGTCTGCCCACCTCGGCCTCCAAAGTGCTAGGATTGCGGGCTTGAGCCACCATACCCGGCCAGGAATTTTAGTGTGTGATAAAGGTGACCTCTCAAATCACTGGGACAAAAATGAACTTTTAAAATTAATTGTGCTAGAACAAGTGGTTAGCTACTTTTAAAAAGATAGCATTAGATCCACACTTCACACCATTTACAAAAATAAATTTCCAACCGATCAGAGATTTAGTTTTAACCTGTCTAGCTCCATTTAAAAAGCTTGTGGATATATTTCATTGGGATTGCACTGAATTCACAAATTTGTGAGTGCGTATACATATATATCCATGTTAAGAAAGTGTTCAGGCTGGCCGGGCGCGGTGGCTCACGCCTGTAATCCCAGCACTTTGGGAGGCCGAGACGGGCGGATCACGAGGTCAGGAGATCAAGACCATCCTGGCTAACACGGTGAAATCCGTCTCTACTAAAAAACTACAAAAAATTAGCCAGATGCGGTAGCGGGTGCCTGTAGTCCCACGGGAGGCTGAGGCAGGAGAATGGCGTGAACTAGGGAGGCGGAGCTTGCAGTGAGCCGAGAATAGGCCACTGCACTCCAGCCTGGGCGACAGAGCGAGACTCTGTCTCAAAAAAAAAAAAAAAAAAAAAAGGAAGTGTTCAGGCCAGGTACAGTGGCTCAAACCTACAATCCCAGCACATTAGGCGGTCGAGGCAGGAAGATCCCTTGAGCCCAGGAGTTTGAGACCAACCTGGGCAACATAGTGAGACCCAGTCTCTACAAAAAACTTTTTAAAATTAGCTGGGCATGATGGCACACACCTGTTGTCCCAGCTACTTGAAGGGCTGAGGTGGGAGGATCACTTGAGCCCAGGAGGTTGAGGCTGCAATAAGCCATAATTGCATTACTACACTCCAGCCTGAGCAGTAGAGCAAGACCCTGTCTCGAAAAAAAAAAAAAAAGCATCCATCAGTTTCTATTTTCTTGAGTGTATTTATTAGGAAAACCTGTTAAATGTTGTTGAAATTCCAGCACCTTTGAAGACAGTCATATGATATTTTCCCTTCTATTTCTCAATGTGGAGTATTTCATGTGGATTTTAAATATTGCATTTATATTCAGTTTTTGACTACAAATTCCTGGAATCTGTATTCAAATTTGCATTCCTGGAATAAATCATGCTTGGTCATGATGTATCATTTTCTTAACGTGGTTATTTTATGGAAAGTATTTAACTAAATATTCGTAAGTGATACAGGTATATAATTTTCTTATTTGTACTGTCTTTAGCACGTTTTGGTGTCAATGTTATACTTGCTTCATAAGATTAATTAGAAAAGTGAAGGGTAAAAAAGACAAATGACAAATGTGTTACCTAAATGCATCTTTCTCTTTCTAGAATGCCTCATAGAAGGGTATTAACTTCCTGGATGGCCTTGTTAGATGTGAAATGCATCTCATGTTTTTAATTCTCTCATTCCTCCCTTTTCTTGGCAGACCATTTTAGTTCTATGTTCTTATTACATCTCCTCTAGTTTCTCTGATGATATTAATTAGAATTATATAATTTCTTCTTGCACTCAATTATTTATTTCTTCTGGGTTTTCATGTTCTATTTATTCATTTTGATCCCTGTCTTTTACGATACTGATTTTCTTCAAATATGTGGAGATTCTTAATAGTCATTAGCATTTATAAGAAAGGATTGGGTTGCTTGAACAAGGAAGCTGATCTCACTTCTCCAGGCATTGGTTGCACCAATCTATAAGTAAAAAGAAGGCCTTGAGCAAAGTGATATTGTTCCACTTACTTCCTAAAAAGTTCACTGGGATTGCTCTGCAGAAAAGTCCATTTCCAGGACAAAGATAAAAAATGAAAACCAGGTACCATTCTGACATACATGTTCTTTTCATGTTTTGTTTTGCTGTTTTGAGATGGACTCTTGCTCTATCACCCAGGCTGGAGCGCAGTGGCACGATTTTGGCTCACTGCAATCTCTGCCTCCCAGATTCAAGCAATTCTCCTGCCTCAGCCTCCCAAATAGCTGGGATTACAGGCATCCGCCACCACGCCTGGCGGTGGGGTTTCACCATGTTGGCCAGGCTGGTCTCGAACTCCTGACCTCAGGTGATCCGCCCACATCGGCCTCCCAAAGTGCTGTGATTACAGACGTGAACCACCGTGCCTGGCCTTATCCAGTCTATCATTGATGGTCATTTGTGTTGATTCCATGTCTTTGCTATTGTGAATACCCAGTAAGGGGATAGCTGGGTAATTTCACATTCTTGAAAAACCCTTTCCAAGTGTTTTGTGATCTGCTCTGCTCTGGACTGGTTTCCCTCCCACCTTGATGCACCGTTGTCAATGTGGGACCTCCCGGAACCCTCTTCCGCAGAGCCTCTTCTCCTCTGGGATCCTGTTTCCTGGGTCCCATAGCTTCCTGCTTCTTGATTTTCTCCCTTATTTTGTTGAAATGCATTCTCTTAAAGAGGCACCTTAAAAGAGGGTGAATGAGCCTGTACTTTTAAAACGTTGCAGCCAGGTGCAGTGGCTCATGCCTGTAATCCCAGCACTTTGGGAGGCCGAGGCGGGAGGATCACGAGGTCAGGAGATCGAGACCATCCTGGCCAACATGGTGAAACCCGTCTCTACTAAAATACACAAAAAAATTAGCTGAGCATGGTGGCACACGCCTGTAGTACCAGCTACTCAGGAGGCTGAGGCAGGGGAATTGCTTGAAGCCGGGAGATGGAGGTTGCAGTGACCTGAGATCGTGCCACCGCACTCCAGCCTGGCGACAGAATGAGACTCCGTCTCAAAAAAAAGAAAAGAAAAGAAAAGTTGCATATCTGAAAATATATTTATTCTCCTCTCACTTTAATTGGCTGCTTATGAAAAGCATGATCACCATTTTACAGTGTTGTGGAAGTTATGACTCATGCAAAAAGGCTTGACACAGGTGCGGTGGCTCACGCCTGTAATCCCAGCACTTTGGAAGGCCGAGGCGGGCAGCTCACTTGAGGCTAGGCGTTCAAGACCAGCCTGGCCAACATGGTGAAACCCTGTCTCTGCTTAAAATACAAAAAATGAGTTGGGTGAGGTGGCGGATGCCTGTAATCCTAGCTACTCGGGAGTCTGAGGTGAGAGAATTGCTTGAACCTGGGAGGTGGAGATTGCAGTGAGACAAGATCACACCACTGCACTCCAGCCTGGGCGACAGAGCAAGACTCCATCTAAAGGTAAGTAAATAAATAAATAAATAAATAAATAAATAAAGCAAGCAAGCTTGACACAGATTCAAAATATATAACAGGAGTAGATAAAACAATAAATAGTTGCACGTATTATTACATATCTTTAACCCATTTCCCGTCTGCCCCAATAATGCTACATGGAGTGACTTGCACTTATTTTTTTTCTAAATGGGGAATGGATTAAATTCCATTGAAACACTCTTTAGAAATTAAAAATAACAAAATTCTGTCATTTGTGGCACCGTGGATGAGCTTGGAGGACGTTGTGTTAAGTGAAATAAGCCAGGCACAGAAAGACAAATACTGCATGGTCTCACTCCTGTGTGGAAGCTAAAATATTTGATCTCATAAAGTAAAGAGTATAACAGGGGTTACTAGAGGCTAGAAAGGGTGGGAGGAAGGAGGGATGGCCAAAGGTTGGTTAATGGATGTGAAAGTACAGCGAAATAGGAGGAATAAGTGTTCTACAGCCCTATGGGTGACTATAATTATTTTATTTTATTTTATTTTAGTTTAGTTTAGTTTAGTTTAGTTTAGTTTAGTTTAGTTTAGTTTTGAGACGGGGTCTGATTCTGTCACCCAGGCTGGAGAGCAGTGGTGCAATCTCGGCTCACTGCAGCCTCAACCTCCTGGGCTCAAGCGATCCTCCCGCCTCAGACTCCCAAGTAGCTAGGACCACAGGCATATGCCACCACATCCAGCTAATCGTTTGTATTTTTTTGTAGAGATGGGGTTGCCCAGGCTAGTCTCAAACTCCTGAGCTCAGGCAATCCGCCCACCTCAGCCTCCCAAAGTGCTGGGATTACAGGCATGAGCCATATTGCCCAGCCAGGTGACTATAATTAAATTACTTATTGTATATTTTCCATAACACTATTTATTGTATATTTTCAAATAGCTTGAAGAGTGGATTTTGAATGTTCCCAACACCAAGAAATGCTAACTCTTTGAGGCGACGGACATGCTAATTACCCTGATTTGAGCATTATACATTGTATGCATATATTGAAACGCTACCCAGTGCCCTATAAATAAATTCAGTTATGTATCAATTTTTTAATTTTGTTTAAAGTCCAAGTATGTCAAAATAAATCTTGCTACAAAATTCTGTTGGGAGTTATGGACTGAATTGTGTTCCCCCAAAATCCATATGTTGAAGCTCTAACTCCCAATGTGACTTTATTTAGAGATCGAGCCTTTAAGGAGGTAATTAAGATTAAGGGAGGTTATGTAAGAATGAAGCCTAATCTCACAGGGCTGGTGCCCTTATAAAAAGAGGAAGCGGGCTGGGCGCAGTGGCTCACGCCTGTAATCCCAACACTTCGAGAGGCTGAGGCAGGCAGATCACAAGGTCAGGAGTTCAAAACCAGCCTGGCCAGCATGGTGAAACCCCATCTCTACTAAAAATACAAAAAATCAGCCAAGCATTGTGGTGCATGCCTGTAGTCTCAGCTACTCGGGAGGATGAAGCAGGAGAATTGCTTGAACCCAGCAGGCAGAGGTTGCAGCAAACGGAGATCACACCACTATACTACAGCCTGAGCAACAGAGTGAGACTCCGTCTCAAAAAAAAAATAAAAAAGAGGAAGAGGCCACGCATGGTGGCTCATGCCTGTAATCCCAGCACTTTGGGAGGCTGAGACGGGAGGATCGCTAGAACCCAGAAGTTCCAGACCAGCCTGGGCAACATAGCAAGACCCCCACTCTATGGAAAAAAAAAATAGCTGGGCATGGTGGCACACCCCTGTGGTCACAGCTGCTCAGGAGGCTGAGGCAGGAGCATCACTTGAGCTCAGGAGTTGGAGGCTGCCATGAGCTATGATCATGTCACTGCACTCCAGCCTGGGCAACAGGGCAAGATCCTGTGTCAAAAAAAAAAAAAAAAAGAGGTAGAGACACCAGATCTCCCTCTCTCTCTCTCTCCACTCACAGACAAAAGGCCATATGGAGACACAGTGAGAAAGTCACCTTTGCAAGTCAAGGAAAGAAGCCTGGGGAGAAACTAATCTAGTGCGCCCCTTGATCTTGGACTTCCAGCCTTCAGAACTTTGAGAAAACAAATGTCTATTGTTTAAGTCATCGAGTCTGTGCTATGTTATTATGCAGCCCAAGCAAACTAATACAGGAAGAATTTTCACTTTTCAGTGGCACTGTTCTATTTTCTCCCAGTAACCACTTTTACTATAGAAAAATCCACAGTCCATTTTTTGTTTTGTTTTTTTTTTTCTCTCTCTCTCTCTCTCTGAAAACCTCTAGGATCTTATTTTTACCTTCCCACATTACAAAATTTCACAGTGAAAGGCTGGCCTTCCCTACCCACCCATCTAAAATGGCCACTCCCTTCCTGCCATTTTTTAGCTCATTTTCCTGCTTAATTGTACTTTTTTTGTTGTTTTTGTCATTGTTGTTGTTTCTTGTTTTTGAAATGAAGTCTCACTCTGTGGCCCAGGCTGGTGTGCAGTGGCACGATCTCAACTCACTGCAACCTCCGCCTCCTGGGTTCAAGCGATTCTCCTGCCTCAGCCTCCCGAGTAGCTGGAATTAGAGGCACCCACCATCACACCCAGTTAATTTTTGTATTTTTAGTAGAGATGGGGTTTCACCATATTGGCCAGGCTGGTCTCGAACTCCTGACCTCAAGTGATTTGCCCGCCTCAGCCTCCGAAAGTGCTGGAATTAGAGGTGTGAGCCACCGCACCCGGCCTAATTTTATCTCGTTGAGTTTTGTCTCTTTGGCTAGTCTGAGTTTTCATGAGGGTGAGGACTTTGGTCGGCTTTTTGGCTGCTGTATTTCCGCAGCTGAACCAATGCCTGCTACAGAGCCAGGGCTCAGTGAACACCTGTAGCTAGAGGAATAGACGAAGGGTGATGGCGTGGGTCTATTTCCCCTCATATCTTCAGTTATGGAAAATGTTCTGGAATTGTTTCTTTTATGATACACACCCTTATTTTTCTCTGTGCTTTATCTCTAGAACTTCCACTGTTTGCTTGTTTGTTTGGAGACTGAGTCTCACCCAGGCTGGAGTGCAGTGGCACAATCTTGGCTCACTGTGATCTCCATTTCCCAGGTTCAAGTGATTCTCCTGCCTCAGCCTCTCGAGTAGCTGGGACTACAGGCATGCGCCACCACACCTGGCTAATTTTTGTATTTTTAGTAGAGACGGGGTTTTACCATGACAGCCAGGCTGGTCTCGAACTCCCGACCTCAGATGATCCACCCTCCCCGGCCTCCCAAAGTGCTGGGATTCAAGCAGGAGCCACCGCACCTGGCCCTAACTTCCATTGTTTGAATGCTGGCCCTCTTCAAGTCATTCTTGAATTTTCTTACCTTTTCTCTCTTATTTTCCATCTCTTTTTGCTGGACTTTATGGGAAATTTCTTCCATTTTATCTTCCCAACATTCTATTGAGTTTTATATTTCTTCTATGAGGCTTTTAATTTATTTCTTCTATCACGCTTTTAATTTTCCAGGAGGTCCTTTCTGTTCTATGAGTGTGCCTGTTTTTATTTAAGAGCATCCTGTTTTGTTCTTTTTTATGAACGTATTATTCTCTCTTCTTTCTCCGAGATTATTAATGATTGTTTGTTTCAAAAAGTTGTATTTTCCCTGAGTTATCTCTGTTTCCTGCCAGGTGGGTTTTCTGTTTGTTCGCATCATAATTTTTCATGTTACAGCATTTTCTTACCCATCCGACTTTCCTTGATTTTCTAGTCATGTTTAGAAGTTAGGGGCTAAGAAGCCATCTGAAATCTATTAACCCGGCCGGGCGCAGTGGCTCACTCCTGTAATCCCAGCACTTTGGGAGCCCGAGGCAGGTGGATCACGAGGTCAGGAGTTCAAGACCAGCCTGGCCAAGATGGTGTAAACCCCGTCTCTACTAAAAGTACAAAAATTAGCCAGGTGCCATGGTGGGTGCCTATAATCCCAGCTACTCGGGAGGCTGAGGCAGGAGAATCACTTGAACCCGGGGGAAGGAGGTTGCAGTGAGCCGAGATCGCACCACTGCACTTCAGCCTGGGCAAGAGAGTGAGACTCTGTCTCAAAAAAAAAAAAAAAAAAAAAAAATCTATTAACCCAGACCTTGAATGGAAGGTGGTCTGACTGGGTCATTTCACTGGAAATATCCTTTTGGAAAGACCCTTAAGTCTTTTTCCTGGGCTGGTCGGGATCATTGGCAGCAGGTTGTCTGCAATAGTTTAGAAACAAAAGAAGACTGGGGTGGATCACTGCTCTTAGAACATAAATGCGAGGCCAGGCGCGGTGGCTCCTGCCTGTAATCCCAGCACTTTGGGAGGCTGAGGCGGGCAGATCACCTGAGGTCAGGAGTTTGAGACCAGTCTAGCCAATATGGCAAAACCCCATCTCTACCAAAAATACAAAAAATTAGCTGGGCGAGGTGGTGGGCGCCTGTAATCCCAGCTACTTGGGAGGCTGAAGCAGAACTGCTTAAACCTGGGAGGTGGAGGTTGCAATGAACCAAGATCGCACCACTGCACTCCAGCCTGGGTGACAGAGTGAGACTCCATCTCAAAATAAATTAATTAATTAAAATTAAAAATAAAAGAACTTAAATGCTTGTTTTCTTTCTTTTCTTTTCTTTCTTTCTTTTTTTTTTTTTAGATAGAGTTTTGCTCTTTAGCTCAGCCTGGAGTTCAGTAGCGCCATCTCAGCTCACTGCAACCTCCACCTCCTGGGTTCAAGAAATTCTCCTGCCTCAGCCTCCCGAGTAGCTGGGATTACAGGCAAGAACCACCATGCCCAACTAATTTTTGTATTTTTAGTAGAGACGGGGTTTCTCCATGTTGGGCAGGCTGGTCTCGAACTCCTGACCTCATGATCCACCCACCTCGGCCTCCCAAGGTGCTGGGATTACAGGTGTGAGCCACCATGCCCAGCCTGCTTGTTTTATTTCTATACAGCTCACCTGCCTTCAGATGGGCTAATGTCCTCCACCCTCCACAACTTACACCCACTTTTCAGGTAGTGCACCGCTAGCGTTCTATGGGGTGGAGGAAGGAAGTTGTGAGATGTGCAGAGTGGGAGTCAGGAGCTGAGTGTCCACTGACTTTACAATTTTTTTAATTGTAATTTTGACATAATTTTAAACTTCATATGGAATTTGCTAAAGTAAGTAGTGGATATTGACAAATTATAATTGTGATATGGTTTGGCAGTGCCCCCAACCAAATCTCACCTTGAATTGCAGCTCCCATAATTCCCACATGTTGTGGGAGAAACCCAGTGGGAGATAATTTAATCATGGGGGCAGTTTCCCCTATACAGTTCTCATGGTAGTAAGTCTCACAAGAGCTCATGGTTTTATAAGGGGATTCCCCTTCCACTTGGCTCTCATTCTCTCTTGTCTGCCGCCATGTAAGACATACGTTTTGCCTTTCGCCATGATTGTGAGGCCTCCCCAGCCATGTGGAACTGTGAGTCCATTAAGCCTCTTTTTCTTTATAAATTACCCAGGTTCTGGTATGTCTTTATCAGCAGCCTGAAAATGGACTAAGACAAATTGTTTATATTTATGGGGTACAAAATGATACTGTGACAGTTGAATATCATATGGAATAATTAAATCAAGCTAATCAATATATCCATCACCTGAAATACTTATCATTTATTCCTCTTGTCTAAGACTTCGAAGCCTTTGACCATCCTCACCCTATTCTCCCCACTCCTATCTCTGGTAACCACCATTCTGTTCAATTGTTTTAGATTCCACATATAAGAGAGAACATACAGTATTTGTCTTTCTGTGCCTGGCTGATTTCATTTAGCATAATGTCCTCCAAGTTCATCCATGTTGTCACAAATAACAAGATCTCCTTCCTTTTCAAGGCTGAATGGTACTCCACCGTGAATATACATCACATTTCCTTTATTCATTCATCAGTTGATAGACACCTAGGTTGAGTCCATATTGTGGCGGCTGTGAATTGTGTGGCATTGAACATGGAGGTGCAGATATCTCTTCAACATATTGATTTCAATTCCTCTGGATATATTCCCAGAAGTAGGATTGCTGGATCATATGGTAATTCTATTTTTAATTTTTTGAGAAACCGCTATACTGTTTTCCATAATGGTTACATTAATTTACATTCTCACCAACAATGTACTAGCGTTCCCTTTTCTCCACATCCTCACCAACACTTGTTAAACTTCATCTTTTGGTTTTTTTTTTTTTAAGATGGAATTTCACTCTTGTCGCCCAAGCTGGAGTGCAATGGTGCAATCCCAACTCACTGCAACCTCTGCCTTCTGGGTACAAGCGATTCTCCTGCCTCAGCCTCCTGAGTAGGTGGGATTACAGGTGTGTGCCAACACACCTGGCTAATTTTTTGTATTTTTTAGTATAAATGGGGTTTTGTCATGTTGGCCAGGCTGGTCTTAAACTCCCAACCTCAGGTGATCTGCCCATCTCGGCCTCCCAAAGTGCTAGGATTACAGGTGTGAGCCACCATGCCCAGCCAAATTTCATCTTTTACATAATAGCCATTCTAATAAGTGTGAGGTGATACCTCATTGGGGTTTTAATGTGCATTTCCCTAGTGATTAGTGATGTTGAGCATTTTTTCATATCTGTTGGCCATTCACATGTCTTCTTTTGAGAAATGGCCTTTGCTCATTTTTTAAAAAGGTTATTTGTTTTCTTATGAGTTGTTTGAGTTCTTTATATATTTTAGATTATATTTTAGATAATAACCTCTTATCAGATATATGACTTGCAAATATGTTCTCCCATTTAGTAGGTCGTCTCTTTGCTCTGTTGTTTCTTTTGCTGTGCAGAAGCCTTTTCGTTTGTAAACTACACTTTTTAGTTTGTAAGCTTTTTAGTTTATAACCCCATTTGTCTACTTTCGGTTTTGTAACCTGAACTTTTGAGGTCAAATCTAAAAACTCACTGCCCAGACCAGTGTCATGGAGTTTTTCCCCTCTTGATGTGAAAGTTTAGATTATTGGTTTGAAATCTTTCACCTTTTCTGATATAACATTTCCTGCTATGAATTTCCTTCTTCACTCTGCATGTATATTCACAAACGCTAATATATCATATTTTCATTATTCATTCAGTTCAAAATATTTTCCAATTTCTCTTTCCAATTTTCTTATTTGACCTGTGGATTATTTAGAAACATGTTAGTTTCCAGATATTTGGAGTTTTCTATATATCTTTCTGTAATTTCTGATTTAATTCCAATTTCATCAGATGCTATACGTTTAATGACTTACATCTTTTTTGAACATATTGAATCTTCTGGCCCAGAATATGGTCTATCCTGAAAAGGACATGATTTTTCTGTTGTTAGATGGAATGCTCAATAAATGTCAATTAAATCAAGTTGATTGATAATGTTGAGTTCTTCTACACTCTTAACTGATTTTCTGTCTACTTGTTTTTTCAGTTAGGTTATTGAAATATTCAACTATAATTGTGGCTATAGTCATTTCTGCTTGTGTTGCTGTTAGCATTTGCTTTGTATATCTGGAAGCTCTCACTCTTTCTTTCTTTCTTTCTTTTTTTTTTTTGACATAGAGTCTCTCTCTGTTGCCCAGGCTGGAGTGCAGTGGCACAATCTCGACTCACTGCAACCTCCGCCTCCCAGGGTCAAGCAATTCTCCTGCCTCAGCCTCCTGAGTAGCCGGGATTACATGTGCCACCATGTCCAGCCAATTTTTGTATTTTTAGTACAGACAGGGTTTCACCGTGTTGGCCAGGCTGGTCTTGAACTCCCGATCTCAAGCTATTCGCCCACCTCGGCCTCCCAAAGTGCTGGAATTACAGGCGTGAGCCACCGCGCCCGGCCTAGAAGCTCTCTTTCTAGATGCATAAATATTTAGGATTGGTGTATCCTCCTAAATAATTGAACTCTTTATCATTATGAAATGACCTTTTTCCTCTCTGGTAATATTCTTTGCTCTGAATCTACTTTGTTTGATATAAATAGAGCTACTACAGCTTTTTCTTTAAAGTTAGAATTGTCATGGTATATTTCTTTTCTCAGTCTGTCACCCAGGCTGGAGTGCAATGGCGCGATCTTGGCTCACCGCAACCTCCGCCTCCCAGGTTAAAGCGATTCTCCTGCCTCAGTCTCCTGAGTAGCTGAGATTACAGGCATGCACCACCACACCCAGGTAATTTTTTTGTATTTTTAGTAGAGATGGGGTTTCACCATGTTGGCCAGGCTGGTCTCAAACTCCTGACTTCAAGTGATCTGCCCACCTCAGCCTCCCAAAGTGCTGGGATTACAGGCGTGAGCCACCATGCCTGGCCTATATGGGCAAAACCTTCTAAGTATAAATAATGAAAGGAAGTAGAAGTAAAACATTAGAAGACTGATTTTTTTTGTTTTTAATAAAGTTCCTATTTTGGAATAATTTTAGATTTTCATAAAAGTTGCAGAGAGTTCCCCTATGCCCCTCACCCATTCCCCTCAATGTTATCATCTTACATTACCATGGTAACTTCATCAAAACTGAGAAAACTGAGAAATCAACATTAGTATGTTACTATTAACTAAATTCCACACTTTATTCCAATTTACCCAGATTTGTTGCTAATGCCCCTTTCTATTCAAGATCTAATGTATTGAACCCAAGACATATTGCATTTAGAAGAGTTATATTTCGACTGTATAAAAATTATTTAATTACTTATTTGAAAATGCAAAAACAAAGTAGGGGCTGGGCGTGGTGGCTCATGCCTGTAATCCCAGTACTTTGGGAGGCCAAGGCAGGTGGATCAACTGAGGTCAGGAGTTCGAGACCACTCTGGCAAACATGGCAAAATCCCGTCTCTACTAAAAATACAAAAATTAGCCGGGTGTGGTGGCACATGCCTGTAACCCCAGCTACTTGGGAGGCTGAGACAGAAGAATCGCTTGAACTTGGGAGGCGGAGGTTGCAGTGAGCCGAGATTGCACCACTGCACTCCAGCCTGGGCAACAGAGCGAGACTCTGTCTCAAAAAAATAAATAAATAAAAATAAGAAACTAACAAACTGACAAAAAAAATAATAATAATAATTCTAGGGAATGTAAAAATCAACAGCCTAAATCAATTAGTTCTTAAAAATCAATATGTAAAATGCTAATCCACCCAGAGAAAAATAGGCAAAGGACATGAATGGATGATAACTCAAAACATAAGAAATTTTATTAATGGACTAATGGACATAAAGAACTTTGGACCTTTACTAGTTATCAAAGATTTATTTAACCTATCTCACCGGCAATGATTTTAAAAATAATACTAGTCAGATGTCATTAGACAGGTCCCCTCATACGCTGATGGGGAGAGTATGTTACACAACTGTTCTGAAAAGCCTTAAAAATGCAGCTTCTTGCACCCCTAATCCATGTCTAATGCATGTCAGATTTCTTGGCATGTTTTTGTTTTTGTTGTTGTTGTTGTTGTTGTTGTTGTTGTTTTCAAGACAGGGTCTCGCTCTGTTGCCTAGGCTGGAGTGCAGTGGCGGCCATCTCAGCTTACTGCAACACCCGCCTCACGGGTTCAAGTGATTCTCCTGCCTCAGCCTCCTGAGTAGCTGGGATTATAGGTGCACACCACCATACCTGGTTAATTTTTGTATTTTTAGTAGAGACGGGGTTTTACCATGTTGGCCAGGCTGGTCTTGAACTCCTGACCTCAGGTGATCTGCCTGCTTCGGCCTCCCAAAATGCTGAGATTACAGGCATGAGCCACCGTGCCTGGCCCTTGGCATGTATTAAAATTCAGATTCCCAGGCTCCACCACCCAGAGATTCACCTTTGGTAGATGTGAGATGAGGCTCTGGAGTTTGGTCATATTCAGGAATTAATCAGAATGTTGAGCAAAAGTGGCTGAGCACACGGCCACCAATCATCCATGTGACACCCCAACTTTCTTGCCTGTTTCTACAGCCACTGGGGACACACCACTAGTGCCTCCATCTCCCCTTGTTGTTCGGCTTCCCCAGATTAAAAGAGAACACAGGAAGGAAAGAGAACATGAAAAGAAAAGAGAAAATGGGAAATTTACATTTAAAAGAGAAAAGTCAGAAATAATCTAGATATTCACCAACAGGCAGATGTTAGATATATTTTATATATATCTCGTGTAGTCATCAAAAATAGGTTTTGAAAGAATGTCTGCTGGCATAAAAAATGTCATAATAAATTTAAGTGGAAAATATAGACTAAAAGTTATGATTCCAATCTTTTAACAGTTAAGAAGTATATGTTTGTGTAGGCATAGAAACTCTAAGCATAGTTATCTCAAGGTAATTGAATTTACTGACGTTTTTGCATTTTTCCATATCGCCTAAACATTCTACAGAAATATGACTTTAAAAACACTGAATATTTCCTTTTAACAAGTTCTCATTTCTGCATAACTTCCATGTGGCTTTTGGGACTGGAAATATGTTTTTCTGGTTCAGTATCACGCTTTCGGTCCCAATGTTCCTGTCTTTGGGGAGCCTGCCTGCTGTGCAAATGATTAAGTACATAGATTTTATTTTGAACCAAAAGGAAAATGTTTTTGAAAGTTCTTAGGAGATCAATCCAGAAGAACTGAACTAATTCTCCAACGAAGAGACTTCAGGGACCATCCGTGTTCAGTGGGCTCTTTCTCTCTTTCTTTCTCCCGTGTCTCAGTCTTGGAACTAAGCTCAAAGGCAAGCCTGGCAGAGTAACCAGTTGACTTGTTTGGTGAGGAAAAGAATAAGAAGTGTCAAGGACACCCAGGGAATGGCAGGGAGGAATTTTTCGGAGCAATGAACAAGAGGAAGCAGGAACATGACCTCAGCGGGCCATCTGAGGACAGCGACTGTCCCAGGAACGGGGCTGGGCTGGACTCAGTCTTTATGACAACCTGGAAAAGAGATTTTGCTGTACGTCACTTAAAGAGACATAAAGAGCCTTAAAGACACACAAAGAGCCTTTACAGGACAATGCAGGCAGTGACTGTAAAACCTACACTCCATATTTAAGGAAGCTTCTGTGTATATGTAGTAATAGTTGTTGGTTCTTTACATCAGTGTTTCTCAAGGTGGCCTGCGGACCACTTTGAGAAATCAGTCAGGTATAATGATGCATGCCTGTAGTCCCAGCTACTCAGGAGCAGGAGAAGCTACTGAAGCAGGAGAACCTCTTGAACCCAGGAGTTGGAGGTTGCAGTGAGCCAATCGTGCCACTGCACTCCAGCCTGGGGGAGAGAGAGACTCAGTCTTAAAAAAAAAAAAAAAAAAAAAAAAAAAAAAAGGCCGGGCGCGGTGGCTCACGCCTATAATCCCAGCACGTTGGGAGGCCAAGGATCACGAGGTCAGGAGTTCGAGACCAGCCTGGCCAACAGGTGAAACACCATCTCTACTAAAAATACAAAAAATTTGCCAGGCATGGCGGCGGGTGCCTGAATCCCAGCTACACGGGAGGCTGAGGCAGGAGAATCTCTTGAACCCGAGAGGCGGAGGTTACAGTGAGCTGAGATCGTGCCAGTGCACTCCAGCCTGGGCAACAAGAAAGAATGAAACCCTGTCTCAAAAAAAAAAAAAAAAAAAAGGGAAAGAGAATCTTCTGGTGGTGCTTGTTCAAAATGCCAAACTCCAGAGCCTCATCCCACATCTACCAAAGGTGAATCTCCAGGTGGTGGAGCCTGGGAATCTGAATTTTAATACACGCCAAGAAATCTGACATGCATTAGACACCACGAATCGTTTCTCCATATTCTGCTATTACTCATCAATAGAGGAAAATAGGCAAAGCTAATCAGATATGTAGAGAATTTTACTTTTTCATGCATCACTCAGGACAAATGTATAGTCGCTACCAGATGTCAGGCAATGAGTCTCGTTCTATGAGGTCACACTGTAGGAGAAAATTACATATCTGCTCATAGTTTGGAGCCATTAGCTTTGCTTGGGGAAGTTGTATTGGTGAAGATGTATTCAGCTGCAAGTTATGGAATATCCAACCAAAAGCAGCTTTAAATTACAGATATTTAATTGTCTATTAAATTAAAAATTACAGCTGGAGAGAGTTCTGGATACGGCCAGCAGATCAACAGCAAGGCTCTAGCCTCTTCCTACCACCCTGCTTGCCATCCTCAGCAAGCTGCCGGAGTGGAGAAGATGTCACCTCCTTGGTCCTAGACATAGTATTTCTTTGAATTCAGCCTGAAGACACATTGGCACTTTTTTCTTTTTTCTTTTTTGGCAGCTACATCAACTGCAACTCATTTGGAGTCAACTAGTACTCTTAGTTTTTTTTTCACATGTTGCCGCTAAGCCACTTCCCACTGACGTGTCTTTTGCACAGATTTTGCCTTACTTTGCTGTGTTGTTTTTGAGAACAATTTCCCTTGCGTGGTAACTTTGCAGAAAGGGAATCGCTCTCCTGCAAAGGTGCACAAGCTACAATCTAGTACTTACGGCAATCCGTCCTGTTCAGCCACAAGGCTTGGTTCTCAAGCACCCGATCATGCCACAAAGGAGGAAGTGCTTCTTCAGCGATGAGCTCTTACGCGGCAAATCCTGTAGATAATAATCCCAGCCTCCTGATTACGCCAGGGCAAGGGCTGATTCCCATTCCCCCCAAACACACATCTCAAGCTGGTAGGATGGGGCTGAACCCAAGATTCTGTCATGTCACATGGTTATTTTACCTTCTGACTAATACAGTGCTTGTTGGGACCTAATGCTTTTCTTTTTTTTTCTTTCTTTTTTTTTTTTTTTTGAGACAGAGTCTCACTCTGTTCCCCAGGCTGGAGTGCAGTGGCATGATCTCAGCTCACTGCAACCTCTGCCTCCCAGGTTCAAGCAATTCTCCTGCCTCAGCCTCCCACGTAGCTGGGACTACAGGCGGCACCACCACACCAGGCTAATTTTTGTATTTTTGGTAGAGATAGGGTTTTGCTGTGTTGGCCGGGCTGGTCTCGAACTCCTGACCTCAGGTGATCCACGTGCCTCAGCCTCCCAGAGTGCTGGGATTATAGGCATAAGCCACCACCCATAGCCCCTAATGTTTTTCTTATCATGCAGCTTCAAAGTCCCTCAGCTTGACAGTGTGAGGAGATGAAGGCAAACCAGCGTACAGGAAAGGAGAGAGCTACACAGAGAGAACCCCAGAGAGCCTGATGTGGTTTGGCTGCGTCCCCACCCAAATCATCTTGAATTGTAGCTCCCGTAATTCCCATGTTTGTGGGAGGGACCCCGTGGGAGGTAATTGGATCATGGGGGCGGGTCTTTCCCTGCGCTGTTCTCGTGATAGTGAATAAGTCTCATGAGATCTGATGGTTTGTTCCCCTTTACAAGCTCTCTTGCCTGTCACCCCATAACACATGGCTTTGCTCCTCCTTCACCTTCTGCCATGATTGTGGAACTGCGAGTCAATTAAACTTCTTTCCTTTATAAATGACCCAACCTTGGGTATGTCTTTATTAGCAGCGTGAGAACAGACTAATACAGAACCAAAGAAAATCTCCCTGGAGAATTCACCCAAATATTGATTAGTGCATCAGCGTGATGAAAAGTGCCTAAGGCCAGGGGAAAAAAAGCTGTCTGAAAAAATTAGATTGAGCAGTGCCCAGCACTAACACAGGGCCTGGAAGGATGTCTGTTCCCACTAATCAGGATGGAAAAAATTCATAATGCTTGAGGCACTGGGTAGAGTTTTAGGACAGGTCTTATCCTACACCACTCTGGTTCCACCTAAGAAATCTTTGTGTTTTTTTGGAAACAGAGTCTCACTCTGTCACCCAGGCTGAACTGCAGTGGCACAATCTTGGACCACTGCAACCTCAGCCTCCCAGGTTCAAGCAATTCTCTTGCCTCAGCCTCCCGAGTAGCTGAGATTACAGACTCCTGCCACCACACCTGGCTAATTTTTGGGGTTTTTTGTTTGTTTGTTTTTTGGTGAGTTTTTTTTTTGTTTGGTTTTTATGTTTTGTTTTGCTTTGTTTGAGACAGAGTCTCACTCTGTTGCCAGGCTGAAGTGCAGGGGTGCTATCTCGGCTCACTGCAACCTCCTCCTCCCGAGTTCAAGCAATTCCCCTGCCTCAGCCTCCCGAGTAGCTGGGACTACAGGTGCGCACCACCATGCTCAGCTAATTTTTGTATTTTTAGTAGAGACAGGGTTTCACCATGTTGGCCAGGATGGTCTCAATCTCTTGACCTCATGATCTGCCTGCCTCGGCCTCCCAAAGTGCTGGGATTACTGGCGTGGGCCACTGTGCCCAGCCCCACCTAACAAATCTTAAATGCAAGGATCAAAATGTTTCCAAGTTACTTAACTGTATTACACAAGAAATGTCATGAATATAGGATTACAAAAAATTCGGCATTCTGGCCAGGCGCGGTGGCTCACGCCTGTAATCTCAGCACTTTGGGAGGCCAAGGCGGGCAGATCACGAGGTCGGGAGATTAAGACCATCCTGGCTAACACGGTGAAACCCCGTCTCTACTAAAAATACAAAAAATTAGCCGGGCGTGGTGGCGGGCGCCTGTATTCCCAGTTACTCAGGAAGCTGAGGCCGGAGAACGGCATGAACCTGGGAGACGGAGCTTGCAGTGAGCCAAGATCATGCCACTGTACTCCAGCCTGGGTGACAGAGCGAGACTCCGTTTCAAAAAAAAAAAAAGAAAGAAAGAAAATCTGGCATTCAATAAGATAAAATGTACAATATCTTGCAGCCAATCAAAGAATAGAAAGCTTGCAAAGAAGCAGGAAAGCAGAACCCATCATGAGAAGAAAAATCAATCAATTGAAAATGACCCAGAACTGACAAATATATTCAAATTAGCAGATGGGGACATTAAAATATTTATTATAATTATATTCTTTGTTGTTGTTGTTGTTGTTGTTGTTTCTGAGACAGAGTCTTGCTCTGTCTACCAGGCTGGAGTGCAGTGGCACGATCTCAGCTCACTGTAGCCTCCACCTCTCAGGTTCAAGCAATTCTCCCGCCTCAGCCTCCTAAGTAGCTGGGACTACAGGCACCCCACCACACCCAGCTAATTTTTCTATTTTTAGTAGGGAAGGGGTTTTGCCATGTTGGCCAGGCTGGTCTCAAACTTCTGGTCCCAAGTGATCCGCCTGCTTTGGCCTCCCAAAGTGCTGAGATTACAGGCAAGAGCCACCATGCCTGACCTTTTTTCCTTTTTTTGAGACAGAGTCTCACTCTGTCACCCAGGCTGGAGTGCAGTGGCATGATCATGGCTCACTGCAACTTCCACCTCCCTGGGCTCAAGCAATCCTCACACCTCAGCCCCACAAGTAGCTGGGACTACAGTGGGACTACAGGTACATGCCACCACGCCTGGTTATTTTTTTGTATTATTTTGTAGACGCAGAGGTCTCGCCCCATTACCCACGCTGGTTTTGAACTCCTGGTCTCAAGTGATCCACCTGTCTGAGCCTCCCAAAGTGCTGGGATTACAGGCATGAGCCACCATGCCCAACCTATATTCTTTAAGTTCAAAATGATAAGTAGAGACCTGGGAGATATTTTTTTAAGACTCTAGAGATGAAAACTACAGTGTCTAAGATGAAAAATACAATGGATGAGATTAATGGCAGATTAAACATGGCAGAAGAAAAGAGCAGTACATACACTCGAAGATTTAGCAAGAGAAATTATCCAAAATAAAACACACACATATATATATATATATATAATTTTTTTTTTTTTTTTTTTTTTTTTTTTTTTTTTTTGAGACGGAGTCTCGCTCTGTCGCCCAGGCTGGAGTGCAGTGGCCGGATCTCAGCTCACTGCAAGCTCCACCTCCCGGGTTCACGCCATTCTCCTGCCTCAGCCTCCCGAGTAGCTGGGACTACAGGCGCCCGCCACCTCGCCCGGCTAGTTTTTCGTATTTTTTAGTAGAGACGGGGTTTCACCGTGTTAG
This sequence comes from Macaca fascicularis, assembly GCF_037993035.2. Taxonomy (NCBI): domain Eukaryota; kingdom Metazoa; phylum Chordata; class Mammalia; order Primates; family Cercopithecidae; genus Macaca; species Macaca fascicularis. The sequence continues at coordinate 59,256,256 of NC_088377.1, forward strand.
CCAGGATGGTCTCGATCTCCTGACCTCGTGATCCGCCCGTCTCGGCCTCCCAAAGTGCTGGGATTACAGGCGTGAGCCACCGCGCCCGGCAAAACACACAGATTTTTAAAAAAAGAATTTTAAAAAGCTAAAAGAGGCCGGGTATGGTGGCTCACACCTGTAATCCCAGCAGTTTGGGTGGCCGAGGCAGGTGGATCACCTGAGGTCAGGAGACTGAGACCAGCCTGCCCAACATGGAGAAACCCCGTCTCTACTAAAAATACAAAAATTATCTGGGCATGGTGGTGTGCACCTGTAATCCCAGCTACTTGGGAGGCTGAGGCTGGAGAATCGCTTGAACCCAGGAGGCAGAGGTTGCAGTGAGCCGAGATCGCACCACTGTACTCCAGCCTGGGTGACAGAGCGAAACTCCATCTCAAAAATACAAAGACAAAAAAACACCTGAAAACAATGTATTGTGAAGTTTATAGCATATGTAAAAGTAAAGTATAGGGCAGCAACAACATCAAAGTTGAGGGAGGAGAAATGAAAGTACACTATTGGAAGGTTCTTATCCTCTATGTGAAGTTGTATAATGTCGCTTGATGTATTCAATAAACCCTGAAGCAACCACTAAAACTTTGTTAAAGTGTTAGAGCTAATGAGTCAATGAAGGAGGCTAAAATAGGATTATTCAAAAATACTCATTAGGCCGAAAGAAGGCAGAAAAAATGGGGGAAAAGAAAAAGGAACAAAGAGTGGATAAGACAAACAGACAACACATAGCAACAGGATAGATTTAAACTTGACTAAATTATCACATGAAATGTAAATTGCTCTAAGCCAGGTGTGGTGGTTCATGCCTGTAATTCCAGCATTTTGGGAGGCCAAGGCGGGCAGATCGCTTGAGGTCAGGAGTCCAAGACCAGCCTGGGAAACATGGTGAAACCCTGTCTCTACTAAAAATACAAAAATTAGCTGGGTGTGGTAGTGCATGCCTGTAATCGCAGCTACTCAGGTGACTGAGGTGGGAGAGTAGCTTGAACCAGGAAGGCAGAGGTTGCAGTGAGCCAAGATTGCACCACTGCACTCCAACCTGGACCACAGAGCAAGACTACATCTCAAAAAAAAAAAAAAAAAAAAGTAGTATCTCAACAGGCAGAAGTAGTTAGATTGGTTAAAAAAAATCAAAACCTAGAAAAACAAATCAAGACTTAATGATATGCTGCTGTTAAACTATACTTATATATGAATAAATGAAGAGATACACATTTTTTAAATAAGCAATTTGAAAATGTTGTATCATATAACAGTAGCAAAAAAATCTAAAATGGCTCTGTTAATATTGGCAAAGTAGATTTCAGAGAGAAGATTACCAATTAATATCGGCAAAGTAGATTTCAGAGTGAAGATTACCAATTAATATCAGCAAAGTAGATTTCAGAGCAAAGATTACCAATTAATATTGGCAAACTAAATTTCAGAGCGAAGATTACCAAGAAGGTCACATTATGATAAAAAGATCAATTCAGCAAGAGGACATAGCAAAAGTAATGGTGCTTTTTGCCTTTGAAAATAATAGCAAAACCCACAACCCGCAATTATTTTTGCACCAACCTATAAGACTTTCGGGGGCTATTAGGACGGAATGAATGTATCTCGCAAACGTGTTCCCTAATATGATATTGGGGCCTTTGGGAAATGATCACTTACTGACTCACCAGAGTAACTTCCAGTTCTGCAGGCTCCGTTCATGGCAAGTGCCCTAGATGGGTGTACCATTTCTATCTTTTTTCCTTTCTTTCTTTTTTGAGACCAGGTCTCACTCTGTCACCCAGGCTGAGTACAGTGACATAATCCTGGCTCACTGCAGCCTCAACCTCCCAGGCTCAAGTGATCCTCCCGCCTCAGCCTCCTCAGTAGCTGGGACTACAGGTATGCACACACATGCCCAGCTAATTTTTTAATTTTTTGGTAGAGACAAGGTCTCACTGTGTTGCCTACACTGGTCTTAAACTCCTGAGTCTCCCAAAGTGCTGGGATTACAAGCATGAGCCACCATGTCTGGCCCATTTTAATCTTTTATACCGTATTTTTACTGGACAGTTTCTGTTTTGTTTTTTTGTTTTTCTGTTCTGTTTTGTTTTTGTTTTTGTTTTGAGATGGAGTTTTGCTCTTGTTGCCCAAGCTGGAGTGCAGTGGCGCAATCTTGGCTCGCTGCAACCTCCGCCTCCCAAGTCCAAGCAATTCTCCTGCCTCAGCCTCCGGAGTAGCTGGGACTATAGGTGTGCGCCACCGTGTCCGGTTAATTTTGTATTTTTAGTAGAGACGGGGTTTCACCATGCTGGTCAGGCTGCTCTCAAATTCCTGACCTCAAATGATCCACCCTCCTTGCCTCCCAAAATGCTGGGATTACAGGCATGAGCCACTGTGCCCAGCCAACATTTTCTATCTTTAGATAGATTTAGATACACAAATACTTACCATTGTGTTACAACTGCCTCCGGTATTCAGTACAGTCACATGCTGTACAGGTTTGTAACCTAGGAGCGAGAGGCTGTACCACGCAGCCTGGGTGCGTAGTGTGCCATACATCCTATCTAGGTTTGTATAAGTGCACTCTATGATGTTTGCACAGTGATGAAATCGCCTAATGACCCATCTCCCAGAACATAATCGTGCTGTTAAGTGATGCATGATTCTATTCAATGTGCTGAATACCTATTTCCAAACCATTTCATAAAACTGGGATATAATTAACCCTCATCACACTGCCTTCCTTTAGAAATCTGGGAAGTTCTTTTGGCAAAGATGTACCTGCCCCTCAACCAGGCCCAGGCGCCTGCGGAGCCTACAACAGGAATTGCTACCCCTACCCCAGGCGAAAGTACAGTAAGACACTCTTTCCAAATTTATCATGAGAAACCAAGTAAACCACCATCCTATGCCCAACCCAGGCCCCTGTTCTACATGGAAGAGACAGGAATATTCACTCAGATTTATGAGAAAAGCATCCCGCACATCTCAGGATGGTCAAACCTCCATGATTGCTATGACTCTTGAATGACACCTCCCCCTGGGAAAACAGACAAGAGGAAATGGATTGAAATTCATCATAGGCCCGGCATGGTGGCTCACACCTGTAATCCCAGTACTTTGGGAGGCCAAGGCGGGAGGATCACTTGAGGTCAGGAGTTCAAAACCACCCTGCCCAACACTGGGAAATCCCATCTCTACTAAAATTACAAAAATTAGCTAGGCATGATGGTGCATGCCTGTAATCCCAGCTACTCGGGAGGCTGAGGCAGGAGAACCAACTGAACCCAGAAGGCAGAGGTTGCAGTGAGCCCAGATGGCGCCATTGCACTCCAGCCTGGACGACAGAGTGAGACTATGTCTCCAAAAAAAAAAAGAAATAGAAAAGTTGATCATAAACAGGAACACAATTCTCTTGGTTTTCCTTTAGAAATAACTCGATGCCTTTCAATTAATTTATGGAGTCCATCTATTTATGACAAAATAGAGGAGGCTCTCTCTCAAGGGTGTGCTTTGGTTTCTGTGCAGAAAGGAGAGAGACCAAATCCCTGATTAATGTTTTCACATTTTGTTCTGTGGCAATGATGAGACGAAGAGATTCAGAGGGCTGTCAGGACTCAAATCAGAAAAACATAAAATAATTCTAGGGCATGTTATTCCATCTAATTTCTATTTGTACCTGAATGGACATGGAACATTTTATCAGCCTTGGAGAATGGAACCATCAGAGGAAGTTTCCAGAATCAGAGAGAGAAGTGAGTGGCTGCCCAAGTCTAAGGGTGGCCGTGGAAGGGCACTCCTAGACTGGGGGCTTCTCCTCCCATGGTCCACAAGGACGTCATGACAGCTGGGGCAGCGAGCTGGCCGGCCACCGGGGAGGCTGGCATAGGCATGCTGTACCAACACCTCTGTGCATGGGCTTCTTGGGGGCCCCCTAAGGCTCACGATCAAAGGACCCTCTCCTCGGCTCTGTCTAGCACGTCAGTTCAGTGCAAATCTGCCACGCAAGTTTGACTTTTTTGTGTTTTGGAGGTTTTTGCTTTTTGTTTTTTGTTTCTTTTTGAGACAGAATCATGCTCTGTCACCCACACTGGAGTGCACCAGCGTGATCATGGCTCACTGCAGCTTCAACCTCCCAAACACAAATGATCCTCCCACTGCATCCTCCCGAGTAGCTTGGACCACAAACACGTGCCTGGCTTTTTTTTTTTTTTTTTTTTTTTTTTTATTTAGGAGATGGGGTCTCACTATGTTGCCCAGTCTGGTCTCAAATTCCTGGGCTCAAGTAATCCTCTGTCCTTGGCCTTCTACTGAGATTACAGGTGTGAGCCACCGCACCAGGCCGAGAATTCTGCCTTGCAGAAGAGTACTGCAGGCAGGTGCGATGGAAGTTCAGCCCTACCTGCTAGAATGGGACCTCCCCTGCCATTTTCTTTCCGTTTTTTTTGTTTGTTTGTTTTTTGTTTTTTGGGTTTTTTTTGAGGCAGAATCTCGCTCTGTTGCCCAGGCTGGAGTGCAGGGGTGTGATCTTGGCTCACTGCAACCTCCGCCTCCCAGGTTCAAGCAATTCCTCCTGCCTCAGCCTCCCAAGTAGCTGGGATTACAGGCACCTGCCACCACCCCCAGCTAATTTTTGTATTCTTAGTAGAGACAGGATTTCACCGAGTTTGCCAAGTTGGTCTCAAACTCTTGACCTCAGGTGATCTGCCTGCCTCAGCCTCCCAAAGTGCTGGGATTACAGGCGTGAGCCACCGTGCCTGGCCCTGGCACCCACTTTCTTTGGGGTTTGTTTTCCAACCCTCTCCTCCTGCTCCAGCTGCTGGTGAGAGCCTGGCTGAAAACGCATGACCTTCAGTGCACAACCTCCAGGCCTCTGTCCTCTGAGGCTTCCGTCCTCAGCTGTGTGTGCCCTTTGCCTCGTGGGGCCTGCTCAGATGCTGGGGAGTGGCCCAGCTCTGGCACCGCCACACCTGCAGACTCCTGGGGGCCAGCCTTGGGTCTGCTTCTGGCTTCTCTCCCCAGCTGCACGCCCATGTCACAGAGCCCCTCCTGTGGTGCCTCAAAGCCAAGCTTACAAGAACAGGATGCACGTGCAATGGCACAGGCACAAGTTACTTCAACCATCGGAATCAGGTGCAGGTATGGAAAGTTATAAGACCATTGATTTCCACAGCCCAGGACTGAATCTTCCTTCTTAGTTATTTATTTGTTTTTGAGAGGAAGTCTCACTCTGTCGCCCAGGCTGGAGTGCAGTGGCGCAATCTCGGCTCACAGCAACCTCCACCTCCAGGGTTCAAGTGATTCTCCTGCCTCAGCCTCCTGAGTAGCTGGGATTACAGGTGCCCGCCACCATGCCCGGCTCATTTTTGTATTTTTAGTAGAGACGGAGTTTCGCCATGTCGGCCAGGCTGCTCTCAAACTCCTGACCTCATGTGATCCACCTGCCTCGGACTCCCAAAGCGCTGGGATTATAGACGAGAGCCACCACACCCAGCCTGCATCTTCTCTTTTAAAATATCCAGGTATATCTCTTTAGTGAAACAAAAGCAATAACCAAAACCAAGGCTTCCATGTAAGAAGGGAAGAATGAGAGTTGCCAGCCCCTGGCAGAGACGTGGACTGTTTGCACTGGTTTCAATTCAACAACCTCAGAGCACACGTGATTCACCAGAATGCTGGGGGCTGACCAGGTGCTGTGGCTGATGCCTGTAATCCCAACACTTTGGGAGGCTGAGGTGGGAGGATCATTTGAGGCCGAGAGTTCAAGGCCAGCCTGGGTTAACAAAGCGAGACCCCATGTCTACAAAAACCGTAAAATAAAACATAAATTAGCCAGGGGTAGTGGTGTGCACCTGTAGTCGCAGCCACCTGGAAGGCTGAGGCAGGAGGATTGCTTGAGCCCAGGAGTTGGAGGTTGCGGTTAACCATGATTGCGCCACAGCACTCCAGCCTGGGTGACAGAGTGAGATCCTGTCTTTACAAAATTTTTTAAATAACTTTTGCTGGGTTGTGGTGTCTGTCATGTCTCCTAATATGCCATTGGCCACAGTAAGTCAAAAAGTCATCCCTTACACCAATGGGATGAGAATACACCACTGCCCTAGGGGAAGCAGCAGGGATGGCACAAGTTATTAGTCCAGAGAGGGGCAGTGAATATTTGGGAAAAATTTTCTACACTACTGCACCCCGGGCACGGCGGCTCACGCCTGTAATCCCAGCTCTTTGGGAGGCTGAGGCAGGAGGCTCACCTGAGGTCAGGAGTTTGAGACCAGCCTGGCCAACGTGGCAAAACCTCATCTCTACTAAAAATATAAAAATTAGCCAGGCCTGATGGTGAGCGCCTGTAAACCCAGCTGCCCAGGAGGCTGAGGCAGGAGAATTGCTGGAACCTGGGAGGCAAAGGCTGCAATGAGCCAAGATCACACACCACTCCACTCCAACTTGGGCAACACAGTGAAACTCCATCTCAAAAAAACAAATAAATAAATAGCCAGGTATGGTGGAGCACCCCTGTAATCCCAGCTACTCAGGAGGCTGAGGCAAGAGAATCACTTGAATCCGGGAGGCAGAGATTGCAGTGAGCTGAGATTGCACCACTGCACTCCAGCCTGGGTGACAGAGTGAGACCCCGTCTCAAAAAAATAAAAATAAAAATAAGATACACTACTGCAGATCCCAGGGAGCCTTAGACGTTTGAAACGGGGGCCCTGGTCTGCTGACATCACATCACAGACAAAAATATCAAAGATACAAAAATATTTTGAATCCGCGGGAAGAAAGCTGTGATGTAGATATTATGACTCATTCCTAAATGTTCTCGTGGCAGATTAGTATACCTTAAAAGGATAAATCAATCCTGCTCCAACTCAGAAAACCATTTAGGGCCTTTCAAAACCAAATAGGTGCCAAGGCATTTTGAAAGAGGCCATTAGTGAGAGACGTGGCAAGTTACCTCTGACTTGTTAAAAAAGCAAATGATTTTATAAACGAGCTCATTACGAAGTATTCATGAGATATTAGAGCTCTGAGAACTGGCTGAATAGGAGGGAAAGGAGGATAATTAGGGCAGTTAGAAATCTGTTATTTTGGGAGTTTGCCAAAGGAAATAATTCCTACATTCGTTCTTGGGCAGATAGTTATGATGGCTTTGCAGAGGGCCTGAGTGCACAAATCTGGCACTGGCAAAAAAAAAAAAAAAAAAAAAGGTGGTGAGGACACCGTCTCTGACTCAGAGACTCACATCTGGGTCGAGGAGGGGAGCAAATATTTATGCCAATAAACGGCAATACCACGTGCTATGATAATACTAGAAATATGGGCCAGGTGCAGTGGCTCATGCCTTTAATCCCACCTCTTTGGGAGGCCAAGGTGGGAGGATCGGTTGAGGCCAGGAGTCCAGACCAGCCTGGGCAACACAGCAAGGCCCCCATCTCTACAAAAACCTAAAAACATTAGCTGGGCATGGTGGTGTTCACCTGCAGTCCCAGTTACTTGGGAGGCTGAGGTGGGAGGATCGCCTGAGCCCAGGAATTGGAGGCTGCAGTGAGCTGTGATCGCACCACTGCACTCCAGCCTGGGTGACAGAGTGAGATCTTTTCTCCATTAAAAAAAAAAAGGCCAGGCGTGGTGGCTCTTGCCTGTAATCCCAGCACTTTGGGAGGCCAAGACAGGTGGATCACGAAGTCAGGAGATCGAGACCATCCTGGCCAACATAGTGAAACCCCGTCTCTACTAAAAACACAAAAAATTTATCAGGGCACAGTGGTGCGCCACTATAATCCCAGCTACTCGGGAGGCTGAGGCAGGAGAATTGCTTGAACCTGGGAGGCGGAGGTTGCAGTGAACCGAGATCACCCCACTGCCCTCCAGCCTGGGCCACAGAGCGAGACTCCATCTAAAAAAAAAAAAAAAAAGAGCGGGTCAGTCTGGCTGCAGGGAGGGTGTGGGAGGCTGTGGGAGGCTGAATATAATCCCCGCAAACACCTAGGTCCTAATGCTGGAATGCTGCCTTACATTGCTGCCTTACATTGCCAAAGGGGTTTTGCAGATGTGTGTACATCAGGGATCTTGAGATGGAGCGATCATCCTGGATTATCTGGCTGGGCCCAAAGTGTCCTTATGAGAGGGAGGCAGACAGAGATTCGATGACAGAAGAGGAAGAAGCTGACGTGACCGTGCACGCAGAGAGAGATCTGAAGACCGATCTGGCTGGTTGGCTGTGAGGACAGAGGACAGGGCCCAGCATTAAGGAGCGCAGCTCTAGAAACCAGAAAGACAAAGAAGTTGATTCTACTCCAGAGCCTCCAGAAGCAGCATGGCCCTGAAATACCTTGGTTTGGGCCCCGGGAAACCACTTCCAACTTCTGACCTTCAGAAGGGTAAGAGGATAAATTTGTGTGGGGGGTGTGTGTGTGTGTGTTTTGTTGTTTTTTTTTTTTGAGACAGTCACTCACTCCGTCACCCAGGCTGGAGTGCAGTGGCGCGATCTCGGCTCACTGCAACCTCCGCCTCCCAGATTCAAGTGATTCTCCTGCCTCAGCCTCCCAAGTAGCTGGGATTACAGGCACGCACCACCACGCCTGGCTAATTTTTGTATTTTTAGTAGAGATGGGGTTTCACCATGTTGGCCAGGCTGGTCTCAAACTCCTGACCTCAGGTGATCCACCCACCTCAGCCTCCCAAAGTGCTGGAATTACAGGCATGAGACACTGAGCCTGGCCAAATGTTTGTTTTGTTTTGTTTTTGTTTGTTTTTTGTCTTTTGTTTGAGACGGAGTTTCGCTCTTGTCACCCAGGCTTAGAGTGCAATGGCGAGATCTCGTATCACCACAACCTCTGCCTCCCAGGTTCAAGCGATTCTCCTGCCTCAGCCTCCTGAGTAGCTGGGATTACAGGTGCCCATCACCATACCTAGCTAATTTTTGTATTTTTAGTAGAGATGGGGTTTCACTACGTTGGCCAGGCTGGCCTCCGACTCCTGGCCTCAGGCGATCTGCCCACGTCAACCTCCCAATGTGCTGGGATTATAGGCATGAGCCATCGCGCCCAGCCAAAAACATGGCTTTTTATCTACTTTGGATTGCATCCTTTTACATGTCTATTTTGGTGAATGTTTTAGCGTGCACTAGTAAAAACTTGATGCATATGATGTGTAAATACACATATATGTCCTTGGGAATGCCTCCTAGAATTTGTTTGTTTTGTGATGGGGTGCACGATCAATAAACATGCAGAGGCAGGAAGAGCAACAGCAAGGCCTGCCGAGACCCAGACAGAGGAGCGGAGGGCTTGACCTGCAGGTGTGGCGGCAGCTGTCACAGACAAGGTTACCCGATCAGATCTGCTGAGCGTGAAGAGCCCGTGGGCTTCTACAGCAGCTGGATAAACAGGTTTGTGGTTCAGATGGGAAACTGGGGCTGGGAATATCCATTTGAGAGTGATCAGGGCCGAGTGCCGAGGCTCACACCAGTAATTCACAACACTTTGGGAGGCCGAGGAGGGCAGATCACTTGAGGTCAGGAATGAGCACCCTGGCCAACATGGTGTAACACCATTTCTACTAAAATACAAATACGAAAACACAAACATTAGCCAGGTGTGGTGGTGCACACCTGTAATCCCAGCTACTCGGGAGGCTGAGGCCCGAGAATTGCTCAAACCCAGGAGGTGGAGGCTGCAGTGACCTGAGCTCACGCCACTGCAGTCCAGCCTGGGTGACAGTGCAAGTCTCCCTCTCAAAAAAAAAAAAAAAAAAGGGATAAACGCTACATCCATTATAAACGCACCCTTTATTTTATTTGTAGGCATGTTTGTGTCTGTTTCTCTGTGTGTCTATATAGCATTTTCTTATTTTCCAATAAATTAAATGAAGACTTATTAGCTTTAGTAAACAGAGCACAAACAAATGAGTGTGCAGGGATGAGAGGCTGTTTTAATGAAAAAGATTTTTGTCCTTCCCTTCGTCCCCCCTCTGCCCACTGCAGCCAGCACTGAGCTTCTACCTCCCAGGGTCATCTTTGTAATATGGTGAATGACATCAGTGCCCCTTCTTCCTGGAACAATAGGCTGTCTTGGAGGGGACGCAGGGAAGAGGGGGACAGGATGCAATGGCCAAAGAAATGGCCAGTTTGAGATTCTGAGTCATGAATTGTCATAATTAGAAGGCAGACAGAGTGTGTGACTGTTGCTGTATTTGCTGCCCATTCTCTGTAAAAAGCTTTGGGAATTAAAATAATAGGCTTTTAAAAGAAGCACCACGCAGGGCTTTACTTAATGGCCTGCACACGGAGCATTCATCGCAGACAGACCCAGACAGACCCAGACAGACCAGTGGTCAGATTCAAATGTCAGCTCCGGCACTGGACCCCACCCCTCAACCAGGGCAAAGGAGCAAGTAGGGAACCCTCATTATTCACTAGAACAGGCTAGGAAAGAGTCCCCGGGAATCTGCCTGCAAGGGTTAAGGAATTAGGGTGACCTATTGAAGAAGTACAGCTTTGCAATGACAACGTAAATCACTTGGCCGGGCGCGGTGGCTCACGCCTGGAATCCCAGCTCTTTGGGAGGCCGAGGCGGGCGGATCACTTGAGGTCAGGAGTTCGAGATCAGCCTGGCCAACACGGCAAAATCCCGTCTCTACTAAAAATACAAAAATTAGCCTGGCGTGTTGGTGTGAGCCTGTAATCCCAGCTACTCAGGAGGCTGAGGTGGGAGGATCGTTTGAACCCGGGAAGCAGAGCAAGATCACACCACTGCAATCCAGCCTGGACGACAGAGCGAGATTCCATCTCAAAAGAGTCCCAGGGAATCTATAAAGTAAAAGTAAATTGTGTGGTCAATGCATTGGCTCATGCCTGTAATCCCAGTGCTTTGGGAGGCCAAGGTTAGAGGATCGACTGAGGCCAGGAGTTCAAGACCAGCCTGGGCAACACAGCAAGACCTCAGCTCTACCAAAAGAAAAAAAGTCAATTACTCAAGGACAATTACAAAGTACCCAATCCTAACCATCCATCTGTGACAGCAGGGCCTGGCAAAGACAAGGCCTTGGCAGGAGGTGGGAAGGCTCAGGAAGGACAGAAACTGGCTGAGGGAAGGGAAATTTCCTACTCTGCAAATCAGACTTCTCCGTGACATCGGGAGGTCCCAGTGGGGTCAGCCACACTCAGCATTCTTCATCTGCAAGAGCCTGCCCTGGCTCAGCTTATCATAAGATCAGCATTTCGTATTTGGATATCCTGAGAAGACGAAGAAAAAGAAGGCAGGCTGGAGGGCAGGGGTGGGGGTAATGTCAAACCTTCCTGCCTCTCAGGCCCACATACAAATCCCCACTAAACAATCCAAGTCCTTTGTTGGGCCCTGAGGTTGATCTTGCCAACCCAGTTTTCTAAGGAGTCACGCTGGGTGACCCATCTCCTCTTGGACCCAGGGGACTTCCCCCCAGGGCATTAAAAAGTGCAAGTGAGGCCGGTGCAGTGGCTCACACCTGTAATCCCAGCACTTTGGGAGGCCGAGGTGGGTGGATCACCTGAGGTCAGGAGTTCAAGACCAGCCTGGCCAATATGGTGAAACCCCATCTCTGCTAAAAATACAAAATTAGCCAGACATGGTGGCGCATGCCCGTAATCCCAGCTACTCGGGAGGCTGTGGCAGGAGAATCGCTCGAACCCGGGAGGCGGAGGTTGCGGTGAGCCGAGATCGCACCATTGCACTCCAGCCTGGGCAACAAGAGTGAAACTCAAAACAAAACAAGAAAAATCTCAAAGACAAAGAAAAAAAAATTGCAAGTGAGCTCCACCTCTGAGCTGCCTCCCTGCCTTCCCACCAACTTTCCATACCTGTCACTTCTAGAATGTACCTTTGGAAGAAGAAAGAATAGAAGGGGCTGTCTTCTTGTCTTCTCGTTGGTCTAAAACGTCCTTGCCCACCGAAGCTGAGTCTCCCCCTCCTCCTGTCAGCCAAAGCCTGATTCTGCTCAGGCACCAGGCAGAGTTCCAAACAACTTCCAGGTGGAGGATTTCTTGGGCTCAGGAATTCAGATCAGCCTGGGCACCATAGTGAGACTCCATCTCTACAAAAGATAAAAACTGAGCCCGGCGTGGCAGCACACACCCGTGGTCCCAGCTACTTGGGGGGCTGAAGTGGGAGGATCATTTGAGCCCAGGAAGTCAAGGCTGCAGTGAATGAGCTAGGATCACGCCACTGCACTCCAACGTGGGCAACAGAGTGAGATCCTGTTGGGGAAAAAAACACACACAAAAACAAAACAAAAAAACACAACGGAGCCTGCAGTGTTGCTGACATTTCTTTCTTTCTTTTCTTTTTTTTTTTTTTTTTTTTTTTTTGAGATGGAGTTTCACTCTTTTGCCCAGGCTGGAGTACAGTGGCACCATCTTGGCTCACTGCAACCTCTATCTTCCAGTTTCAAGCAATTCTCTTGTCTCAGCCTCCTGAGTAGCTGGGATTACAGGTGCCTACCACCACGCCCAGCTAATTTTTGTATTTTTAGTAGAGACGGGGTTTCTCCATGTTGACCAGGCTGGTCTCCAGCTCCTGACCTCATGATCTGCCCACCTCAGTCTCCCACAGTGCTGTGATTACAGGCATGAGCCACCGCACCCGGCCCGTTGCTGACATTTCTAAACAGCAAAACAAATGCAGAACCACCACCTCAGACTGGTTACCATGTGAGAGGGTTCGATGTCTTTTGCGCTTAAGCCACTGTTGACGTGGGGTTGTTACTTGTAGCCAAATGCAGATGCCAAGACCTTTGTGGTCTCCATCGGTGTCAACTCGTCAGTGAGGGGTGCACTCACTGGGTCCCCAGGCTGACAGTTCCACCTGTGCCTCCTGGATCAGCCCGATTTAAGAAGCAGGTGACAGCAGGTCTCAGCGTTGGAGAGCCCCGACATTTAGGTCCGTGTACCGGGTTCACAGTAAGGCAAACATTGGCACATCAGCGCTCAGGAGCAGAGAAAGATATATTCGATTTGGCCAAAGCAAGAGGGCAGGAGACCTGAACTCTCACATCCGACTGCCTTTGAACATAACTGGGGACTTTCATGAGTGAGGTGGACCTACGGGAGGTGACATCCCCAGTGATCAACACTGTCTGCACCCCTCAGTCAATCAAACTTCTGGATGCCATCAGGGAGGTCTGCATGACCTAAAGATCACTGTTCTTTAAAAGAAAGACAAGTTCATTAATCATGCATGCAGCCCCTGGGGGTCAGGATATAAAATTTTTCAAAGATTAGTGACTCCCCTCTACCGAAATGACTGAAATGAATTATGCATAAAGAAAGAAAAGGACAAAGAAAAAGGAAAATAAATAAAACAAACACCGTTTTTTTTTTTTTTTTTTTTTTTTTTCTTTTGACACGGAGTTTCGCTCTTGTTGCCCAGGCTAGAATGCAATGGTGTGATCTTGGCTCACTACAACCTCCACCTCCTAGGTTCAAGCAATTCTCCTGTCTCAGCCTCCTGAGTAGCTGGGATTACAGGCATCCACCACCAGGCCCGGCTAATTTTTGTATTTTTAGTAGAGACGGGGTTTCACCATGTTGGTCAGGCTGGTCTCGAACTCCTGGCCTCAGGTGATCAGCCTGCCTCAGCCTCCCAAAGTGCTGGGATTACCAGGTGTGAGCCACTGCGCCCGGCCACGTTATGATTTTTATAATACAGGCTCGGTTGCAACAGGACTCAGACTCTGGAATGGCATTGGGAGGAACCGGACATCGTGGCAAGGTTGGCTGAGTCTGCAGGCAGGGATAGCACCCTAGGACTTGGGGTTCCAAATAGAACATTAGTGAGAGGTTGCCAGGGTGGCCCAAAGACATCCTGGCCTGAAGTCTCAATTAGTTTCCTGAATCCACATAGCAAGGTAGAAACATCTGCTGACCCAGGAAGTGGGGAGACTCAGGCCCTTTTCTATTTTTTTTTTTTTTCCTTTTGAGACAGAGTCTCGCTCTGTTGCCCAGGCTGGAGTGCAATGGTGCGATCTTGGCTCACTGTGACCTCCACCTCCCAGATTCAAGCAATTCTCCTGCCTCAGCCTCCCGAGTAGCTGGGACTACAGGTGTGCACCGCCACGCCTGGCTAATTTTTTGTAGAGACGGGTTTTCACTGTAACCAGGATAGTCTCGATCTCCTGACCTCGTGATCTGCCTGCCTTGGCCTCCCGAAGCGCTGGGATTACAGATGTCAGCCACCACTTCCAGCCGACTCAGGCCCTTTTCTATGGAGCTAGCCAGGGACCAATGGGACAGCCCCCAAGGCAGCCCCTAGCAGGTATACAGGCAATAAGAATGTTGTGGAAGTGGCAGCCCACCCCATGGATGGCATGGGGTCAGTCTCTGTATCTGAGGCACACACTGATGCATGTTGTGACTTGAAGTGTCTCAGGAGCCCACTCCACCCCTAAGAAGTGACCCACATGGGTCAGTGCAGCGGCTCATGCCTGTAGTCCCAACACTCTGGGAGACTGAGGCAAGAGGATCACTGTAGGTCAGGAGATCAAGACCAGCCTGGACAGCATAGCAAGACTTCATTTCTATGAAAAATGTTTAAAATTAGCCTGGCATGGTAGCACACACGTGTAGTCTCAGCTACTCAGGAGGCCAAGGTGGGAGAATTGCTTGAGCTTTTCTCAAGTTTGAGGTCACAATAGCTTAAAATCACACACACCACTGCACTCCAGTCTAGGAGACAGACCAAAACCCGGGGAGGGGAGGGGAGGGGAGGGGGAAGGGAAGGGAAGGGAAGGGAGGGGAGGGGAGGGGAGGGGAGGGGAGGGGAAGGGAAGGGGGAAGGGAAGGGGGAAGGGAAGGGAGGGGAGGGGAGGGGAAGGGAAGGGGGGAGGGGAGGGGAGGGGGGAGGGGAGGGGAGGGAAGGGGGAGGGGAGGGAAGGGGGAGGGAAGGGAAGAGAAGGGGGAGGGAAGGGAAGGGAAGGAGGAGGGAAGGGGGAGAGAAGGGAAGGGAAGGGAAGGAAAGGAAAGGGAAGGGAAGGGGGAGGGAAGGGGAGGGAAGGGAAGGGAAGGGAAGGAAAGGAAAGGGAAGGGAAGGGGGAGGGAAGGGGAGGGAAGGGAAGGGGGAGGGAAGGGGGAGGGAAAAGAAGGGAAGGAGGAGGGAAGGGAAGGGGGAGGGAAAGGAAGGGAAGGAGGAGGGAAGGGGGAAAGAAGGAAGGAAGGAGGGAGGGAAGGAAGAAAGGAAGGAAGCAGGGAGGGAGGGAGGGAGGAAGGAAGGAAAGAAGGAAAAAAAAAAGGAGTGTCCCTAACCTGAAATTCCAGCACTAACAAATTATTTGATATTAGGCAGTGGTCTCTTTCTGTGTCCCCTTTAAACTCTAAGTCCCACAAGGGAGCAGCACAATGAGCGTTCCTTTCCCTTGGAAGATCTGGGTGGAAGAGAAGTCACCAGAAAGCTAGAGGGAAAAGATAGGGCAAGGTCCCCAGACCTTTTCTGGAAAGGACCACGTGGTCTCTGGCCCGCTCTTCACTCTCTGCCATCACAGCATGAAAATAACCGCAGACGATTCACAGATAAATGAGTGTGGCAGGGTTCCAATAAGTCTTTGGTTATAGACGCTGAAATCAATTTCATGTGATTTTTACATGTCAGGAAATATTATATTTCTAATTTTTTTCCAAACATTTAAACATGTAAAAGCAATCCTTAGCTCACAGTCTCAAGGAAATAGGTTGCAGGATGAATCTGAATCAGAGATGATAATTTACCAAATCCCTAGGATAGAAACAGGCCTGTAATCCCAACACTTTGAAAGGCTGAGGTGGGAGGATCACTTGAGACCAGGAGTTTAAGACCAGCCATCGAGATCTCATCTGTAGAAAAAAAATTAACAATTAAAATTAGCTAGGCATGATGACCTGTGCCCAGCTACTTGGAAGGCTGAGGCAGGAGGATTGCTTGAGCCCAGGAGGTCAAAGCTTCAGTGAGCTATGATTGCGCCACTGCACTCCAGCCTGGCTAATGGAACAAGACACTGTCTCTATTAAAAAAAAAAAAAAAAAAAAAAAAAAAAAAGAAGGGCCGGGCGCAGTGGCTCACACCTATAATCCCAGCACTTTGGGAGGCCGAGGCGGGTGGATCACGAGGTCAGGAGATGGAGACCATCCTGGCTAACACTGTGAAACCCCGTCTCTACTAAAAATACAAAAAAATTAGCTGGGTATGGTGGCGGGCACCTGTACTCCCAGCTACTCAGGAGGCTGAGGCAGGAGAATGGCATGAACCCGGGAGGCGGAGCTTGCAGTGAGCCGAGATCGCACTCCAGCCTGGGCGACAGAGCGAGACTCCATCTCAAAAAAAAAAAAAAAGAAGAAGAAAGAGAGAGAGAGAAAAGAAGGAAGAAAGAAAAGGGAGGGAGGGAGGGAGAAAGAAAGGAAGGAAGGAAGGAAGGAAGGAAGGAAGGAAGGAAGGAAGGAAGGAAGGAAGGAAGGAAGGAAGGAAAGAAGGAAGGAAGGAAATGTGGAGTAGAATGATCATTTATCTAATACTAGGATAATTTTTTTTTTTTTTGAGATGGAGTCTTGCTCTGTTGCCAGGCTGGAGTGCAGTGGCATGATCTTGGCTCACTGCAACCTTCACCTCCCGGGTTCAAGTGATTCCCCTGCCTCAGCCTCCCGAGTAGCTGGGACTACAAGCTGAGGCCACCATGCCTGGCTAATTTTTTTGTATTTTAGCAGAGATGAGGTTTCACCATGTTGGACAGGATGGTCTCGATCTCCTGACCTCATGATCCCCCTACCTCGGCCTCCCAAAGTGCTGGGATTACAGGCATGAGTGATAATAGGATAATCTTATTATGGGGGCATAGACTCTTGGCTTCCTAAAGTTTCACTAAAAATCATTGACTTGAGGCAGTTGATTAACAGGAGAAAAGACACACAGATTTATTTCATGTGTATACAGGAGAGCCTTCAAAAGGAAGACCCAACCTCCCAAGGAGTTACAGAAACTGAAATACCATCCTCAGGCCACAGTAGAAAATGCAGACTAAGCCAGGCGTGGTGGCTCACGCCTGTAATCCCAGCACTTTGGGAGGCCAAGGCAGGTGGATCACTGAGGTCCCGAGTTCAAGACCAGCCTGGCCAACATGGTGAAACCCCATCTCTACTAAAAATACAAAAATTAGCTGGGCGTGGTAATCTCAGCAGGTGCCTGTAATCCCAGCTACTCAGGAGGCTGAGGCAGGAGAATTGCTTGAACCTGGGAGGTGGAGGTTGCAGTGAGCCAAGATAGCACCACTGTACTCTAGCCTCGGCAACAGAGCAAGACGCCATCTCAAAAAAAAAAAAAAAAAAATACACACGCAAATTTTCCCCAAAAGACAGCTTTGCAAGGTCCCTACATCTCCCCCCACAACCTTTTTTAGAGACAGAGTCTTGCTGTGCTGCCCAGGCTGCAGTGCTGTGGCACGATTGTCACTCACTGCAGCCTTAAACTCCTGGGCTCAAGTGATCCTCCCACCTCAGCCTTCCAAGCAGCTGGGACCACAGGCACATGATACCACACCCAGCTAATTTTTGAATTTTCTTTTTTTTTTTTTTGAGGTGGAGTCTCGCTCTGTTGCCCAGGCTGGAGTGCAGTGGTGCAATCTCGGCTCACTACAAGCTCCGCCTCCCTGGTTCACGCCATTCTACTGCCTCAGCCTCCCGAGTAGCTGGGACTACAGGTGCCCGCCAACACGCCCGGCTAATTTTTTTTTGTATTTCTAGTAGAGACGGGGTTTCACCGTGTTAGCCAGGATGGTCTCAATCTCCTGACCTCGTGATCCGCCTGCCTCGGCCTCCCAAAGTGCTGGGATTACAGGCGTGAGCCACCGCGCCCGGCCTGAATTTTCTTTTTTAATAGAGATGGGATCTCACTTTTTGCCCAGGCTGGTGTTGAACTCCTGGCCTCAAATGATCCTCCTCCCACCTTGGCCTCCCAAAGTGCTGGGATTACAAGTGACAGCCACTGTGCCCAGCCCAAGGCTACTTCTGTTTACTGGCCAAACAGCAACCATTTCAAAATATGTGAAAAATGTATATTTTGGGGTAAAACATGTTCATTTCCTTCACTGTTAAAGGCTCTGAAAAGCCCCAGCTGGGGTTGGCTGCCTGGGGAAGGAAACTCATGAATCCCACAGAGGTGGGAGAGGCGCTGATTGTGCCGGGCCTCGGTGCTCTGGCTCTGAGTCAGCTACTTAATGAGCTCCCTCGAGCTGACCCCGAGCACAGCAGGAAGGTGTGAACACTCCCTCCCAAGACAGTGAAAAGGTGGAGGGAGTTTTGTCACCTGCTGCAGGCTCCAGCTGCTCCCAGGGGTAATGGCCTAGGCGGTATTCACACCCCCACGTAGCTGTGGGCAGGAAACTCACAGCCAGGCTGCTGGGACCAGGCTTGAAGTGAAAGGAAGCCAGAGGGATGTCTTTGGAGAGATGAGAAGAGACACACTAAAGCAGAATTCGCAAGGAATTATTTTCTTCCTCCTTCCAGACTCAGCAGGATGGAGGGAAAGTCTCACTGCAGACAGGGACACAGTCAGATGATGTGGTAGCCAGGCACAGACAGCTTTTGCAGATGAAGAGCTATTACATTAGTCAAGACTTTATTGCAGGTGAGAAAACCCACTTCCAATAAACCCAAGTGAAAGAGAAGGTGATTTGTGGTTCCCATAACTGGCGTGTATAGGGGCAAAGCTGTGCTCTGGAATGACTGAGACCTCACTGGATGTGGGGTCCATCTCCACATCAGCCTCCACACACAGTCAGTGTGGACAAAAAGAGTCACATTGTAAAATATTTGAAGAGATTTATTCTGAACCAAATATGAGTGACCATGGCCCATGATACAGCCTCAGGAGATTCTGAGACAAGTGCTCAAGGTGTTAGGCAGCAGCTTGACTTTATACATGTTAGGGACACACAAGACATCAGTCAATACATGCAAAGTGTACATTGGTTCAACCTGGAAACGTGGGACAGCCTGAAGCAGGGGAAGCTGGGGAAGCAGGGGTGGGATTCGAGGTCATAGGTGGATTCAAAGATTTTCTGATGGGCAATTGGTTGAAACTGTTAAGTTACTATCTAAAGACCGGGTATCAATAGAAGGGAGATCTTTGATTTTTCCCAATACTGAACACAGACAAGGAGCTGTAGAGACCAAGGATCTTACTATGTAGATGAAGCCTCCCAGTAGCAGGCCTCAGAGAGAACAGATTGTAAATGTTTCTTATCAGACTTAAAAAGGTGCCAGAGGCCAAGTGCAGTGGCTCGTGTCTGTAATCCCAGAACTTTGGGAGGCCGAGGCAGGCAGATCACAAGGTCAAGAGATTGAGACCATCCTGGCCAACATGGTGAAAACTCATCTCTACTAAAAATACAAAAATGAGCTGGGTGTGATGGCACATGCCTGTAGTCCCAGCTACTCAGGAGGCTGAGGCAGGAGAATTGCTTGAACCCGGGAGGTAGAGGTTGCAGTGAGCCAAGATTGTGCCACTGCACTCCAGCCTGTCAACAGAGAGAGACTCCATCTCAAAAAAAAAAAAAAAAAAAAAAAAAAGGTGCCAGACTCTTAGTTAATTCTCTCCTGGATCAGGGAAAAGAAAGGGAAGGGGATTCTCTACAGAATGTAGATTTTCCCCACAAGAGACAGCTTCGCAGGGCCGTTTCAAAATATGTCAAAGAAAAATATTTTACAGTAAAATACTTCAATTTCTTTCGGGACCTGCTCTGTGTCATGTGATGCTATACTAGAATCATGTTGTAATGTGATATCTTACTGCTCCAAAAAGTCTGTTTTGTCAGTCTTAAGATCTGTTTTAATGGTTCATGCACGTCAGCTTTGTCGGAATTTCAAAGGGCTGAGAGTATAATGAGGTATGCCCACTTCTATCAAGACCTGAACTAGATTTTCATTTCATTACTTTGGAATGCCCTTTGCCAAGGGCTGGTGGGGGAGGGTGGTCCATCAGTCAGTTGGGGGGCTTAGAATTTTATTTTTGGTTTATAGCAGGGATAAGGGAATAGGCAGTTCTGACCTTTCATCCTTACGTTGTGTGTTCAAAGAGGAAATAAAGCCCTTTTTTCAGCGTGATTTGCAGAAATCCAGATAAGTCCTCCAGTTGGTGCAGCATGGATCCTGCTCACATCCAGACCATCACCATATCCAGGGGACAGCTATAGCAGCTGACCCAAGTCACAGTGATGTGGCCAATCTCAGGGCCAGGACACGGTAGAGAGGCTGAGTCCCCCAGCTTCAGGGAGTGAGTATATCCCACAAAAGGGGACACCACTGTAGGCTGAACAAAACAAATGCCCCGCACAGCACCCCATCCCTCCCACTGTAGTTCTGAAGGACATGACTGCACTTCAAATGAAGAATCCCCGAGTGGAATGAGCACAACATCTCCACTACTCTAAGAACAGCCAAAACAGGCAGTGAAGCTCAGCTTTCAGTTGAGTGTTGCATTCATTCAGAGTGGGCATGCTGATGGAGATGGGAGAAAACTCAAAAGTGGGTGGCGGTTATTGTCAAAAACAAAAGGCATTTTTAAAACTCTGGATATGCTCTTTCTACCCCTAGGCTTTAAATGGCCTTTCCTGTCCTCTTCATCTAGGAATCTCCTATGTGTCTGTTAAGACACTGCTCAAGGCCCAGTTCAGTGGCTCACACCTGTAATCCCAGCACTCTGGGAAGTCAAGGTGAGCAGATCACCTGAGGTCAGGTGTTCAAGACCAGCCTGGCCAACATGGCGGAGAATCACTTGAGCCTGGAATGCCAAGGTTGAAGTAAGACAAGATCACACCACTGCACTCCAGTGTGGGTGATAGAGCAAGACTGTCTCCAAAAAAAAAAAAGACATTGCCCAACCGTTACCTCCTCTTTGAAGCCTGCCTTGGTTCTCCAAGACAAAGTTGGTGTCTCATTGCTGCTCCAGATTCCAAGAGTAGTTTGCATTTACTTCACTGGTGTTTTTTGTTTGTTTGTTTGTTTGTTTGAGAGAGGGTCTCACTCTGTGAGTGAGGCTGGAGTGCAGCGGCACCATCTCAGCTCACTGCGACCTCCACCTCCTGAATTCAAGCAATCCTCATGCCTCAGCCTCCTGAGTAGCTGGGGTTACAGGCACACAACACCACATCCAGCTAATTTTTGTATTTTTAGTACAAATGGAGTTTTACCATGTTGGCCAGGCTGGTCTCGAACACCTGACCTCAAGTGATCTGCCTGTCTCAGCCTCCCAGAGTGCTGGGATTACAGGCATGAGCCACCACGCCTGGCCTCTTCACTGGCTTTTAATCTCTGGCTCATGGGTACTGCCTCTCTCCTGGATACTTCACTATGCGAAGTTTTTCTTCCAGCACCCCGAGCAGAAACCTAACCCTCAGCAGGTGTTCCTGACCAGTTTGGTGGATGGTTAAGCTACACAGCAAGGTGTATATTTTCTGTGACAGATGGTGTTATTTGTCTCCTAACAGAACCCACCTCCCATCATAGAGGCTGTAAATTCCACCAACTTCTGCTCCCAGCCTCCCTTGCAAATGGAGGTTGACAAGGGACTCATTTATGGTTAATATGATTTAAGGAGTTTCCAAGGGGCTTCTCCCCCTCCTTGATATAAAGAGCACCTCAAAAGAGAGAAACTTTCTTGCCTGTCCTCTTCCTTCCTGTCTCTGAACACAACTGTGAGAGAATGTGATGCCTGGAGCTGCAGCAGTGATCTTGAGACCATGAGGCAACAGCTGTGGCGGCCATCTTGGGACCATGAGGCAACAGCTGTGGCGGCCTTCTTGGGACCATGGGGCAACAGCTGTGGCGGCCTTCTTGGGACCATGGGGCAACAGCTGTGGCGGCCGTCTTGGGACCATGAGGCAACAGCTGTGGCGGCCTTCTTGGGACCATGAGGCAACAGCTGTGGCGGCCATCCTGAGACCATGAGGCAACAGCCTGGAGACAAAAGCCAACATGTTCAAAATGATGCAGTGGAAAGATTGGAAGTGGGTCTTTGATTATTCATCCTTATATTCAAGGTGGGTAACATACTTCCATATCACTTCAAAGAGAAAGTAGAAACCTCTGTTGTTTAAAGGCATTTTTAGTTAGCAATTCCATTACTGGAACCAGAGAGCATGCTAACTGACATATGCTTTCTCACCCATGGCAGCAGTTAGGGACTCCACAGTACAAACATATTTTCCCATCTAGCACCAGTTTAGAAAATGGAGGGCCAAAAACCACCTCAAAAATTAAAATTATGGCCAAGAGCAGTGACTCATGCCTGTAATCCCAGCACTTTGGGAGGCCAAGTCAGGTGGATAACTTCTGATAAGGAGTTCAAGACCAGCCTGGCCAACATAGTGAAACCTTGTCTGTACTAAAAATACAAAAATTAGCCAGGCACAGTGGTGCGGTCTGTAATCCCAGCTACTCAGGAGGTTGAAGTAGAAGAATTGTTTGAACCCAGGAGACAGAGATTGCAGTGAGCTGAGATCATGCCATTGCACTTGAGCCTGGGCAATAAAGTGAGCTATGATCATGTTTCAAATATATATATATATATATATATTAAAATTATGGGCCATGTGTTATGGCTCATACATGTAATCCCAATGCTTTTGGAGGCTGAGGCAGGAAGATTGCTTGAGGCTAGGAGTTTGAGACCAGCATAGGCAACACAAGACCCTGTCTCTACCAAAAAATATTTAATAATTTAAAAAATTAAAATTATGAAGGTATTGTCCTTGTTTTGTTTTCAGCTATCAATTTATTTGAAGTTAAACACAAAGTAAATAATAATCTTCTGTGGTTTGAGCATAAACTCAAAGATCAGACCTCCTGGTTGGTCACCTGAGTACATGTCTAAGTCACCTATATTCAGTCTTTCCCCTCATGTTTTTGTTTTCTTTTGTTTTGTTTTTTGAGATGGGGTCTCACTCTGTTGCCCAGGTTGGAGTGCAGTGGCATGATCTCAGCTCACTGCAACCTCCACCTCCCAGGTTCAAGCAATTCTCCTGTCTCGGCCTCCCGAGTAGCTGGGATTACAGGCACCTGCCACCACGCCTAGCTAATTTTTGTATTTTTAGTACAGATGGGGTTTCGCCATGTTGGCCAGGCTGGTCTCGAACTCCTGAGCTCAAGCGATCCACATGCCTCAGCCTCCCAAAGTGCTGGGATTACAGGCATGAGCCGCATGACCTCCCCTAATGTTTGTGAAGCATCATGCCCCTCCCCAACCCTCTGACCCTGAAGATGGCACCATGAATAAGGATGCTGTACCACAAGGGTAATATTTCACTCAGTAATTTATCCAAAGGCTATGAATTATGTAAATATGCTGAAAAGCTATGTGCTGC
The DNA here is from genome assembly GCF_037993035.2 of Macaca fascicularis. NCBI lineage: Eukaryota > Metazoa > Chordata > Mammalia > Primates > Cercopithecidae > Macaca > Macaca fascicularis. The sequence continues at coordinate 59,279,620 of NC_088377.1, forward strand.
GTTGCCCTAGGTGAAAAAAAAAAAAAAAAATCAAGGCAAACATGTATTTTAACCATCAAGCCAACGCAATAATCCGAATGTTAATTGCAAATCACAACTCAAAAGTTTGAGTTCAGAAGCTGAGTAGGAGCTGGTCAGGTGGATGGAGGTAGGGATGGGTATTAGAGACTGAAACAGCGAGCGGTGGGGAACAGCCAAATGTTCCCAAGCTGATAAACTGTTCCACAGGACTCAGGAGTGAAATGTGTCAGAACAAGAGGTTGGAGCATGTGGGGCCAGCTGACACGCTGAGGAGTTTGCACTTGCCCATGGACTTGAAGGAGACATTGGAGGGTTTAGGTGGAAGAGACAAGGTCAAATACGCATTTTAAAAGCCAGGTGCAGTGGTGCACACCTTTAATACGAGCACTGTGGGAGGCCAAGGCAGGAGGACCACTTGAGGCAGGACTTCAAGACCAGCCTGGACAACACAGAGAGACCCCATTTCTACAAAAAAATTTGGCTCACGCCTGTAATCCCAGCACTTTGGGAGGCCAAGGTGGGTGGATCAGGAGGTCAGGAGTTCAAGACCAACATGGTGAAACCCCGTTTCTACTAAAAATACAAAAATTATCTGGGCCTGGTGGTGCACACCTGTAATTCCAGCTACTCAGGAGGCTGAGGCAGGAGAATTGCTTGAACCTGGGAGGTGGAGCTTGCAATGAGCCAGTCGCCCCACTGCACCCCAGCCTGGGTGATAGAGTGAGACTCTGTCTCAAAACAAACAAAAAAATTAGTTAAGCATGGTGGTATGTGCCTGTAGTCTTTGTTACTCTGGAGGCTGAGATGGGAGGATCGCTTGAGCTCAGGAGTTTGAGGCTACCATGAGCTATGATCGCACTTCTGAAAGCCAGACTGGGTGGCAGACCCAGTTTCTAAAAAAAGAAAAACCAAAACCACACATTTGTGCATTCTCGAGTCATCACTCTGGAAGCTCTTTGGTGGCCGGACAGAAAAGAGGGAGATGGTATTTGTGTTTAGTCATAGAGTTATACTTTGTTTTGGGATTTTGTTGTTGTTGTTGTTGTTGTTGTTGTTGTTTGAAACAGGATCTTGCTCTGTCACCCAGGCTGGAGTACAGTGACACAATCACAGCTCACTGTAGCCTCAAACTCCTGGGCTCAAGTGATCCTCCCACCTCCACCTCCTGAGTGTCTGGGACTACAGGCATGTGCCACCATACCTTGCTAACTTTTTAACTTTTTGTGGAGACAGGGTTTTCCATGTTGCCCAGGCTGGTCTCAAACTCCTGGTCTCTAATGATCCTCCCGCCTTGGCCTCCCAAAGTGCTGGGACTACAGGCATGAGCCATTGCGCCTGGCTAAGTTATAGTTCTCACCAGTGTCTGCCATTTAAACCCTGAATCTAAAGGGTGTGGGTCATGCACAGTGCCCAACATATAGGAAGGAGGAAGGGCTCAGTACATAGCCTCCGTTATTATTTCTATGACTATGTGTCCACCACCACCTTCTGCAGAATGATGACTAGATAAAACATATCAACTAGAGGAGTAACTCAGCTGATACTGCAACCTCCACCTCCTGGATGTAAGTGATTCTCCTGCCTCAGCCTCCTGAGTACCTGGGATTACAGGCACCCGTCACGATGCCCAGTTTGTTTTTTGTATTTTTGTAGAGATAGGGTTTCACCACGTTGGCCAGGCTGGTCTCGAATTCCTGGCAAGTAATCCACCCACCTTAGCCTCCCAAAGTAGTGGGATTACAGGCGTGAGCCACGGTGCCTGGCCGACTGATACTGTTTCTGTCAGCAACACCTAACACCACCAACCCCAATGACATGCCACACACGCTTGCTAACAACCTGCTACGGCAGCCTTTCAACTGCGTCTTCATGCTCCATGTAGGTCCCCTGTCTTTCACCACTCCACATTCTACCTGATTCACTAGCGCCTCACTTTTCATACTGAACCCCAGCTCTCCTCACCCTAACACTGGGAGTCAGAAGCTGGCTGCGTTATAGAGGAGGTGCTGTCTTCTTGTCCCTTGGGTAGGGTCTAGGTCAAAGATAAGTCATAGGACCCCAAGTCCCTAGGAAGAAATGTTTCAGGGGCCATGGGGGCCTTTCACCAGGAATTACCATTCAATGTGTGGCAAACAAATGGTGAGAGTGGACCATCCTGTGGCCCTGCAGACATCACAAATCGATCACTGCACTCTTTCCTGCTAAACCAGATGTGCCTGAATGTCCTCAACATAGTGCCCAGGCAATCATTATTAACAGGTCTAAGCGAGCACATGCTTTTTAGGGGCCTGTCTTAGTCTGTTTATGTTGCCGTCACAGGATACTTGAGACTGAGTGATTTATGATGAATAGAAATTTATTTTCTTGTTCTAGAGGCTGGGAAGTCCAAGATCAAGGTGCTGGCAACTTGCCAGGGCCTTCTTGCTGTGTCACCACATCCATGGCTGAAGGTAGAAGGGTCAAGAGAGGGTGAGAAGCTGGGTGCGATGGTTCACGCCTGTAATCCCAAAACTTTGGGAGGTCAAGGTGGATGGATTACTTGGGCTCAGGAGTTCAAGACCAGCCTGGGCAATATAGTGAAACTCTGTCTCCACCAAAAATACAAAAAAAAAAATTAGCCAGGCATGATGGTGTGCAACTGTAGTCCCAGCTACTCAGGAGGCTGAGGTGGGAGGATCACTTGAGCCCGGGAGGAGGAGGCTTCAGTGAGCCGAGATTGCACCAATGCACTCCAGCCTGGGTGACAGAGTGAGACCCCATCTCAAAAAAAAAAAAAAAAAAAAAAACATAGAGAAGGAGAGAGGGTGAGAGAGAGAAAGTAAAAGGGAGCTGAACTCGCCCTTTTATAACAAACCCACTCTAGTGATAACAACATCAATCCATTCACTCCACCTTCATGGCCGAATTGTCACAGGACAAACTCCAAAACTGGGGTTCATCTTGGAAGGCCACATGGATTTTTGGCTTTGTGCAGGAAGGAATTCAAGAGCGAGCCGATGAAGCGAAGTGAAAGCAAGTTTATTAAGAAAGTAAAGGAAGAAAAGGGTGGCTACTCCATAGGCAGAGCAGCCCTGAGGGCTTTGGTTGCCCATTTTTATGGTTATTTCTTGATCGTAGGCTGAACAAGGGGTGGATTATTCATGAGTTTTCCAGGAAAGAGGCAGGGAATTCCCAGAACGGAGAGTTTCTCTCACTTTCAGACCATATAGGATAACTTTTGGATGTTCCTATGGCATTTGTAAATTCTCATGGCACTGGTGGGGCTTTCCTTTGGTATGCTAATATATTATAATTAGTGTATAAAGAGCAGCGAGGATGACCAGAAGTTGCTATCATCGCTATCTTGGTTTTGGTTGGCCTTTTTTTTTTTTTTTTTTCCGAGACAAGATCTTGCTTGCTCTGTCGCCCAGGCTGGAGTGTGGTGATGTAACTATAGATCACTACAGCCTAGACCACCTGGGCTCAAGCAATCCTCCTGCCTCGGCCTCCCAAGTAGCTGGGACTTCAGGCACACCCGGCAAATTTTTTGTATTTTTAGTAGAGGTGAGGTCTTGCTATGTTGCCCGGGCTGGTCTTGAACTTCTGAGCTCAAGCAGTCCTCCAAGTTTGGCCTCCCAAAGTGCGGGGATTACAGGCATGAGCCACCGTACCTGGTCTTGGCAAGCTTCTTTACTGCACCCTGTTTTATCAGCAGTCTTTGTGATCTGTGTCTTGTGAAACCAGTCCTGGCGAACTCGTATCTCATAGTCACGTCTCATTAGGCCCACCTACCAATACTGTTGCACTGGGGGTTAAGTTCCCGTCGCATGCTCTTTGGGGGATACTTTTTTTTTTTTCCCAAGACGGAGTCTTGCTGTGACATCCAGGCTGGAGAGCAATGGCACAACCTCGGATCACTGCAAACTCTGCCTCCCGTTTTCAAGTGATTCTCCTGCCTCAGCCTCCTGAGTAGCTGGGACTACAGACATTCACCACCAAGCCCAGCTAATTTTTGTATTTTTAATAGAGATGGGGTTTCACCATGTTGGCCAGGCTGGTCTCGAACTCCTGAGCTCAGGTGATCCGCCTGCCTCGGCCTCCCAGTGCTTGGATTCCAGGCATGAACTGCCGCGCCTGGCCTGGGGGATACTTTGAAACCATAGCAGGGCTCTTATCCCCTATGCTCATGTTTTCCTGCTCCACTGCTCTGGAGTGAGTTAGATTATGCTGACACTCCTGGGCCCTCCTCTCTATCCCCTGCTTAAGGGAGGAAGGGGTTTCATAGTGGTGAGACTGGCATTTCCTAATCCCCTCCTGATACGGTTTGAATCTGTGTCCCCACCCACATCTCATGTTGAAATGTAATCCCTGATGCTGGAGGTGGGTCCTGGTGGGAGGTGATTGGATCACAGGGGTAGTTTCTCATGGTTTAGTACCATCCCCACTTGGTACTATATAGTAAGTTCTCACAAGATGTGATTGTTTAAAAGTGTGAGGCACCTCCCCTGTCTCTCTTCCTCCTGCTCCTGCCATGTAAGACGTGCCTCTCCTTCCTCTTCGCCTTCTGCCACAATTGTAAGTTTCCTGAGGCCTCCTCAGCCATGCTTCCTATACAGTCTGCAGAACCAGGAGTCAATTAAACCTCTTCCCTTTAAAAATTACCCAGTCTCAGGTATTTCTTTATAGCAACGTGAGAAGAGACTAATACACTACCTGAGTAAGGGTTAATGTGTTGGGAGACAGCCCAAGCCCTCTAACTTACTAAGTCACAGGCACAAAGGAACTGCAGGCTTCTCCCTGCAGATGAGTAGAGTGACCCTCTCTCTTCCACCAGCACACACACAGATCTTGCAGGGGAAGGGAGGCCCCTAGTTGATTGAAAAAACTACTTAGACTTTTCAACAGTGCAAGCTATTTCATCCAACTTCTCCTAAGCCAATAATCAGAGTATAAATTTCTAGTAGTCCTTAGTAAGAGACAATTAATTAGCTACCCAATTAATTAGCTTCCTCAATAAGGGGGGAGGCAAAGACATTAACGGAGGCTTCAGTGTCTTTGATAAGTGTTTGCAAGTAGAGGAAGCCCAGAGAATTGCAGAACGTTTGCCTGCTGCGATTTTTTTTTTTTTTACAGAGATGCACTGTCTTTGTTCCCCCAGAAATGGGCCATTTCCCTGGCAGTCAGATGCATCCCTGCCTGCCTTAAACGAAGGTCTGTGATCACCTTCTCTAACATCAAGGCCAGAGTTCCTGAAATCAATGAGAAATTCTAAACACACCAGGATGCCTTCCAAACAGGCGGGCTTTTTGTTCTCCAGAAAATGCAATGAATTTAAAACATTGTACCAAACATCTTCAAAACCTAGTCATGAAAGTAACATGCTTTATTACATTAAATGAAATTAAATCAGTAGGGGGAAAATGCGCTAAGCAGGCTAATGGCCAACATGATTAGTCACCGCTAACTTGCATGAAATCAGTAGTAACCAAGAGGAGTTCATCAATTTACACTGGAATAAAAATTGAGGGAAGAACCCAGCATACTGGAAGAACAACGAAAAAGATTAAATAATCTTTTAGCTGGGAAAAATATGTTGCTTTGAATATTTTGAGTATATTTTAACTTCAACGATACGCTGAATTCCAATTTCAGGATATTATTTAAGGAAAAGCTTAGAAGTGTATTCCACAAAGAATTAAGAAACACATGTCCTCATAACTTTTATTATGTTCTTTTGATTAAATAATACATATTCATTCCTATATGCTCCTTCATATTACAAATGATTTTTACATCATGAAGATGATGCTATTCTATGGTTTGTATTCTAGCTTTCAAACAGCATTATACTTCATAAACATCTTCTGTGACTAAAACTTCTCCAAAAACTTTCACTGGCTGCTGGCGTTCCACTAAAAGTGTCATCAACGACCCCATCAAAGGATATTTGTCTGTCATCCTCCCAGAATTCACTTCTCATTGGCATCTGGTCCTGTCAATTTAATTTTATTTTTATTTTTATTTTTTGAGATGGAGTCTTGCTCTGTCACCCAGGCTGGAGTGCAGTGGCATGATCTCACCTCACTGCAACCTCCGCCTCCCAGGCTCAAGCGATTCTCCTGCCTCAGTCTCCAAAGTAGCAGGGACTACAGGTGTGTGCCACCACCTCCAGCTAATTTTTTGTATTTTTAGCAGAGACAGGGTTTCACCATGTTAGCTAGGCCAGGCTCAAACTCCTGGCCTCACGTGATCTGCCTGCCTCAGCCTCCTGAAGTGCTGGGATAACAGATACGAGCCACCGAGCCTGGCTGATTAGTCTTTTCTTGATACACTCTTCCCAGTGGATTTCTGTGACTCCACGGCCTGGTGTCTCTCCTAAAACTGCCTTTTCAAAAAAATTATAACAGTAAGAAAATTACGACAGTGAAAGATTGGATCTCACTAATCCCCATCTTGCCTTTAACATCCAAACCGCCTTTAATCATATCTGGGCTTGGGCCAAGCAAACTTTGGGAGACATTTAGTTTATAGTTTAAATGATTATATCCCTTCTCCAAAACTCAACCGCCTTCATAAAACTAATGAGAGACCACCAGGCTAGGAGGATGAGAAGAGCCTGAATTCTGCTGAGATGTAGACATCAACGATTACCAGCCATTATTCCAGAGGTCACAAGATTTGCAACCCCCCGATAACTCCTGCAGGTAACATCACTATTACAGAAACTAAGATTGGTCTTTTGAGATAAGGTTTCAGGTTTGTGCATTTCTGACAACCAATGGCTCCACTTGGACCTGCCAAACTCCCTCTGGCCCCACCCAGAAGTGGACTCGGCAGACAAGGACCACTTTTCACACCCCTAGGATTGCATCCCCAACCAATTAGCAGCACCCCTACCCTAGACCCCTGCCCACCAAATTATCATTACCTCTGAATTTTCAGGGAGACCAAGTTGAGCAACAATAAAACTCGTCTCTCATTCAGCTGGCTGTATGTAAAGTAAGCTCTTTCTCTATTGCAATTACCCTGTCTTGGTAAGTCAGCTCTATCTGGACAGCTAGCAAAATGAATTCACTGCACACGGTTACACTCTCATCTCTACCCCCTGTAGACTCTCCTCCTCTGTTGGAGTTCATCAAGGCTGGGTCTCTCCTGTTATTTTATCCTCTCTCCTTAGGTGATCTCAGCCATCCTCCAGGCTTCGATTATAGCTTACAGGATCGTGATTCACACATTTCAGTTTCCACCCCAGGCCCCTCCAGACATGTCCATCTGCCTGCTGTGTTGACTTTTCCCTTGGGAGTCTTGAGGCAGCTCCAAGCTTACTGACCAGAAATGAACTCAAGCTCTCCGCCTAGCCTGGTCCTCTTCCAGGATCAGCCAGCCTGGAAGACGGCACTGTCATCCACCCTGTTCTCAGGCCTGCCACCCAGGAGTCATCCTTAGCCCCATCTAATTGTCAGAGGTATTTGAACCACAGCAACTCCATCTTGAGTAGGGGATGGGTAAAATGAGGCTGAAACCTGCTGGGCTGCATTCCCAGACAGCCAAGGCATTCTTAGCCACAGGATGAGACAGGAGGTCGGCACAAGATACAGGTCATAAAGACCTTGCTGATAAACAGTTTGCAGTAGAGAAGCCGGCCAAAATCCACTAAAACCAAGAGGGCAACGAGAGTGACCTTTGGTTGTCTTCCCTGCTACACTCCCACCAGTGCCATGACAGTTTACAAATGCCATGGCAACATCAGGAAGTTACCCTATATGGTCTAAAAAGGGCGGGCATGAATAATCTACCCCTTGTTTAGCACCTCATGAAGAAATAACCATAAAATGGGCAACCAGCAGCCCTCAGGGATGCTCTGTCTGTGGAGTAGCCGTTCTTTCGTTCTTTTACTCTCTTAATAAACTTGCTTTCACTTTACTCTATGGACTCGCCCTGAATTCTTTCTTGTGCAAGATCCAACAAGCCTCTCTTGGGTTCTGGATTGGGACCCCTTTCCTGTAACATAATCAATTTGGTGGCAAATGCATGAAGTGTTATCTTCGAGGTCTCTCAAAGCCATCCACTGTTCTCCATGCAGGAGAGTGTCACCAGGGCTGGCACAGATGGTTGCGCACTGCAGAAAGGCCACCACCCAAGCCATTACCTCTCACCTGTTCATGAAAATACCAACTCATCTCCTTCCCTTTTGGCCTCTCCAAGCCATTTTCCAACCCACAGCTAAAATGATCTCATTAAAATGCAAATCTAATCATGTTGTTCCTTTGCATAATTGCTCTGAGGGCGCAAGGTCTGGCCTCCGTCTCCCTGAGTCATCACCCATTATGTGTCCCTGGTGTCCCCGTGTGGCCTGGCTCTTTCCTTCATTTTCCGCATCATCCTTCAGCTCCAGCCACTGTGGCCTTCCTGCAGCTGCCCAGGTGTGCCGCGCTCCAGTATTAGTCCATGTTCATGCTGCTGATAAAGACATACCCGAGACTGGGTCATTTATAAAGAAAACGAAGTTTAATGGATTCACAGTTCCACGTGGCTGGGGAGGCCTCACAATCATAGGGGAAGGCAAAAGGTATGTTTTACATGGCGGCAGACAAGAGAGACAGTGAGAGCCAAGCAAAAGGGGAAACCCCTTTTAAAACCATTGGATCTTGTGAGACTTATTCACTACCATGAGGACAGTGTGGGAGAAACAGCCCCCATGAGTCAATTGCCTCCCGCTGGGTTCCTCCCTAAACTTGTGGGAATTATGGGAGATGAGATTTGGGTGGGGACACACCCAAACCATATCAGCTGGGTGTGGTAGTGTGCACCTGTAGTCCCAGGTACTTGGGAGGCTAAGGCAGGAGAATTGCTTAAACCCAGGAGGTGGAGGTTACAGGGAGCCAAGATCATGCCACTGCACTCCAGCCTAGGCGGCAGAGTGAGACTGCGACTCAAAAAAAAAAATGGTTTGGTGAGCTAGGGATAAGGGTAGCCGGGCAGTGGGTGCTTGCTGCCAGTGGTGGGGTGAGAGATGAAATCCTAGGGAGCTGAAGCTATCCTCCTGTGCTGAGTCACTTCTGGGTGTGGCCACAGGAGCAGGAGGCAGGTCCACACAGAGCCAGGTGTTGAAAAGATATCTCAAAGGCCAATCTTAGGTTCTACAATAATGATGTTACCTGCAGGAGTAATTGGAGAAATTGCGTATCTTGTGACCTCCAGAACAACAGCTGGCAATTGTTTATATTTACAGATAGTAGAAATCAGGCTTCTCTGTCCTCCTTGCCTGCTGGTCTCTCATTAGCTTTACGAAGGCAGTTGAGTTTGGGGAAGAGCTATTATCATTTAAACTATAAACTAAAAGTCTCCCAAAGTTGGCCTAGTCTAATCCCAAGAATAATTAAGGCAGCTTGAAGGCTAAAGTCAAGAGGGGGGTTGGCTAGATCAGATCTCCCCTGCTGCCATAATTTTCTCTCTGATATAATTTTTGCAAAGGTGGTTTCAATTTGATGAATAAAATATTCTTTTAATTTGCATTTCCTTGGAAAAAGTGAACATTTCATATTTTGTAGCCATCTGTATGTCCTCACTGGTAACACTTTATGTCCCATGTCCTTTGTTCGTTCAGCCAGTCAAGTCTTAACATTTTTAAAATTCAGCTATATGAGGTTTTTGAAGATCTGTCTATCACACTTCATACAAATTATTTCTCCCAGTCTTTGCCTTTTGAGTTTATGTGATGTTTGATATATCAGATGGTTAAACATATTCTACAGTTAAGGATTTTTCGACCTTTCTTTTATGAGTTCTTACATGATGGTTCTGAAAGTGTGGTCTCTGGGGCTAGCAGCATTAGCAGCATCTAATGAAACTACCTTTGCAAAATTATGACTGAGACAGTGAAAGAGATCCAACTTAACTGACGCCATCTTGCTTCTAACCTCCAAGCTCTCCTTGTTCATTCCTGGGCGTAGGCTGAACTAACCTTGGGAGAAACTTAGTTTATAGCTTAAACAAAGACGGTAACAGCCCTTTCCCAAAGGCAGAACACTTCTTGCCTGGGGACTAGAATGCCTTTGTAGGACTAACATTAACCACAACATTAGATATTATGGTTTAGGAGCCATGCAGCTGGAGGCTACAAGATTCTGACCCTCCCTAAATTGCTCCTAAGGTCAGCGCTCGAGATATTTTGTAGACCCTGCATTTGATGGATCACTTGGCCCCACCCAGATCAATAAACTGGCTCATCTGATCTTGTGGTACCCACCCAGGAACTGAGAGCACAACAAGACAGCTCCAACTCCCTATGATTTCATCTCTGACCAGTCAGCATTCCTGGCTCACTGGCTTCTCCCCAATCCCACAAGTTGTCCTTAAAAACTCTGCTCCCCAAATGCTCTGGGAGACTGATTTAATAATAAAACTCCAGTCTCCCGCACAGCCGGCTCTGTGTGAATTACTCTTTCTCTATTGCAATTCCCCTGTCTTGATTAATTGGCTCTGTCTAGGCAGTGGGCAAGGTGAACTCCTTAGATGGTTACACTAGGAGTCTTTTAGAAATGCAAATTCTACTCACTGAAGAACTACAATATCAGGATATCAGACACTCTGGGGCTGACCCCAGTCATCTGTATTAACAAGTGCTGCAGGAGATTCTGATGCCAAGGAAAGTTGTGGAAGCCACTAGTCAAGAAACAGCTTCCTTATGTAAGCCTTCTTCTGAGCATTTTGTTTCTCCTGATTTCGTTTTGGTATGTAATAGAACTCAATGATGCTTTTCTCCCAAACCCCCACTGATTTAGGGTGCTTCCTTTATCCTAAGTTTTATAAACATTCAGAGTTGCCTCTGTGCTTTCATTCTTTTTTAAAAGCTTGAGATAAAATTCACATACCATAAGATTCACCCATTTAAAGTATACAACATTTCGGGGAGCTGGGCATGGTGGCTCATGCCTGTGAATCCCAGCACTTTGGGAGGCTAAGAAGGGTGGATCACTTGACGTCAGGAGTTCAAGACCAGCCTGGCCAACATGGTGAAACCCTGCCTCTACTAAAAATACAAAAATTAGCCAGGTGTGGTGGCGCACGCCTATAGTCCCAGTTACTCAGGAGGCTGAGTCATGAGAATCGTCTGCACTCGGGAGGTGGGGGTTGTAGTGAGCCAGATTGTGCCACTCCACTCCAGCCTCAGTGACAGAGCCATACTCTATCTCAAAAAAAAAAAAAAAAAGTGTACACAACAGTTTGGGGACTTTCAGTATATTCAGACTTGTGCCAACATCACAGTGCTCCCACATTCTAATTTTAGTCATTTGCATCTTTTCTTTTGTTCCTGGGAGTCTAACTAGAGGGTTGCCAATTTTGTTGATCTTTTCAAAGAATGAACTTACTATAATTTCACCGATTTTTCTCTATTGTTTCCTTCTCTGTATTTATTTCCACTCTAATGTTTATTATTTTCTTCATTTTGTTTGCTTTGGGTTTCGTTTGCTCTTCTTTCTCTAGTTTCTTAAGGTAGAATGTTAGGTTATTGATTTGAGATATATCTTCTTTTCAGTGTAGGCATTAACTAGAAATATCCCTCTAAGCACTGATTTAGTAGTATTCCATAAATTGTGGTGTTTTTATTTTCATCCATCTTAAAGTATTTCCTAATTTCCCTGGATGATCTGTTTTTTGACCCATTGATTATTTAAGATTTTTAAAAATGTTTACATATTTGTGAATTTCTTACATTTTTTTCTGTCGTTGATTTCTAATTTCATCCCATTGGTTGCAGAACATAACTTGTATATTTTCAGTCCTTTTTAATTTACTGAGACTTATTTTATAGTCTAACATATAGTCTATTCTGGAATGTTCCATGTGCCCTTGAGAATAATGTATTGCTACGTGGAGTGTTCTGTTATGCCTATTAGGTGGAGTTAGTTTATAGTGTTGACCAAATCTTCCATTTCTTGCTGGTCTTCTGACCAGTCCTCCTATCTATTATTGGAAGTGGGGGATGTAAGTCTGTATTATTGTGGCCTTTCTTGTATACATTCTATCAGATTTTGCTTTATATATTTTGGGGCTCTATTTTTACATGCATGTATGTTTATAATCATTGTCTCTTTCTAGTAAATTGGTCCTCTTATCATTATAAAATGTCCTTTGTTTTTAGTAGCAATTTTATCTTAAAGTCTCTACATATTTTTTTCACGCTTGTAATCCCTGCACTTCGGGAGCCCAAGGCGGGTGGATAACGAGGTCAGGAGTTTGAGACCAGCCTGGCCAAGATGGTGAAACCCTGTCTCTACTAAAAATACAAAAATTGGCCGGGCATGGTGGCGTGCATCTGTAATCCCAGCTACTTGGGAGGCTGAGGCAGGAGAACTGCTTGAACCTGGGAGACAGTGGCTGCAGTGAACTGAGATCGTGCCACTGCACTCTAGCCTGGGTGACAGAATGAGACTCCATCTCAAAAAAAAAAAAAAAAAAAAAGTCTCTACATATTTTTAATATTGCTATAGCCACTCCAGCTCTCTTTTGGTTACTGCTTTCATGGGATATTTTTCCCTCCTTTAACTTTCCACCTATTTGCCTTTGAATCTGAAGTGTATCTCTTATAGACAGCATATAGTTGGATTTTTAAACCATTTTATCATCTTTTTAAAATTTTAGATTCAGTGGGTACATGTGCAGGTTTGTTACAGGGGTATAGAGCACGACGCTCAGGTTTGAGGCATGATTAAACCCATCACCCAAGTAGTGAGCATAGTACTCAACAGGTTTGTTTTCAACCATTGCTCCCCTTCCTCCCTCCCCCATTTTGTAGTCCCCAGGGTCTATTGTCCCCATATTTATGTCCATGTGTACCAGTGAAAACAATGCAGTAATTGGTTTTCTGTCTCTGTATCAGCTCACTGAGTAATGGCCCCCAGCTTCATTCATGTTGCTGCAAAGGACATGATTCCATTCTGTTTTTATGGCTATGGGGTATTCCATGGTATATATGTACCACATTTTCTTTTTTTTCAGACGGAGTCTTGTCCTGTTGCCCAGGCTGGAGTGCAGTGCTGCAATCTCGGCTCACTGCAAGCTCTGCCTCCCGAGTTCACGCCATTCTCCTGCCTCAGCCTCCCGAGTAGCTGGGACTATAGGCATCCACCACCACGCCCAACTAATTTTTTGTACTTTTAGTAGAGACGAGGTTGCACCGTGTTAGCCAGGATGGTCTCGATCTCCTGACCTTGTGATCCACCCACCTCAGCCTCCCTAAGTGCTGGGATTACAGGCGTGAACCACCACGCCTGGCCTTTTTTATTTTTTTTTTGAGACGGATTTTTGCTCTTGTCGCCCAGGCTGGAGTGCAGTGGCATGATCTCAGCCCACTGCAACCTCCCCCTCCCGGGTCCAAGCGATTTTCTGCCTCAGCCTCCTGAGTAGCTAGGATTACAGGCATCCACCACCATGCCCGGCGAATTTTTGTATTTTTAGTAGAGACAGAGTTTTACCATGTTGGCCAGGTGGCCTTGAACTCCTGACCTCAGGTGATCTACCTGCCTCAGCCTCCCAAAGTGCTGGGATTACAGACATGAGCCACCGTGCCTGGCCATCACATTTTCTTTATCCAATCCACTGTTAATGGGCATCTAGGCTAATTCCACGTGGTTTGTAATAGTGCCGCAATGAACACAGTTAATCCATTCTTTCATCTCTATCTTTTGATTGGGGTGCTTAATCCATCCACATGTACAGTTACCTATAAAGTAGAAGTAATGTCTGCAATTTTTACTATTTCTTTTTTTTTTGATGTCTTATGATTATGCTGTTCTATTCCTCCACTGCTGTCATCTTTTGTATTCAACAGATATTTTCCATTGTATCTTTTAAAATTGTTATTTCCTTTACCGTATATATTGTAAATGTATTCTCTTAGTGGTTAGCCTGGGAATTACAATCAGCATCTTAAAACAATCTCTTCTGGATTCATATCCACTTAATTTCAATAGTGGCAGTCAAGAGTCACTCCAATACACCTTTTATTCTCTCCTCACTCCCTTGTGCTATTATAATCATACAAATTACATCTCTATATATTATAAGCCCATCAACACAGTTTTATAATTATTGCTTTAGGCAGCTGTCCTTTAAAACAGAAAAGTTACAAATAAAACTGTTTATATTGTCTTTCATCATACTTACATAGTTATGCTTACTTCTGCTCTTTATTTCTTCATCTGAATGCAAGCTAATGTCTGGTGTTCTGGCTGGGCACGGTGGCTCATGCCTGTAATCCCAGCACTCTGGGAAGCCGAGAGGTGGATCACCTGAGGTCCGGAGTTTGAGACCAGCCTGGCCAACATGCTGAAACCCCATCTCTACTAAAAATACAAAAATTAGCCAGGTGTGGTTGCAGGCGCCTGTAATCCCAGCTACTCGGGAGGCTGAGGCAGGAGAATCGCTTGAACCCAGCAGACAGAAGTTGCAGTGAGTCGAGATCAGACCACTGCACTCCAGCCTGGGTGACAGAGCGAGACTCTGTCTCAAAGAAGAAAAAAAAAAAAAAAAGTGTGGTGTCCTTATTAAAGCCTGAAAAAAATCCGTTTAGTACTTCTTTGGGGAAGGTCTGCTACTGACAAATTCTTTGTTTATCTGGCAATGTCTTCATTTCTCTATTAATTCTGAAAAAGGGTTTAACTAGATAGAAAATTTTTGGCTAACCATCTATTTATTCCTATCTTCTGGCCTCCATGTTTTCTGCTGAGAAGCCAGCTGCTAATTTTACTGAAGTTCAGTGGTTTATTTCGATAGATCATTTTCAGTTTGTGGTGAAATTCCGGTTGATTGTCAGAATTCTCAAATTGGTTTATTTTAGTTGTATGGCACATATTTTCATTGTTTTAGAGGGAGAGAGAGTTCACTGAGGTCCCCACTCTGCCTTTTTGGAACCGATCTTGTTTCATTTTAATGATTTAGGCAGCACATTTTAACATCTTATAAACCAACTTTCACTTCATAGTTATTCTTTTCCGAAAATTTCTTAACTATTGTCTGTTCGGCTAATTTTTCAGTTGAATGTTAGAATCATTTGCTTAAGCTCCAAAAAGAAATTCTGATAGAATTTGGGATGTTATTTTGCAAACAAATCACCTTCTTAGAACATTCAGGTTTCCCATTAGCTCCCTTTTTTTTTTTTTTTTTTTGAGATGGAGTCTCACTCTGTCCCCCAGACTGGGGTGCAGTGGCGCGATCTCGATCTCGGCTCACTGCAAGCTCTGCCTCCCGGGTTCACGCCATTCTCCTGCCTCAGCCTCCCAAGTAGCTGGGACTACAGGCACCCACCACCATGCCCAGCTAATTTTTTGTATTTTTAGTAGAGATGGGGTTTCACTGTGTTAACCAGGATGGTCTCGATCTCCTGACCTCGTGATTCACCCGCCTCAGCCTCCCAAAGTGCGGAGATTACACGCGTGAGCCGCCGCACCTGGCCTCGCTCCCATTTTTATATTGTTCAGCAAACTTACTGAATGTTTTCACGTAGATTGCATTGTATTTTCCTTAGACATTTCAAATGTTCTGTTGTGACTGTGAACTGGGTTTAATGTGCTGTTACTTTAAATATGAATCAATACATCAGTATTTCCTGGGATGAAAGAAAAATACTCATTTAGGTACCTAAAGTTAATGGAATCAGAGGCCAGGCACGGTGGCTCACGCCTGTAATCCCAGCACTTTGGGAGGCTGAGGCGGGCAGATCACAAGGTCAGGAGATCAAGACCATCCTGGCTAACATGGTGAAACCCCGTCTCTACTAAAAATACAAAAAATTAGCCAGGCGTGGTAGTGGACGCCTGTAGTCCCAGCTACTCGGGAGGCTGAGGTAGGAGAATCACTTCAACCTGGAGGTGGAGGCTGCAGTGAGCCGAGTTGCACCACTGCACTCCAGCCTGGGCAACAGAGTGAAACCCCCTCTCAAAAAAAAGACTTGGTGACTTCAAGAAAGATAACAGTTCTGTGCTACTTTGTCACTACCCCATCTCTTGACTTAATTTTATATATATATTTGGTATTTAGTATCTGTCCCCAGTACCTGGCACAGAGCTTTTGAAAACAATTAGCATACACAGATAGCCTCTTCAATCTCCAGGTGAATTTAGGATGAACTATATATGACATGGTGCTGTAAATTCTTCTACTTGTGGACTATTTTGGTGACCATCTTTCTGTCTCTGCAGTCTCTTAAGCAGACTGACTATGATGCATGTCACATTCAAGTTTGATTGTGTAATAAAACAGTTTTCTTTCTGTTAAAAAAAAAAAAAAAAGAAAGAAAGAAACCCTTGCAATCTCCTGACTGACAGGGATGCTGGATGTATCTTTTATCCTCATATTTGCTTTTTGACCCAGCTCCTGCCATCGAGCTCCAAATCTCTTGGAATGTCCTAGGTTACAGGAGCATCTTTTGTTCTAATGAAGTGGGCTTGCTCCTGGTGCGCTCCTGGATGGAGGCTGGCCACCAGAAGGACCAACATGATTAGAAGATCGGAACTTTCAGTCCCACCCCCAATCTGCCGGGATGCCTACATGATGAAGCTTCTGTAACAACCACTAACTATGGCACAAGGGAGCTTCCAGAGTGGTAAATACGTCAACATGCTGGGAGGGTGGCACAACTCAACTCCCCAGGGACAGAAGCTTCTGTGCCCAGGATCTTCCCAGACCTCGCCCTCTGTATCTTTTCATCTGCCTGTTCATTTGTATCCTTTAACATATCCTAATAAGCTAGGCGCGGTGGCTCAAGGCTGTAATCCCAGCACTTTGGGAGGCTGACGTAGGCGGATCACTTGAGGTCACGAGTTCAAGACCAGCCTGACCAACATGGTGAAATCCTGTCTGTACTAAAAATACAAAAATTAGCCAGGCATGGTGGCTCATGCCTGTAATCCCAGCTACTTGGGAGGCTGAGGCACATGAATCGCTTGAACTCAGGAGGCAGAGGTTGTAGTGAGCTGAGATTGTACCACTGCATTCCGGCGTGGGCAATGGAGGAAGACTGTCTTAAAAAAAATCCTAATAAATCAGCAATAGTAAGTGAATTGTTTTCTTGGGTTGTTGGCTACTCTAGCAAATTACTGAACCTAAGAATGGGGTTCCTCTGACTTACAGAGGAAGAACCTCTGATTTATGCCCATGTCAGACAGAAGCTGTGGGTAACCTGGGGACCCTCTACCTGCAACTGGTGTGTGAAGTGAGGCGCAGTCTTGTGGGACTGAGCCTTTTTTTTTTTTTTTTTTTTTTGAGATGGAGTCCTGCTCTGTCACCCAGGCTGGAGTGCAGTGGTGCAATCTCAGTTCACTGCAACCTCCGCCTCTCAAGTTCAAGCCATTCTCCTGCCTCAGCCTCCTGAGTAGCTGGGATTACAGGTGCCCACCACTACATCCGGCAAATTTTGGTAATTTTAGTAGAGATGGGGTTTCACCATGTTGGTCAGGCTGGTCTCCAACTCCTGACCTCAGGTAATCTGCCTGCCTCGGCCTCCCAAAGTGCTGGGATTACAGGCGTGAGCCAGGGTGCCCAGCCTTGGGACTGAGCTCTTAATTCATGGAGTCTTTGTTAATTCATTAGCATCAGAATTGAACTGAACAGCAGGATGCCCGGCTGGTGTCAGAGAATTGATTGGTATAGGAAAAAGCCCCACAAATTTGGTGTCAGAAGTGAAGGACTGACTGGTGTGAGTATAGAGAGAAAAACGATTGGTTTTTCCTGTATTTACTGATCCATGTAACAATACAGAAAAGTATTTTGATTCTACCATTTAGAAATAAGTATGGTGGGGCTGGGCGCAGTGACTCACAGCTGTAATCCCAGCACTTTGGGAGGCTGAAGTGGGCAGATCACAAGGTCAGGAGTTTGAGACCAGCCTGGCCAATATGGTGAAACCCCATCTCTACTAAAACTACAAAAATTAGCCGGGCGTGGTAGCAGGCGCCTATAATCCCAGCTACTCAGGAGGTTGAGGCAGGAGAATCGCTTGAATCCAGGAGGCGGAGGTTGCAGTGAGCTGAGATCACACCATTGCGCTCCGGCCTGGGTGACAGAGTGAGACTCCATCTCAAAAAAGAAAAAAAAAAAGAGAGAGAGAGAGAGAAATAAGTGTGGTGGCTGGGTCTGGTGGCTCATGCCCGTAATCCTAGCCACTATGGGAGGATGAGGCGGGAGGATCTCTCGAGCTCAGTAGTTCAAGACCAGCCTGGGCAACATAGTGAGACCCTGTGTCTACAAAAAACATCAAAACAATGTAGCTAAGTTTGGTGTGTGCCTGCAGTCCCAGCTACCCAGGAGGCTAAGGTAGGAGGACTGTCTGGGCTCAGGAGATTGAAGCTGCAGTGAGCCATGATTGTGCTACTGTACTCCAGCTTCAGCAACAAAGCAAGACTCTGTTGCAAAAAAAAAAAAAAAAAAAAGTGCCCAGTTTTCAACTGGGTAGGTAGATTATATATCTATGAATTTTAATTCGGCATAGAGGATAGAGTTACAAAAGGTGGGTCTAACAGGGTTTAGAACTGCAGGGCTGGCCGGGCACGGTGGCTCATGCCTGTAATCCTAGCACTCTGGGAGGCCGAGACAGGAGGATCACCTGAGGTCAGGAGTTCAAGACCAGCCTGGCCAACATGGTGAAATCCCATCTCTACTAAAAATACAAAAATTAACCAGGCGTGGTGGTGCATGCCTATAATCCCAGCTATTCGGGAGGCTCAGGTAGGAGAATCACTGGAACCCAGGAGGCAGAGGTGACAGCGAGCCAAGATTACACCATTGCATTCCAGCCTGGGTGACAGCGAGACTCAGTCTCAAAATAAATAAAAAATAAATAAATTAATTAAATAACTGAAAGAGTATAATTGGATTAGTTTTCGAACAAAGGATAAATGCTTGCGGGGATGGAGACCCCATTCTCCATGATGTGCTTATTACTCATTGCATGCTTGTATGAAAACATCTCACGTACCCCATAAATATATGCACCTACTATGTACCCACAAAAATTAGAATAAAAATTCAAAAAAAGAAAACTCATGCTGTAAGTCTTTACAAAAGATTATTTTACTAATTCAATTTTTGCATAAAAGACTGTTAAAAGAACTTGCTAACTTGAAAACAATTTTGAGTATTTATGATCCTTCCAATTTGAAAACGGCTGAACCTGAAAGAACAGATTGTGCAAAGCAGCGAGGGCCACAGGAGCGAAAGACGACGGAGACCCGCCATCTGGTCGTGATATGAGGCCCGGACAGTGACTTCCTAAACAAAAACAAATGATCCTCTTCAGTCCAAAGTGTGTTGGTGAGACTAATGACTCCCTGCCCTCACATGGCCACTCCTCTTATAGCAGACAGCTTCGCTCCGCTGCAGCCCTGCGGTCTGCGGTAATTTACACGGGAATGAGATGAGATCTAGCAGTTTTAGATCCGAGGCAATTTTGTGAAGGGTTGGTAATAAGCCAAAACTCAGTCTATGCAGTATTTAAAAATAATTGAGAGTTGTGACAACTTCGATTCTTTTCAGGAGGTGCTGTCTTAAGATAGAGGAAAGGGATCAAGCTCTTATCTTAGAAGGCGCAGACGCGTTTAGCTCAGGGTAGTGGAATTCAATGCTAAGTGGCTGCTCCGTGAAATCCAAGGGCCCAGTAAGAGGAAGAAGCCCAGAGATTTCTGCCTTGTCTGACACTCTTGGGACTGGCATTCTGGCAGCTCTTACAAGTCATAATACAAAACGATCAGTTAAATTCTAATAATGACCGTGTAGTTCCTCCCCAAAATAATTTTCCTCTTAGAAGTAAAATCAGGAAAGGGGCTGAGTTCTGAAAAGAAACACTGGGGCTATGGCCCAGGCCCCCTGAGTGTGGATGCTGTCCCCGTGTCCCCGTGTTTACTGCCTTATCATCTCCTTTGTGTGAAAGTATAATTTATGTAATTCGTCCTTGGAAGAATCACAGTGGTGTTCAAGAAACTTTTGAGGCCATCCAAGTTTTTGTCCTTCAGTACCTTGAAATCAGATAATCTCAACATCCAGAAATAGCCTTTGATTTGTTCTTTCTCTGATGTCTTGTGTCCTTGGGATCAAAGCCTCTTTCATTGGCACCAAATAATGCCCAGTGAGGAGTTCTGGCCATATAATCCTTTGCGCTGAACGTTTTTGATCCACCACTATCTTCATATTCCTGGATGAGCTCCTGGAAGCGGTTATAATCGATCCACGTCCACCATTCACCACCAATTTTAAACTGGAAAGAAAAAAATGTGTCAAGTCAAGACAGAAGTAAAAAATCCCTAGGAAAAAAAATGAATGCTTTTAAAAATCATGAACAAGTCTGATCTTTTCTATCACATCAAAAAAAAAACAAAAACAAACACAAAAAAACCTCTTTCATGGTCCAGACATGACTTCCTATCAAAGCAAGATGAGCTACAACCACAGGAGAGCTTCCTTTACCTTGGGCCTGCAGTCTTGCTGGGCCCCGAAGACAAGTCAAGTTTATCTCGAGCAGTCAAGAAGTCACGCTGACACAGGGTTAAATGTTTCGGTGTTACCATGTGGCTAATTCCAACTCACTCTAATTCCTGCTGTTGCCGCTTATGATCGGTTACAAATTTTCAAGGCTGTGTTAACAGCACCTCGTGGAATCCTTTTTAGACTCAACTTGGCTTGAGGTATTAGTGAAGGTTTTATCAATAACTTCTAATTCAAAAATGCTAACTAAATGACTCAAACTAGCTTTTCTGGCCTAACATGGATACGATATCTCATTAGTGGAAAGCCTGAAGAATTTCAGTTCAGTAAGAGTACAAAATCCAATTTGTACTCTCTTAAGAAAATTGCTTCTCAAAAGTCACGGTGGAATAATGACCTGGAATGAAGAAAACAGAAAGCTGAAGAGGCTCATAAGGAAATACTAATTGAACTGTGAAGGCTTTTAATTCAAAGCATTTGTTTGGCATTCATTTGTGTAAATGTATTAACTAATACGCTGATACCTGACTCAAAAACAGACAAGTACTTGTCATGCCACTGTCTTTTAAAAAACTCTGACTGACGGCCGGGCACGGTGGCTCATGCTTGTCATCCCAGCACTTTGAAAGGCCGAGGCGGGTGGATCACCTGAGGTCAGGAGTTCAAGACTAGCCTGGCCAACATGGTAAAACCCCATCTCTACTAAAAATACAAAACTTAGCCGGGCGTCGTGGTGTGTGCTTATAATCCCAGCTACTTAGGAGGCTGAGGCAGGAGAATCGCTTGAACCCGGGAGGTGGAGGTTACAGTGAGCCAAGACCATGCCACTGCACTCTAGCCTCAGTGACAAGAGTGAAACTTCGTCTCAAAAATAAAAATAAAAAAACTCCAACTAACCAAATGAACTAAGGAACAATTTCCTGTTCTAGCCACAAAAAAAAAAAAAAAAAAAAAGAAAAGAAAATATATAGGCTCCTGAATTTAGAATATTAAAATATGCTGAATTTAAATGACATCTGATTTTTTTACCCACTAGCTAAGAGCTTTCTAGGGGGAAAATGCTGACTGCGTGGAAAAGTTTAATTACTCTAAGAATTAGAAGTTTTCTTGTAATAAGACCATTCTTGGAAATGATGCCTCAAGGGCTCTGTGAACTCTGCAACCCACGATGTAAAATTTATATCTCACCATCATTTTCTCTCCCGAGACAGACTGTCCCTGAAGTGTTGTCTATTGTTGTGGAAGCAATCACTGTCATTCCCAGGCACTGAGCCTCAAAAATCGCAGAGTCAAAGGTGACCTCCTTTTCCCTGGCCCCTCACAGCTCCATCGATTCTCCCTGGGCAGCACTTTTGCTGCCAGTGGCGTGACTTGGTCACGCAGGCCCTTCCTCTGGGCCACGGCCACCGTCTTCCAGCTGACTGACTTTCTGATTCCAGCTGTGGCTTCTCTCAACTTCCCATAGACGGCCTGAGACTGTGCCGACAGCAGAAATGATTCCCATGATCCTGAATGTAAAGTCTGAGTATCAAATCTGCATCTCTTCATGAGCTGTGGCCCTCTCAGGTGACACCCATGCTGTTCCCTCTGTCTAACTCACATGTCCTTCGTCCTTTGCTCTGGGAAGTCTTCCTAAATCCTGTTAGTTCGGTTGCAGTGAGATAGTTCCCGTGTTAGACAGTTTCTGTCAGTTTTCCGGCCACAGGACCTCACTGTCCTGAATGTCCACAGACACTATAATGGCCCCTGCATTTTCCTCCTGCATTCCACCCCACCATACCTGCTGGCTCTGTGAATATATGAACTTAACAACAACATATGCCGTCTCCCAGGACGTGCGAGGGCCCAGCCCTTCTTCCTCACCTCTTAACAAAGCTAGAAAAGCATAGAAAGAATCAAAATTCCACCCTTTCTACTAACATCTTGAGACACGATGGGATTTTGCTGCTACTGGCTCCACAGAGTGGAAGGGACTGCTTCACTGTGTATTCGTGACAGAGGCACGACACTCACCCTTGACCGAGCCTGGGGTGACTGACATGACATTAACATGTAATTCAACATGTATGACAGTCAAATGAGGCCAAAAATGATGATCCATCCATCAACATGGGCCAACTGGGCCAACTATGGACCTGGCCTAGTCACATACATTTCGAAAATTATTAATACAACATAGCATGTATAGTAAGTGAGGTTATGTACAAGGCACTTGGGGAATACAGGGACATGTGCGATAAATCACACAAGCTTGGTCCTGTAGAGGAGTCTTTTTAGGGATCCCAGTGTTGCTTGCTGAAAGAAAGAGATGATCATACTCTCTTCTTCCCTATTTGTGTCCCTTTGGTGTTTCGATTTCTAGGTCTGAAGTCTGACCCCTCTGGTTCATAATCCTGATGCTCCTTCACCCTCAAACTCTAACATGATCATTTGCCATGGGTGTTCTAAGAGAAAGGATTAGTTTGAGCAATACAATAGGCAATTTTTTTTTTAACCATACCTACAGTCAAAAATATACTTTATATCTCGATCTAGTACACGCAAATATACACACACAAGCTGGGAATACAACTTTCACAAAACTGCAGGCAATGCATTTCATACTGCTGGCTGCAACTCACAAAACCAACTTCCTAACTTCTAATGCAGTTTGAAAACTTCTGCACTAAAAGATCTGGTTTCTTTTGACTCTAAAACTCTACTCTGGTTTAAAATGGAAGAAATCTCAGTTGCACAGGTAGGACAACTGTAAGCTAAAATCTGACAACTTACTGCCCTGATTCCCAAAGGCTAAAAAAACTAACTGGAAGACCAAGTAAATGCTGGACAAAGCAGGAGTATTAGCTCAGGCTGCTGTAACAAAATGCCATAGTGTGGGTGGCTGAAACAACAGAAAATTCTTTTCTCACAGTTCTGCAGGCTGGAATTCCAAGGTTCTGGCTAACTCAGTTTCTGGTGAGGGCTCTCTTCCTGTCTTTGCAGGCGGCTGCCTTCTTGCTCTGTCCCACATGGCCTTTCCTTGGTACATGTACATGGAAAGTGAGTGAGCAAGTGACTTGAGCCTTCTCATGTCTCTTCTTCTTCTTCTTCTTCTTTTTTTTTTAAGAGATAGGTTCTCACTCTAACACCCAGGCTGGAGTGCAGTGGTGCAACTATAGCACACTAGAGCCTCAATCATGTGGGCTCAAGCCATCCTCCCACCTCAGCCTCCTGAGTAGCTGAGACTACAGGTACATGTCACCATGCCCAGCTAATTTTAAAATTTTCTGTAGAGAAAGGGTCTAGCTATTTTGCCCAGGCTGCTCTTGAACCCCTGGCCTCAAGTGATCGTCCCACCTTGATTTCCCAAAATGCTAGGATCACAGGGGTGAGCTACCGCACCCAGCCCTGATGTCTCTTCTTATAAAGACACTGATCCTATCAGATCAAGGCTTACCCTTATAACCTCATTTAATCCCAGTTGCTTCCTTTGAAACCCCATCTCCAAATACAGCCGCACTGGGAGTTAGGACCTCAACCTATGAATCTGGGAGGGGGGCCACAAACATTCAGTCCTTAAGAGTAAGTTATTCTGAAATGAATGGAGCCACTAGACCCAAAAGACAAAACTGAACCACATGTGTCTCCTCTCAGGGGCAATCTGAGACGAATCATACTGAATAATCACAGCTCAGAAAAAATCAAAGTGTTCCATGTAAAAGGCAGAAGCTGAAAGAGCAAAATTTGGTATGATTGACACACAAACAGCGCTGAGAGACAGCTGCATAAACAGAGGCATGAAACCCCAAATTGTAAAATCTGAGGTTAAGTATCCTGAGACATGAGGTCACCCTGCTAAAAGAATCCCTCAAATCCGACAGTAAGGGAAGAACGGAATCTATGCAGAATTACAAATAAACTCAAAAGGTCATAGATGATCTTAAAAACACATAAGCACAATAAGGTACAGCCTGACTTAATATAAAGCCAGGCTACTAAGGGTCTGTGGCCTTGCTGGTTAGATGAGGCATCGCAGGTTCCCACTCTCTGCGAGAACCAAACTGCTGTACAAAGGGTCTCGTTCTCCTTATGTTCTCATCTTTCACAAAGGGAGAATTTCACTAAACAACAATAACAGCATAGGTTCTCTGTTAGTGTAAATGTTTAAAAAGATTCTATTAAAGATGGTAGATTAACCGCATGCATTTGCTATTACTTCCTCTTGAAACCCCACTAAAATGACAGTAAGAACATTTTAAAAAGACATATAACATAAAAATAAAGCTATCGGGAGAGGAGAAAACAGTGCTGGACTTTTAGAAGCTGAAAAGATGATGGGTGAGCAAACTGGTTTAGCAGACCCAAGAGAGCTGAATCCTAAGCTAACAAATAGAGAAATCCAAGATTCAGCCCAATTTATGCTTTAGAATTCCTCAAAGGCTCAGAAACTGGCTGCACCAGTCCCCCCGTCAGGAAGCATGGATTGAGGAGGTACCAAACCCACTCCCCACCAAAAACCCAAAGGCAGGTTTATATTCTGTTTAAGACATGATTAGAATCTCAAGTTCCTGACCTCCCTGCACATATTCACAGCTGAGCACCTACCCACTCCATGCCCTGACAGACGCTTGGAGGTTTCTTCTCAGAAGACAATTCAGAAGGGATCTATGGTCTGTGGGACCATATAGGAGGTATAGCTGAGGGCAGGGCTGCCGTAATAAAACTATTCCCTTTCCGTTTCTGGACCACCGGGGACCACTGCAAGCTGCAGAAAATGAGAAGATCCTACTGACCAGCCCAAGAAGACAGATTGCAAGATACTGAGGTTGGGATTCCCTAAGGATATGACCCGGTAGATCACGCCAAGATAGAGTCAAGCCCATACTCGTAGGGTGCTCTTTATTTATTATTATTTTTATTTATTTATTTTTGAGATGGAGTCTTGCTCCATCGCCCAGGCTGGAGTGCAATGGCACAATCTCGGCTTCACTGCAACCTCCGCCTCTCTGCTTCAAGCAATTCTCCTGCACCAGCCTCCCAAGTAGCTGGGATTATAGGCGTGCACCACCATGCCTGGCTAATTTTTGTATTTTTTGAAGAGATGGGGTTTCGCCATGTTGGCCAGGCTGGTCTTTAGTCTCCCACTCTCAAATACAAGCATATAACCAATGACCATCAGCCACCTCAGAAAAACTTCTAACATGATAGAGGGATAAAAATAAAAACAGGCCGGGAGTGGTGGCTCACGCCTGTAATCCCAGCACATTGGGAGGCCCAGGCGGGCAGATCACCTGAGGTCAGGAGTTCGAGACCAGCCTGGCCAATACGATGAAACCCTATCTCTACTAAAAATACAAAAAACAGCCGAGTGCAGTTGCAGGCGCCTGTAATCCCAGCTACTTGGGAGGCTGAGGCAGGAGAATCACTTGAACCCAGGAGGTGGAGGTTGTAGTGAGCTGAGATCACGCCATTGCACTCTAGCCTAGGTGACAGAGCAAGACTCCGTCTCAAAAAATAAACAAACAAAAAGAAAAACATAAACTCAGCCTATGCAGGGAGAAAATGACACAAACAAAAACCAACTAAACTGAAACAACTATTATTAATATCCTTAAAGAAATGAAAGAAAATACTGCATCCATTTTAAAACTATGCTATAAAAGGAACATTAAAATAATTTTTTTTTTTTTTTTTTTTTGAGATGGAGTCTCGCTCTGTCGCCCAGGCTGGGGTGCAGTGGCCAGATCTCAGCTCACTGCAAGCTTCGCCTCCCGGGTTTAGCCATTCTCCTGCCTCAGCCTCCCGAGTAGCTGGGACTACAGGCGCCCACCACTTCGCCCGGCTAGTTTTTTGTATTTTTTAGTAGAGACGGGGTTTCACCGTGTTAGCCAGGATGGTCTCGATCTCCTGACCTCGTGATTCGCCCGTCTCGGCCTCCCAAAGTGCTAGGATTACAGGCTTGAGCCACCGCGCCCGGCCTTAAAATAATTTTTAAAAGACCATAGATTTTTAAAATATGGGAGCATAAATGAAGGACTCACAAGAAAGTTAAGAAACAAAATTAAGAACATTTTCTAGAGTGTAGAGCAAAAAAGAAAAATAGAACATAGGAAAGAAAAGGTGTTTTAATTTAATTTTTATTTTTATTATGTTTTTTAAGATAGAGTCTCACTCTGTCACCCAGGCTGGAGTGCAATGGCGTGATCTCAGCTCACTGCAACCTCTGTATCCCAGGTACAAGAGATTCTCCTGCCTCGGCCTCCAGGGTAGCTGAGACTACAGGCATGTGCCACCATGCCTGGCTAATTTTTTGTATTTTTAGTGGAGATGGGGTTTCACCACATTGGCCAGGGTGGTCTTGAACTCCTGACCTCAGGTGATTCACCTGCTTGGCCTCCCAAAGTGCTGGGATTATAGGCGTGAGCCACTGCACCTGGCAGAAAAGATTTAAAAAAAAATATTAAAGAACTAGTTCATAAGATCCAATTTAAAACTTTTCTTTTTAGTAGTTCTAGACAGAAAGGAGAAAAAAAAATAGAAGAGAGGATATATTCATTGAAATAATTCTGGAAATGTTAAGAAGTGAAGGACATGAGTTTCCACATTAAAGGTGTCTACAATGGATAAAACCAGACACACCGTCTGAGGCACATTACAGTGAAATTTCAAAACAATGGAGACAAAGAGAAAATCTAATGAGAAACACATGGTCATACACAGAGGATTAAGAATCTGAATGCCTTTTGAGTTCTCAATTACTACAAGGAAAGCTGAAAGACAGTAGGTCCAACCTCAAAGGGGGAATAGTTTCCAGCCAAGAATTCTATATCCAAATCAAGCGTGTAGGGAGAATGAAAACACGTTTAAACATTTAAGGCCTCGAAAAGTTGTACTTTTCACATACCAGTTTCTTAGGAATCTCCTAGAAGTTGCATTTCCTGTAAATGAAGGAGTAACTTTAGGAAACATGGGATCCCAGAAACATTTCACTCAAGACAGAGCTGGTGATCCCAGGAAAACAGCTGTGAACTAGGTGGTAGAGAGTGAACTGTCCAAGGTAGGTAGATAAGAAAGTGTCCCTGCAGAGACTTCTTCAAAAAGAGGAACCTGATAGCAAATCCAACAAATCTGAAAGTCTGAGAGGCAAGATATTTGAGATGGCAGAGAGTTGTTAGCAAAAGAACACAGAAATCTAGATGAAGAAAATAATAAAAGTTAACCAAAGGTGGCGCTGGAAACAAATAGCAATTGCAGGAGATGGCATGGCTTGGCCGTGAACAGTGTTCACATGGTTATAATAAAGCAAAAAACCAATCATCTAAATAAAAATCTGGTATGTGTATGATAGGAGGGTGGGGGAATGGGAAAGGATGTTCCAGGAGGAGGCAGAAGCAAGCTCGAGCCTCATCTTCCACGGTACACAGTAAAGAGATAAGAAGTGGCCAGGCATGGTGGCTCATACCTGTAATTGCACTTTGGGAGGCTGAGGTGGGTGGATCATTTGAGGTCAGGAGTTCAAGAACAGCCTGGCCAACAAGGTGAAACACCGTCTCTACTAAAAATATAAAAACTGGCCAGGTGTGGTGGTGGGCTCCTGTAGTCCCAGCTACTCGGGAGGCGGAAGCAGGAGAACTGGTTGAACCTAGGAGGCGGAGGTTGCAGTGAGCTGAGATTGCACCACTGCACTCCATCCAGCCTGGGGGACAGAGCGAGACTCCGCCTCAAAAAAAAAAAAAAAAAAAAAAAAGAGAGATAATAAGCAAAATGGTGAACTGGGGGTGCAGGGGCGAGCAGCTATGTATGCTATTTAGAGATATAGAGATAAATACCAAATGAATCACCTAGAAAATCTGAAAGTTTTTTTGCTTGAGAGGGGGAAATGGAGGTGTGTTTGTGTTTGAGGAAGGTACAAGGAACTGCTGTTTTTTTTTGTTTTTAATAAACTTGGACTTTTAAACTGTCCACATAGAATTTTGACAAAACTAAAAATAAGGTTTAAAATAGTGGTGACTGTATCCATCCAAGAAAGGAAAAAGCACATCAACAACCTCAGCCAAAAAATGTAGGGCAGAGGAAAGGAGAGGACTAGCAGGCAAACAGTAGTGACGAATCCTTGTGAAGTGTCCTACTGGGTACTAGGTGCTATGTTTGGTTCTCTATCTTGTGTAATCCACATAACAAACATGTTGTAGTTACATTCCTATCTTTAGAATGAGAGCAAAAGTCCAAAAAAAGCTAGGTGATAGATGTGCTTAGGACATATCCTCAGGAAGTAGAAGGGCCAAGATTCAAATTGGAAGGTGTTAAAGAGACGTGGCCATTACATGATCCCATGCTACTGGTAGCTTTCAAACTGGAAAATGACAGAACTAATAGTCATGTCTTTCAAATATTTCTCAAGGAAACTGCAGAGAGAGGATTTTTGTTTTGTTTTGTTTTAGAGACAGGGTCTTCCTCTGTCGCCCAGACCGGAGTGCAGTGGTGCAATCATAGCTCACTGCAGCCTCAACTTCTTGGGCTCAAGGATCCTCCCTCCTCAGTCTCTGGAATAGCTGAGACTACAGGTGCATGACACCATATCTGGCTAATTTGTTAATGTTTTGTCGAGAGACAGTCTTGCTATGCAGCCCAGGATGGTTTTGAACTCCAGGGCTCAAGCAATTCTCTTACTTCAGCCTCTTGAAGTGCAGGGAGTACAGATGTGAGTCACCTCACCTGGCCGAGAGTTGGTTTCATTTTTTGTTTTATTTTGTTTTACCCCTGGACTTATTTGTGTGCAATATCTTTAAGTTAACTCCCTTTGTTTAACTTATCTAAAACTTACAGAAAACAGTGTATATTCCAAATTCTTTTTTTTTTTTGGGGGGGGGGGTGAGGGGGACGGAGTCTCACTCTGTTGTCTAGGCTAGAGTGCAGTGGCACAACCTCAGCTCACTGCAACCTCTTCCTCCCAGGTTCAAGAGATTCTCCTGTCTCAGCCTCTGGAGTAGCTGGCACGCATCACCAAGCCCGGCTAATTTTTGCGTTTTTAGTAGAGACGGGGTTTCGCCATGTTGGCCTGGCTGGTCTCGAACTCCTGACCTCAGGTGATCCGCCCACCTCGGCCTCCCAAAGTGCTAGGATTACAGGCATCAGCCACCACACCCAGCCTATATCCCAAATTCTTAAGGTACTTCAACTTCTCTGGGCATTCAGTCTAAACAATGAGCGCACTGAGAAGCCTACTGTCTGTTAATTATTTCTCTACTCAAGTACAGCACAAGAGAGGCCTTAGGCAAACAAGGGGAGCCAAAAGCTTTTTATGCAGACCTCTAGTCAGTGTGCTCTGCCTTTGATCTGTTTGATTTTATTTACAAGCTTCCATCTCTTCTCAGAAAATAATAACTAAAAAAATAAAACTGCCACAGTGAAGGATATTCTCCTCCCATTACATGAACTAGTTCCTAACAGTTACAGGCAACAGGTTGCAGATGAAGAACCCATCAGTTTCCCTTGTAACTTCTCCATAAACTCATCTATATGGGAGATCCAGTCACCTCAAACTCAAAATGTCACAAACAAAAAATCTGTATCATTTGGCTGGCTCCCAGTCACTGTCTCAAACCAGGTTCTGCTGAAAGTTGTTCCAGCTTTTGTTATAAATACTGCAGAGTCACTGAAAAAGTTCTAATCATACAAAGGTCTCATAGTTCTATACATTCAAGAGTTGAAATAAGAAGGAAATCCTATATCTGAGCTGAAAAAAAGAGCACCCCACAAGCTATTTATTAGCATCAACATTGGAGGCAGTTTGTGTGACTATTCCTCCATGTAACACTATACCAGTCTTTATTTAAAAAGCAAATAGTCAGAACCTTTACAAAAAAGCCTTTATTAAGAAACTGCTTGATATGGTTTGGCTCTGTCCCCACCCAAATCTCATCTTGAATTGTAGTTCCCACCATTCCCATGTGTTGTAGGAGGGACCAGGTGGGAGGTAATTGAATCATGAGGGTGGGCCTTTCCTGTGCTGTTCTTGAGACAGTGAATAAATCTCACAAGATCTGATGGTTTTATGAAGGGGAGTTTCCCTACACAAGTTCTCTTCTCTTGTCTGCCACCACGTGAGACGTGCCTTTCACCTTCCGCCATGAATGTGACGGCATCCCAGCCACGTGAACTGTGAGTCCATTCAACCTCTTTTTTCTTATAAATTACCCAGTCTGGGGTATGTCTTTACCAGCGGCATGAGAACAGACTAATACACGGCTATAGGCAAGGCATAATTCTAGATGCTTTTTATACTTCACTTCATTTAGCCATCACAATCACTCCAGAAAACAGAGCTACTCCCATATTGCAGTTAAGAATGAGAAATGGTGAAATGAGGATGGGAAAACACATACACCAGTGCAAAGTTCAGGGGCCCCCAAGACCACCTCCAGATTTAACGGTTCGCTAGAAGGACCCCCAGAACTCTCTGAAAGCTGTTATATTCATGTATGTTTTATTATAGCATAAGGACACACATTAATGCTAACTGAGGGAACAGGCACGTGGGACCGAGTCTAGGAGAATTGCATGCTTGGAACTTCCAGTTGTCCTACCGCAGAGGGGTTATAGACACAGCTAACTTCTCCCAGCAGGGATGTGTGATGATATGCATAGAGTGCTGCCAACCTTGGAAATGCACCTGAGTCTTGGTGTCCAAAGATTTTACTGCGGCTCAGTCACCTAGACACGGTTGATTGCCACATGTCTGACCTTAATTTCCAGCCCCTCCAGAGGTTGAGCCAATAACTGCATGGCCCAAAGCCCCAACCATATGAAATCATTTGGTTGGCAGAGAATATCTGGTGTGGGGGCTGGGCATGGTGGCTCATGCCTGTAATCTCAGCACTTTGGGCAGCTGAGGTGGGAGGATCACCTGAGGTCAGGAGTTTGAGACCAGCCTGGCCAACATGGTGAAACCCCGTCTCTACTAAAAATGCAAAAATTAGCTGGATGTGGAGGTGCACACCTGTAATCCCAGCTACTTACGAGGCTGAGGCAGGAGAATCGCTTGAATCTGGGAGGTGGAGGTTGCTGTGAGCAGAGATCATGCCACTGCACTCCAGCATGGGCAACAGAGTGAGACGCCATCTCAAAAACAACAACAACAACAACAACAAAAAAGAGAGTATCTGGTGTGGCCCAAGGCCTATAAATAAACAAAGGTGCTCTTATCAGGCAGGACATTCCAAGGGCTTAGAGATTACCTCCTAAAAGCTGAGGGCAAGGTCAGTCCTTTGTTTGGGTAAAATTTATCTATCCGCACAATCAGATTTCAAAGGCCATATATAATAGACAAAAATGGAATAAAACAAAAATAAAAAAGAGCACTAATGCAAAACGAATCATTCATATTATTTTCATTTCTACACTCAAGGGCTTTTATGTGATCTTAGTGTCAATTATTATTTTCTAGATGGGTCTTCCAAACATACAATCACACTTACAAGCCAAACAGCAGGGGAAGTACTAGTGAAAGGAAAGAAGAGCGGCTGCCGGACCTTCTCACAACTCAAAATTAATGTTAACTGCATGGGAGTAGAGGAAGTCCAGGGGTAGTCTGAGGGAGAAGTGATTTTGGAATACTGAGGGGTGACTTTTAGACTACAAAAAAAGAGTGTTACTGTAACTGCCCAGTGGGTTCACCTTGCCCACTGCCTAGACAGAGCCAATTTATCAAGACAGGGGAATTGCAATGGAAAAACAGTAATTCACACAGAGCCAGCTATGCGGGAGGCTGGAGTTTTATGATTACTCAAATCGGTGTCCCTGAGCATTCAGGGAGCAGAGTTTTTAAGGACAACTTGGTGGGTGGGGGGAAGCCAGTGAGCCAGGAGTGCTGATTGGTCAGAGATGAAATCACAGGGAATTGACGATGTCCTCTTGAGCTGAGTCAGTTCCTGGGTGGGGGCCACAAGATCAGATGAGCCAGTTTATCCAGCTGGGTGGTGCCAGCTGATCCATCAGCAAGGTCTGCAAAATTTCTCAAGCGCTGATCTCAGGGACAGTTTAGGGAGGGTCAGAATCTTGTAGCCTCCAGCTGCATGGCTCTTAAACACTAACTTCTAATTGTGTGGCTAATTTCTTAGTCTTACAAAGGCCATCTGGTCCCTAGGCAAGAAGGAGGTTTGTTTTAGGAAAGGGCTGTTACATCTTTGTTTTAAATTATAAACTATAAATTATAAACTAAGTTTACAATTATAAACTATAAATTATAAACTAAGTTCCTCCCAAAGTTAGTTCAGTCTACGCCCAAGTATGAACAAGGACAGCTTAGAGGCTAGAAGCAAGATGGAGTTGGTTAGGTGAGATCTCTTTCATTGTCGCAGTCATAATTTTCAATGGTGGTTTCATTACAGTGGTATCTTTTGAACTTCCCAGATTTATTGAAATTTGTTCTTGCTGGTTGTAGCTACAACTGTATAGTTTCTTCTTTGGGTAAGAAGAGGTAGAGATCACAAGGGCAGAGTTGAGATCACCTGCAATGATGGAATGCTGACAGTTGTTGCCACCCTCTTCTGAGTTTACTGGTAATAAGTAGGATTCACATGGTAACAGTTGCCTGTGGAACCGTTTTGAGAGACAAAACTATAACCAAAAGATTACATTCTCGATATATCCAAGTGCAATTCTAAAAGTTTATCTGGAAACTCATTTTCTGAAGTTTCAAAATTAATCTCCAATTTTGTTGGAGTGGAACTAAATCCTCTGAGCAGTGTTACCAAAATGC
This sequence comes from Macaca fascicularis, assembly GCF_037993035.2. Lineage (NCBI taxonomy): Eukaryota > Metazoa > Chordata > Mammalia > Primates > Cercopithecidae > Macaca > Macaca fascicularis. The sequence goes on from NC_088377.1 coordinate 59,312,837, forward strand.
CAATTTCCTCTGATATTTCTCTAAAAGCAACTGCTGCTGGGAGCAATCAGGCCTCTGATGAGGGTAAGTTCCACATGTACCACAGTCACTAGGTTTTGCTAAGACAACACTGCACAAAACCTAAATGGAGATACGCAAGTCCCTTCTTATTCCAAGATAGGAGGGTATGGGGGAGGTGATAGCTCTTCTTCCCCTGCCTTTACAGACTACAAGTTTTATATCTCCAAGAAGGAGGTCCCTGTGATCAGTGCCTAATTATCTACAGGATCTTAATTATGGCCAGACTCTCAGAGCTAATGATCATGGAGATCAAGGAGACTGCTGTTGGCTATGCCGGGACAGGGACTCTGTCTCTTGTTTCCAAAGGACATTTCACCTTCCCTACCTTGTCTGTACAATGTACTTGTTCAAAGTAGGCTTTGTATTTTGAAACACTTGGGAATTCTAGCTGTGTCCTATTTGCCCCTGGACAAGACTTGTACTTTTTTTTTTTTTGAGACGGAGTCTTGCTCTGTCGCCCAGGCTGGAGTACAGTGGCGCAATCTCGGCTTACTGCAACCTCCGCCTCCTGGGTTCAAGTGATTCTCCTGCCTCAGCCTCCCAAGTAGTTAGAATTACAGGCACATGCCACCATGCCCACCTAATTTTTATATTTTTAGTAAAGATGGGGTTTTGCCATGTTGGCCAGGCTGGTCTTGAACCCCTGACCTGAGGTGATCCACCCGCCTCAGCCTCCCAAAGTGCTGGAATTACAGGCGTGAGCCACTGCACCCGGCTAGACTTGTAGTCTTTTAAGCCTCAGTTTCCTCCTTTGGAATATGAGAAAAATTAGTATGTATGATCCAACAGACTTTTGTAAGAATTAAATGAATTACAGCATGTGTAGTGCTTACCACAGTAACCTTAATAAATGTTACTGGTTGCTGAATTTATCAGCAGACTCCGAAACTAAGGAAAGACACCAGACATTTTTTTTGTGGTGATGAAAGACACTAGAAGATAATGAAATAATTACGTAGGAAGGCAACAGAGGAATATCTTCAAAGTGCTAACAGGAAATACCTCGATTTAGAGTTTCTACTCTGATGATCTATTATTCAAGAAAGTGCAATAAAGATGTTTTGGGGAGAAAAAAGAAGGCTAAGTTTACCACTGAGTTCAGTAAGAAGGAAACCGCACCAGCAGCAACAGCTGGGAGTGCCAGAAACAAAGGTGAACTGAGAAAGTGGTATTTACAAGGACACATCTAAACAAGTATCGGCTGAGCACGGTGGCTCACGCCTGTAATCCCAGCATGTTGGGAGGCCAAGGTGGGCGGATCACTTGAGGTCAGGAGTTCAAGACCAGCCTGACCAACATAGTGAAACCCCATCTCTACTAAAAATACAAAATTAGCCAGGTGTGGTGGTGTACACCTGTAATCTTGGCTACTTGGGAGGCTGAGGCAGGAGAATCCCTTGAACCCAGGAGGCGGAAGTTGCAGTGAGCCAAGATTGCACCACTGCATTCTAGCCTGGGTAACCAGAGTGAAACTCTGTCTCAAAATTAAATAAATAAACACACACACATGTATCAACTTGTTTAAAAGGAAACTTGTAGGAAAAAGCACAGGAAAGTCCTTGTGTTGTTCTGAAGGAGAATAGCAAAGTGAATTGACTTAAGAATTCAACTAAGTATAAATTTTAAAAATATCCAGGTAGAGGATTCTGGGAAGATGCTGGAGTAGAAAGCACTAGGAATACTTTACCCCAACCAGACAAAAATTACACTGGCAGAATTTGTCTGATGTAACTATTTTGGAACTCTGGAGTCTATTGAACGCTTGTAACATTCAGGAGAAGGCTTGACAGTAAATTGCAGTTATTTTCAGTCAATCTCCGCTCTTAGCTCCAAAGCCGCTACCAGTCCCCAACGACTCAGCCCCACGGCAGGCAGCTGTGTCCATGTTATGGGAGCAGCTTGCATGCAGCTTCTAAGAGCCAGGATAGGCAATAAGAACACTATCTTCAAAATATTAAGGATCTGTGTTCTTGTCATGGAAGGGTGGAATAGAGGTAGCCAGTCATGGTGCCAAGCCCCTCCCCGTCTAGCTTAAGTGACTTCCTGGGGATTTCAACGGCCAGTGCTTCCCCCATCCCTACTCTTTCACTTTTCTCTTTCCCCTCTTTGGGAGACATACATTAAAGACTAAGAAATTAAAAAATAAACATATTTATAGGGAAATTATAGTCACCATGGATGCCCAGGGAAAGGTGCAGTCTTCAAAGAGACCTGAAAAGACCTTAAGTTCATACCTCGGGCTGATCCTTGGCACAGAGGTAGCCTTCGATAATCAAACAAAACAAAACAAAACTCCAGAAAACACTGAGAGAGGCAAAGAATCTGATTCCCATGGTGGCCACATGATAAGATACAAATATTCAGTTTTCAGCAATAAAATCACAAGGCACACAAAGAAACAGTAAAGTATGGCCCATTCAAAAGAAAACTACAAATCCAACAGAAACTGACCCTGAAAAAGGGTAGATGGCAGATCCACTAGAAACAGACTTTAAAACAGCCATCTTAAAGATGCTCTAAAAACCACAGGAATATGTGGGGAAAGTCAAGCAAAGGATATATAAACAAAATAGAAATATCAATAGGCATCGAAAACCTAAAAAGAAACCAAAAAGAAATTCTGGAACTAAAAAGTATAAAAACTGAAATGAAAAAATTCATCAGAAGAATTCAAAGGCATATTTCTACAGGCAGAAGGATTAGTGAACTTGAAAACAGGACAATGGAAATGATCACATCTGAATAACAGAAAAGAAAAAAAAAGAAGAAAAGTGAACAGAGATTAAGGGACCGCGAACACTATCAAGTGAACTGACATCTGCACATGGCAATCTCAGAAGGAGAGAGACAGAAGACGACAGAGAGTATGCGTGAAGAAATAATGGTCAAAAATTTCCTTAAATTTAATGAAAAGTATAAATATAAACATTGACACACATATAAAAAAGAAACACACCAAGACACATTATAATCAAACTGTAAAAAGTCAAAGACAGAGAATCCTGAAAGCAGCAAGAGAGCACTGACTTGTCACACACACAGGGGATACTCAATAAGGTCACAGAAGATTTCTAATCAGATATTTTGGAGTTCAGAAGGCTAATATGTTTAAAGTGCTAAAAGAAAAAAAATGTCAACCAGGAATCCTATGCTGGCAAAACATGCGGTAAGAAATAAGACATTTTCAAATAAACAAAAGCTGAGGGAGTTCATTACCCCACTAGACCTGCCCTATAAGAAATGCTAAATGGTGTCCTGCAGGTTGAAATGAAAGGACACTATACAGTAATTTGAAGCTACATGAAGAAGTAAAGATTATAGTAAAGGTAAATATATAGGCAAATATAAAATTGATCATTATAGCTTTGTTTTGTAACTCTATTTTTTTTTTCTTTTCTTTTTATTTTTTTGAGATGGAGTCTCACTCTGTTGCCCAGACTGGAGTGTAGTGGTGCGATCTCAGCTCACTGCAGCTTCCACCTCCCAGGTTCCAGCAATTCTCGTGCCTCAGCCTCCTGAGTAGCTGGGATTACAGGTGCCCGCCACAATGCCTAGAGAATTTTTGTATTTTTAGTAGAGATGGGATTTCGCCATTTAGCCAGGCTGGTCTCGAACTCCTGACCTCGGGTGATCTGCCCACCTCGGCCTCCCAAAGTGCGGGGATTACAGGTGTGAGCCACCACGCCCAGCCTCTATGTTTTGTTTTCTATGTTAACATGCTAACGTGTTAAAAAAAAAAAAAAAAAAAAGGCAAGTATTAGTTTATGTTTTGGGGCACACAATGTATCAAAAAGGTGTTATTTTGTGACATCAGAAACTGAAATGGGTGGGGACAGAGCTATAAAGGAACATAGTTTTTGTGTGCTGTTGAAGTTAAGCTGGTATAAATTAAAATCAGAGTATTAATACTTTAGAATGTTAAATGCAATGTCCATTGTAAGCACAAGGAGAATAGCTACAGCGTCTACATGAAAGGAAATGAAAAGGTAATTTAAATGTTTCACTGAAAAGAATCAACTCAACACAAAAGAAGACAGTATTCAGAAAATGAGAGACAAAAAAGCTGTAAGGCATATGAGAAACAACAAAATGACAGAAGTAAATCCCTCCATATCAGTCATTACTTTTGATGCATATTAATTAAACCCTCCCATCCAAAGACAGAGATTGGTAGAATAAACAAAAAGATATGATCGCACTCTATGCTATCTACAATAGACTTGCTTTGGACCCAAAGATACAAGTGGATTGAAAGGGAAAGGATGGAAAAAGGTATTCCATGCAAAGAGTAACCCAAAGACAGCAGGAATGGCTCTATTAATATCAAAGAAAATAAGACTTTGAATCAAAAAGGTTATGAAACAAAGAAAAATATTACATATTGATAAAAGGTTCAACAGAGCAAGAACATGTAACTATTATAAACATGTAAGCACCTCATAACAGATAATCAACATATACAAAGCAGATATTGATATAATTGAAAGGATAAATGACAATTCTACAACAATACTTACAGACTTCAATACCTCATTCTCATTCATAGATACAACAACCAGAGAAAGATAAGCAAGAAAATAAAGTACTTGGCCAGGCGCGGTGGCTTACACCTGTAATCCCAGCACTTTGGGAGGCTGAGGCAGGTGGATCACCTGAGGTCCCGAGTTTGAGACCAGCCTGACCAACATTACCAGCCTGACCAAACCCATCTCTACTAAAAATACAAAATTAGCTTGGCATGGTGGCACATGCCTGTAATCCCAGCTACTCGGGAGGCTGAGGCAGGAGAATCGCTTGAACCTGGGAGGTGGAGGTTGCGGTGAGCCGAGATCGTGCCATTGCACTCCAGTCTGGGCAACAAGAGTGAAACTCTGTCAAAAAGGGAGGGAAGGAGGGAGGGAGTGAAGGGAGGGAGGGAGGAGGGAGGGAGGGCACTTGAAGAGCACAATAAGCCAACTAGATTTAACAGGCTCACAGAACACTGTATCTAACAACAACAGAATACACATCCTTTCCAAGTACACATAGGACATTTTCCAGGAAAGACCATAAGTTAGGCTACCAATTAGGCCTAGATTCAAAAACATAGATATCATACAAAGCATATTCTCCAAGAACAATGGGATGAGGTTAAAAATCAACAAATGAATGAAACTAAAAAATTCACAAGTTTGTAGAGGTTAAGCAACACATCCCTAAATATTACCAATGGATCACAGAAGAAATCACAATGAAAATTTAAAAATACAGACTAATCAAAATGAAACCACCACATATCAAAACGTATGGGACACAGTGAAAGCAATGCTAAGGTAAAAGCTTATAGCTATAAACACTGAAGAAGACCTCAATTTAACAACCTAACTTCAAAACTTCAGGAACTAAAAACAGGACAAACTGAACCAAAAGCTAGCAGAAGGAAATAATAGAGATTAGAGCAGAGATCAACAAAATAGAGAATAGCAAAAAAAAAAAAAAAAAAAAAACCCACAAAACCCAAAGCTGGTTCTTTTAAAAGATCAACAAAATTGACAAACCTTTAGCTGGATGAATTTTTAAAAAGAGATAAATAAGACTCGAATTACCAAAATCAGAAATGATTTTGCTACCAATTCTACATTTAAAAAAACTGTAAGACTGTACTATAAACAATGGTACGCCAACAAATGGATAATCTAGATGAAATAGACAAATTCCTAGAAACATGAAATCTACTAATACTAAGTTACAAAGAAACAGAAAATCTGATTAGACTCATAACTATTACGGAGATTAAATCAGTAATTTAAGATCTCCCTACAAAGAACAGCCCTGGACCTGATGGATTCACTTGTGAATTCTACGAAACATTTAAAAGAGAACTAACACCAATGTTTCTCAAACTTTTCCAAAACACTTAAGAGGAGAGAATACTTTCAACTCTTTCAGTGAGGTCAGCATTATCCTGATACCAAGCCAGACAAAGATTGTACTGGAAGAAAACTGCACATGAGTATCACTTTGGAATACTGACACAAAAATCCTCCAAACACCAGCAAGCCAAATTCAGCAGCATATTAAAAGAATTTTACACCACGGACAGGTGGGATTTATCCCTGGAATGCAAGGATGGATCCATGTAATATAACCACATTAACAGAATGAAGGGCAAAAACCACATGATCATCTCAATTAAAGCAGGAAAGGCATCTGACAAAACTCAACACCCTTTTGCATTTTTCATGATAAAAACACTCAACAAAGAAGGAATAGCTGGAAACTACCTTAACATAATAAAAGCCACATATGAAAAAACCTACAGTGAATATCATACTCAATAGTAAAACACTGAAAGCTTTTCCTCTAAAATAGAACAAGGCAAAGACGACCATCTTTACTACTTTCGTTCAAAATAATAGTGGAAGTTCTCACCAGAGCAATTAGGTAAGAAGAAGAAATAAATACAAGGTATCCAAATTGGAGAGGAAAAAGTAAAATAATTTTTGTTTGTAAATGACATGATGTTATATGCAGAAAATTATAAAGATTCAACCAAAAAACTGTTTAAACTAATAAAGGAATTCAGCAAAGTAGCAGGATACAAAGTTAGTATGCAAAAATCAGCTGCATTTCCACATACTAATAATGAACAATCTGAAAAGAAAAAAAAACAAAAACAAAAACAAGTTCAGATACAATAGCCACCATAGTGAGTGGTGGCTCATGCCTGTAATCCCAACACTTTGGAAGTCTGAGGTAGGCAGATTGCTTTAGCTCAGGAGTTTGAGGCAAGTCTGGTCAACGTGGCAAAACCCTGTCTCTATAAAAAATACAAAAATTAGCCAGGTGTGATGGCATGCACTTGTAGTCCCAGCTACTCAGGAGGCTGAGGTAGGAGGATCTCTTGAGTCTGAGAAGTGGAAGTAGCACCAAGCTGGGACCATGCCACTGCACTACAGCCTGAGCAACAGAGCGAGACTCCATCTCAAAAATTAAATAAATAAATTAAAATTAAAATTAAAAAATACAATAGCATCAAAAATAATAAAATACTTTAAATTTAACCAAAGAGATGAAAGACTTGTACAATGAAAAGTATAAAACATTGCTGAAAGAAAGTAAAGAACACATAAATAAATAGAAATACATCCCATGTTCATGGATTGAAAGACTTTATATTAAGATGTCAACACTGGCCGGGCATGGTAGCTCACACCTGTAACCCCAGCATTTTGGGAGGCCAAGGTGGGGAGATCACCTAAGGTCAGGAGTTTGAGACCAGATGGCCAACATGGTGAAATCCCATCTCTACTAAAAATACAAAAATTAGCCAGGCATGGTGGTGGGCACCTGTAATCCCAGCTACGTGGGAGGCTGAGGCAGGAGAATCACTTGAACCTGGGAGGTGGAGGTTGCAGTGAGCCAAGATTGCATCATTGCACTACAGCCTGGGCAACAAGAGCAAAAATCTCTGTCTCAAAAAACCAAAATAAAACAGATGTCAACACTACCCAAAGTTATCTACATATTCAATACAATATCTATCAAAATAGCAAAAACTTGTTTTTGTAGAAATAGAAATCTATCCTAAAATTCATATGGATTCTTATGGGACCCTTAACAGCCAAAACAATCTTGAAAAAGAACATAAAACTGGAGGACTCACACTCCCTGATTTCAAAACTTACAACAAAGCTATAATAATCAAAACAGTGTGATACCGGCATAAAGACAGACATGTAGGACAATGGAATAGAGAGCCCAGAAATAAACCCTAACAAATATAGTCAAATTATCTTTGATGAGGGTGCCAAGACCATTCAATGGGGAACAGACAGTGTCCATAACAAATGGTGTTGGAAAAACACTACATGCAAAGCAATGAAGCTGCACCCTTATCTAATACCATATGCAAAAATTAACTTAAAATGGATCAAAGACCTAAACATAAGACTTAAAACTATAAGACTCTTAGAAGGAAACATATGGCAAAAGCTTCATGACACTGCATATAGCAATGATTTCTTGGGTATGGAGAACAGGCAAGAAAAGAAAGATTAGACAAATTGGACTTTATGAAAAATTTTAAAAGGTGTGCATCAAAAGGCAGTATCAACAGAGTAAAAAGGCAACTCAGAAAATGGGGAAAAATTTGCAAATGATGTATCTGGTAAGGGATAATACCCAAAATATATAAAGAATGCCTAAAACTCAACAACAACAACAACAACCCAATTCTTTTCCAAAGAAGATATAGAAATGGACAAGAAGGATAGAAAAAAAGTGCTCAGCATAGCTTATTAGGCAAATGTAAGTCAAAACTATAATAAGAACACAAAGTAATGATAAAATTATCCACACACCAAGCCACATAACCAGTCTCAAAAAATACTCCAGATAAATATAAAGTAGACCACTATATATGAATAAAATGCAATAAAATTCAAATCAAAATAATGAAAAATATTCATATGACAGATAAAAAAATACTTCTAAATAATTCATGGATTCGATAAGAAATCATGATGTAAACTGTAACAAACTTAGATCTCAATGACAAGAAAACTGCCATAGGGCAAAATTTGTGGGCTGCAGCTAAAGTAGTACTTAAAAGGAAAGTTATGGCCTCAAATGCCCATGTTAGCTTAGAAAAAAAGAGGTAAAGTAAAATATTATGAGCAAAGTAATCAATTCAAGATAGAAAAATAACAGAGTCATTTCAAAGAAAGTAGGAAGGAAAGAAACAAAAACAAAAAGCATTCTAGTGAAATAGCAAACAAGAGATACAAGCAAAAATTCCAAATGCTGGTTCTTTGTAAACACACTGAAATAGACATACCTCATCTGTGGCAGTACCACCCTGAACGCACCTGATCTCGGCTGAACCAGACACACCTCTGGGCAAGACAATTAAGAAAAGATGAGATGAGACCAATAGTGACATGATAGGATTACAGATTTGGTTGAAATTTTTTATCATAGAGAAAATCATAAGTAATTTTTGCCAAAATTTTGAAAACTTAGATGAAATGCACAATATTCTAGAAAAATACACATTACCAAAAAATGATGCGAGGATAAAAACTTGCATCATGTTATAACCATTAGAGAAAAAAAAATTACCTATAGAAGGCAGCAGCCCTAGATGGCTTCAAAGAATAAGCAGCTTCAGGGAAAAGAAAGAAAGAAAATACTCCCTATCTCCTATTATGAGGTGAATATTACTTTAAGTCCAAGGTAGACAAGGACAGTACAGAAAGGAAAAAGTACATATTAACCTCACTTACGAGGACAGATGCAAACATGATGGTTAATACTGAGTGTCAACTTTGATTGGATTGAGGGATACAAAGTATTAATCCTGGGTGTGTCTGTGTGGGTGTTGCCAAAAGAGATTAACATTTGAGTCAGTGGGCTGGGGAAGGCAGACCCACCCTTAATGTGGTGGGCACAATTTAATCAGTTTCCAGCAAATATAAAGCAGGCAGAAAAACATGAAAAGGAGAGACTGGCCTAGCCTCCCAGCCTACATCTCTCTCCCATGTGGGATGCTTCCTGCCCTCGAACACTGGACTCCAAGTGCTTCAGGTTTGGGACTCAAACTGGCTCTCCTTGCTCCTCAGCTTGCAGACAGCTTATTGTGGGACCTTGTGATCGTATAAGTTAATATTTAATAAATTCCCCTATTAGTTCTGTCCCTCTAAGAGAACCCTAATACACAGACCAACTAAAATATTACACAACAAAACCCAAAATACGTACGAAAAGTTGTACAGAAAAGGGAGAGGTGGCCGGGCGCGGTGGCTCACGCCTGTAATCCCAGCACTTTGGGAGGCTGAGGCGGGTGGATCAGGAGGTCAGGAGTTTGAGGCCAGCCTGACCAACATGGTGAAACCCCGTCTCTACTAAGAATACAAAAATCAGCCAGGCGTTGTGGTGTGCGCCTGTAATCCCAGCTACTCGGGAGGCTGAGGCAGGAGAACTGCTTGAATCCGGGAGGTGGATGTTGCAGTGAGCCAAGATTGCGCCACTGCACTCCAGCTTGGGTGACAGAGCGAGACTGTCTCAAAACAAACAAACAAACAAACAAACAAAAAAACGAAAAGAGAGAGGTGACAAGAAGAGCAGAGGTGTTTTGAGGCCAGAGCTCTCAATGAGGCTGAAAAGCAGGTTTATGTAGAACTTTTAAAAAGTAAATGAACTGGAAAAAACATGAAGAAAAATTCATTTTGTCCAGTAATGGCTTTAGTAAGTTTAACAGCCTGAGGAGTTATTACAAGTAACAGTGGGCTACTTAATTGGATCAAAGGGCTGTTAAGAGTTAAACTAGGTTAATTTTATCTTGAGAATTTGGCACTTGTGACTGATTCAAGTGGGGGTTGGTGCTTGAGCTAATCTGGGGCTACAGCAGGTGATCTGAAAAATTAAAATGCAAAGGAAGCCCAGAGAAGAAAGAGGAAGGGATAAAGAGGTGGAGGAAGACAGACAGACAGGTGGAGGTGAGAAGTGGCCTGATAGCTTCCTGGTTCCTTTTCCTAGATGGGTTCATTGGTGAATCCTACCAAACATTGAAGAAAGGAGTAACACCGATTCTCTGCAATATCTTCCTGAAAATAGAAACAGAGGAAACACTTCCTAACCCATTCTATGAGACTGGCATTACCCTGATACCAAAATGAGATAAAGATACTACAAGAAAGGAAAACCACAGAACAATAACTGTCATAAACACAGATGTAAAATCAATAAAATGTTAGCAAATCAAATCCAACAATGTATCCAAAGAATTATATGCCATGACCAAGTGGGACTTATTCCAGGTATGGAAGGCTGGTTCAACATTCAAAACTCAATTAATGTAATCCATCTATCAATAGGCTAAAGAAAAAAAAAATCACATGATCTTATCAATAGTTGCAGAAAATCAATTTGACAAAATTGTAACTGATTTATGATTTAAAACCCTCAGCAAACTAGAAACAGAAGGGAACTTTCCCAACCTAATAAACAATATATACCGAAAAGCCTTCTGTTAACATCATACTTAATGGTGAGAAACCAGATATTCCACATTAAGATCTTAAAAGACAAGGATGTCCCCTCTCACCATTCCTATTCAAGATTATACTGGAAGTCCTAGCTAATATAATAGACAAGAAAAGGAAATAAAAGATATACAGATTAGGAAGGAAGAAATAAAACTCTCTGTATACAGGTGACGTGATTATACACGTAGAAGATCCCAAAGAATCAATGAAAAACAAAGCCCTCTAGGAACTAGCAAGTGATTATGGCAAGGTTGTAAGATACAAAGTTAATATATATAAAATTAATTGCTTTCTTATATACTAGCAAGGAACAACTGGAATTTGAAATTCAAAACAATCGTGTTTACATTAGCATCAAAAAATTGAAATACAAATCTAACAAAACATATTCAGGATATACATATGTAGAAAACAAAGTCCAATTAAAAAAAAAAATCAGGCATATTTCAGTAAATGGAAGGATATTCCATGTTCATGGATTAGAAGACTCAATACAGTTGTCAGTTTTTCCCAACTGGGTTTGTAGATCCAGGTCAATCTCAATCAAAATCCTAGAGAGTGATTTTGTAGACATTGACAAACTGATTCTGAAGTTTATATGGAAAGGGAAAAGATCTAGAATAGCTAACATAATAGCAAAGAAGAACAAGTTAAAAGAGTGACACTACTCAACTTCAAAACTTACTATACAGCTACAGAAATCAAGACTGCATGGCGTTGGGGAAAGAACAGACACATAGATCAAGGCAACGGAATAGAAAGGCCAGAAATAGATTCACACAAACACATTCAACTCATCTTTGACAAAGGAGCAAAGGTAATTTAATGAAGAAATGATAGCCTATTCAACAAATGGTACTTTAACAATTGGATGTCCACAGCAAGAAAGATAAATCTAGATACAGATCTAGCTTATCTCTTTCAAAATGGATCGTAGACTTAACCATAAAACATAAAACTTCTAGAAAATAGCATGGGAGGAAATCTAGGTGACCTTGAATGTGGTAATGAATTTTCAGATATACCACCAAAAGTGGGATCCATGACAAAAAATTAGTCAGCTGGACTTTATTAAAATTGAAAACGTTTGCTCTGAGAAGGGCATAATTAAGAGAATGAAGAGTCAAACCATAGACTAAGAGAAAATACTTTCAAAATACGTATCTGCTAAACAAAATTGCATCCAAAATATATAAAGAACTCTTAAACTCAGCCATAAGAAAATAACCAACTACCAGCCTAGACAACAAAATGAAACCCTGTCTCAACTAAAAATAAGCCAGGCACAGTGGCATGAACCTGTAGTCCCAGCTACTTAAGAGACTGAGGCGGGAGGATCCCCTGAGCCCAGGAATTCGAGACTGCAGTGAGCCATGACTGTGTCATGGCAGCCTGGGTGACAAGTGAGACCTTGTTTCTTAAAAAAGAAAAAAGGGCCGGGCATGGTGGCTCACGTTGTAATCCCAGCACTTTGGGAGGCTGAGGCGGGCAGATCACCTGAGGTCAGGAGTTCGAGAACAGCCAGGCTAACATGGTGAAAAGCTGTTTCTACTAAAAATACAAAAAATTAGCCGGGTGTGGTGGCAGGCACCTGTAATCCCAGCTACTTGGGAGGCTGAGGCAGGAGAATCATTTGAACCAGGGGACAGAGGTTGCAGTGAGCTGAGATCGCGCCATTGCACTCCAGCTTGGGCAACAAGAGCGAAACTCTGTCTCAAAAAGTAAAATTAAATTAAATTTTAAAAAACCCAATCCAATTAAAAAATGGGCACAAGATCTGAGCAGACACATCATAATACAAGATACACAGATGGCAAATAAGCATATGAAAAGATGCTCATCATTATTTGTCATCAGGAAATTTCAAATTAAAGCAATAGCAATATACCACTACAAATATATTAGAATAGCTAAACCTCAAAAAAAAAAATCTGATATACATCAAATTCTGGCAAGGATGGACAGCAACAGGAACAGCCATTCATCAATGGTGGGAATGCAAAATGGCACAGCTACTTTGGAAGACAGTTTTTTTCACAACACTTAACATAATCCTACCATATGATCTAGCAATTGCACTTAGATATTTACCCAACTAGTTTGAAAACATATTCACACAAAAACCTGTGCATTAATGTTTATAGCAGCTTTGTTCATAATTGTCCCAAACCGGAAGCAACCAAGACGTCCTTCAACAGGTGAACGAATAATGGTCCATCCACGCAATGGAGTTTTTTCGCAAAAAAAAAAAAAAAAAAAAAAAAAAAAAAAAAAAAAAAAAAGCTATCAAGCCAGGAAAAGGCATGAAAGAATTGCTTAAAAAAAAAAAAAAAAAAAGAAAGAAGCCAGTTTGATAAAACTACATAGTATTAATATATAATTCCCATTCTATGACCTTTGGAAAAGACACAACTGTAAGTACAGAACAATAATCAGTGGCTGCCAGGAGTTCCAAGTTTGGCAGGAGGGATCCAAAGAGGAAATGCGGGGGCGTTTTTTAGGGCAGAAAATTATTCTAAGTGATACTGTCATGGTAAATGTATGACATTATGCACTTGTCAAAATCTATAGAATTTTATAGCTGAAATACTGAATCTTAATGTATGCAAATTTTTTAAAATGCAGAAGTTAGGAGATCCCAGGAAGGAGTGAAGACTGTGATAAGAGAATGGAATTCTATTACAAATGTATGAAATAATCTCACTGAAGGGCATAGAGGGGGAAAGACGCTGACCTAAGTCATTTTGGAAACGGGTGGAGTCTGCAAGACTAGAGGCAAAAGGAACTGCACATAGCGCTCTGCTCCAGGGTTAATAACTCCAATGCCGCTATATACACTGCAGTCGAATAGTGAAGTAAATGGATGGCTGGGAGTGGGAGCCAGGTCTCTCACTGTTGGGCTGGGAATTTACAGATGAGCAAGGCGAGGAGGCTAGAATGATCCAAGGGGACATGGATTAGAGACATCAGTGTGTTCACTTGAATACAGGTATAGACAGAAATATAGAAATGTGGATACACACATGTATTTCTCTGCTCTGTCAGCTGAGAGGGCCTAAAAAGACAGCCCAACAATGAGCATACCCTCCCCAGAGCTTGACTTCAAATACCATTCTCCAGTAAACCATGGCTGAGGCAGGAAATACAGATGCTCCTCAACTTACAATGGGGTTATATCCTGATAAACCCATAATAAGTCAAAAACACGTGGCTGACTGAGAGCTGCGGCTCACTGCTGGCGCCGAGCATGGCAGCATAAGTGCAGTTTCCACTGAATTTGTATCGCTTTCATGCTATCATAAAGTCAAAAGACTGTAAGTTGAACCACTGTAAGTTGGGACCATCTGTGTGTGAGATAATCCTGGAGAATCTTGTAGTGCCAGAAAGTAAAAAAGTACTCAACACACACACATGCATGCACGTTGATGGGGGTATGGCAAAGTAACACAGGAGCCAACTGAAAGAGATCCAAATGGCCAAAGCTGGGACAATTTGATCAACAAAAGAAATAAGGTAGTACTGGATTATAACCCCAGGTAAAAAATAAATATTCATGCATTCACACTGATATAGACACACAGACAGACAGGCAGGCAGACCCAGACAGATAGATGATGTATGAATGGATAGATGATACAAGGTGGATGGATGGATGGATGGATAGATGGATGAATAGACAGAGAGAGATTAGCTGGATAGATAGACACGGACAGATGATGGATGGATGGATGGATGGATGGATGGATGGATGGATGGATGGATGGATGGATGGATGGGATGGATGGATGGATGGATGGATGGATGGATGGATGGATGGGATGGATGGGATGGATGGGATGGATGGATGGATGGATGGATGGATGGACAGACGGACGGTAGGCAAACAGATGACAGATGACTGATAGATGGATGGACAGATAGATGATGGATGGATGGATGGATGGATGGATGGATGGATTGATGGATGGATGGACAGACATATAGGCAGATGATGGATGGATGGACGGTAGACGAACAGATTATACATGATTGAGAGATGGATGGACAGACAGATGATGGATGGGTGGATGGACGGACAGATAGATGAAGGATGGATGGATGGATGAATGGACGGATGACAGATAACGGATGGATGCACAGATGGATGGAGAGACAGAGATAGTGATATAGATATATGACTGACCACGTTAATAAATGAGGGAGAAGGGACAAACCTTCAGTATGGAAGAATTCCAAATAACTTACATAGATACTCTGCCCTCAAGGACGGGAAGCCTAACACTGTGCCTCTTGGATACAGACCACACACAGTGATTTCCTCCCAAAGAGCACAGTATGAAAAGCAGGAGTGGAGGGAGTAATTTGACAGTGGAGAAACCTGACAAATACTGCCTCAGTTGGTGGATCGAGGTCAGCACTGTTAGTCATAAGCCATGATGACAGTAGCTGCGTGCCTTTGATATAATGTGATGGAAATGGCACTTCATCTCGGTGATCTTCCTCCTAAACATTCATAACCCAAGTCTTATGAGAAAAACGTCAGACAAATTTCAATAATAGGGCATTCCACAAAATCCCTCGAGTACTCCTCAAAGCTATCAAGGTCATCAAAAATAAGGAAAGTCTGAGAACTGCCATGGCCAAGAGAAGCCTAAAGAGAATTGACAACTAAATATAATGGGATCCTAGAACAGAAAAAGGACATTAGGTAAAACCTAAGGAAATCTAAATAAACTGTGGACTTCAGTTAACAATCATAAATCAACATTGGCTCACTAATTGTAACACACCAATGTAAGATGCTAATAGGGCGAATCTAGGGTATATGGGAACTCTCTATAATACAGTCTCAATTTTTCTGTAAATCAAAAAACTTCTGTAAAACATAAAGTCTATTGAAAATAATAGTAATAACTGGCCGGGTGCAGTGCTTACGCTTGTGATCCCAGCAATTTGAGAGGCCAAGGCAGGTGGATCACTTGAGGTCAGGTGTTCAAGACCAGACTAGCTAACATGGTGAAACCCAGTCTCTACTAAAAATACAAAATTAGCCGGGCATGGTGGCGCGCGCTTGTAATCCCAGCTACTCAGGCAGCTGAGGCAGGAGAATCACTTGAACCTGGGAGATGGAGGTTGCAGCGAGCTGAGATCGTGCCACTGCACTCCAACCTGCGTGACAGAGCAAGACTCTATCTCAAAAAATAATTTTAAAAAAATTTTTACAAAAAGAATGAAGCTTTGAAACACTGCTATGTGGATTCCGCAAGCCATATATATCACTTATCACTTGGCTTCCACTGGCTGTGACCTACTATACTAGGATATTGCCAATATGTGGAGGGAATTTCAATGTTTCTGTACTAACATTATCAAAGCTTGTTGGATTCTCATGGTCTAATTAATTTCTAGACTGATAGGACCAAGGTTACATTTAAGCTGGCTAGGCTGAAAGCCCAGAAACAGCTGAGTGCACCACTTTGTCCCAGCCACCCCCTCCAAAGCACAGAGGCCCACCCTCCCCTGTAGGCAACTGTGGTCATCTCCTTGTCCCTCTAGCTCAACCCTGAAACTAAAATGTGTAGGCTCATTTACCTGAATGTGAGTGGGATCTGTCTTTCCACTGCTCAAAGCCAAGGTCATTGAGCTTTCTGCACCTATTATGTTGGTGCAAAAGTAATTGCGGTCTTTGCCACTGAAAGTCATACTTACTATCGTAGCCACTAAGTAGCCTGCCTCTTATCAAATGCAGAAGCCCCGCTATCTAGACTCTGAACATCATATCTACATAATACAACTCAGAAGGCTACTAAAATAAATCATCCATTTTCAAAAATATTTCACTACAATTAAGCAATGATTTGCACGTGGCATAGAATATGACAATGACAATATCACTGCACTGCAAACGATCACGAAGTATTACACGTATGAATAGGGTAATAGAGATCATAAGACACTCTCCAGAGGCTATATCATGTTGTAAAAATCTTACATATTTAATGCAGGATCTTTAAAGGTCATGTAAATGTAAATATCCAACTGATGTCTGGGATCCCTCTAGAATGTTGTAGGTTTTTTTAAAAGAATCACTTTACATTTTGGATTATATGGTATCATGAATCAGATGGTATGTTGTTTTATTTTATATTATTTAGAAAAGGTCTGGCTCTGTTGCCCAGGCTGGGGGCACAATCTGTGCTCACTGCAACCTCCAGGAGAATCCTGAGGCAGGAGAATCACTTGAACCTGGGAAGCAGAGGTTGCAGTGAGCTGAGATTATGCTATTGCACTCCAGCATGGGAGACAGAACAAGACTCCATCTCAAAAAAAAAAAAAAAAGCAAACAAAATTTGTGAAGTGGATAAAGAAATGTCACAACTGGGGAATTTTCAATGTTCTGCTTTGTAACAATATTCTTATTTCTGCTAGCCAATTTAACTATAATCAAAAAAGTACAGTACAGTAGATAGGGATGACTTTCACCAAGCATGGATGGCATCAGTTTCCTGCTGCAGAAAAAGGAAGGTATAGTGAATGAGAAAAGGTCGCTGGATTTAACAATTAGCGGTCACTGATGACATATAAAATAGCAAACTCAGCCCAGTAAATATTTACTGAATAAATGAAGGAGTGAATGAATGATAAGGAAGAAGGTCGGTAGTTACCAAAACTAGCAAAGAAGACGGAACAAAGTTTCTGATTCCAGAAGGGAAGACAATGAGAAAGGAAAGCAGCTAAAGGAAAGGGGTCTATTGATCTGCTAAGCACACCGAGAATCTGGTATGTACCAGGTACTCCAGAAAGTACTGGGAATGACAGTCCTGGTGTTCTAGTAACTCACAGCTTTCTAGAGGAGGCATCCTTGTTATATGTGCATATCGATCTGACAGAAGTAGTCTCAAAGGAAGAGAAGTTTGTTTTACAATTTTTAAAGAGCAGAACTACACAACACAAGGTGAACTGGGGTGGGTAGGGAAAGGAGGGCATTTCTGGCCAAAGAAATACCTTGAGCAAATGCACAGAAGAAAGAAGGAATATGGCAGTACCATTTAAAAGCCCAGGGATGGGGCATGAAATGAAATGAAAAAGGACCTGATTGTGAAGGCCATTACAAATCCAATAAAATGATTAGATGTTTCTCTTGCATGTTATGTGAGATGTCACATGTTCCAAAATGTAGAGAAACAATAAGCTTGGAATGAACAGCATAAACAAGGAGGATGTTGAATAGCTGATATCTGCTCTTGGTTATGTATGGATTGTATGATGATTTTAGTGGATTCTTCTAGTCTTTAGGGTTTGTTTTGCTCCTTTTCTGCTTCTTTCCTTTGTCTTTTAGTTACATCTCTGCTTCATTTTATTTATTTATTTATTTATTTATTTATTTATTTATTTATTCATTCATTTATTCATTTTTTGAGACAGAGTCTCACTCTGTCGCCCAGTGGCACAATCTTGGCTCACTGCAACCTCCACCTCCCAGGTTCAAGCAATTTTTCTGCCTCAGCCTCCTGAGTAGTTGGGATTACAGGTGCCAATCACCACATCCAGCTAAGTTTTGTATTTTTAGTGAAGCCAGGGTTTCATCATGTTGGCCAGGCTGATCTCGAACTCCTGACCTTAGGTGATCTGCCTGCCTCGGCCTCCCAAAGTGCTGGGATTATAGGCGTGAGCCACCGTGCCCGGCTACATCTCTGCTTTTAAACACTAGTATCCGTAGAGTAAATTGCTAGCCTACTTATTAAATGGGATCTGATGAGATCTGATTAGGATTAGGAAAAGATGTTTTCACATAAGTGTCAGGAAATTCTTTCCAGTAACACTGCAACAGCAGCCATACAACCTGAACTGGACAACACTTTTCAATCAAATAAAGAAAAGGAGTTCACCTGGAAATAACCTACCAATATCAAAGAGTCCCATCTGGATTGGCATTACTGTTCACTAGCGAGATGCGAACCCCAACTCTACAGTGGTATAATGTCTGGTTCTGGACAAGATGGGGTAGACGTACCTCTCCCTATTCTGCCTGCTAAGTGCAGCTAAAAATAAAGAATATTATATATAAGGCAAGCAAAAAGATTCTCAAAGGTAGAGATAAGAAGGCACACTGGCTAGGGGCCTTGGCATCTGAGGAACAACATAGTGGTGAGTTTTTTGAGTTTTATTTTTGGCTCGGATATCCTGGACTGGGCTGCAAGCCAGAAACACCAATGGCTGTGGACAATTATTGGATTAAAAAAAAAAACAAAGAGTCCCAAGTAAAGGCTGCTTTCTTAGGACAGCAGGAACAGGGCAGCCTAGTAAGACAGAAGGCTTTTAGACAATAACTACCCTAGGCCATGAGAAAAACTGGCCTCATTCCCATCCAGTCAGCAAATGCTGAGTGGGGAACTCAGACTCCCACCTTCACCTGGCTGTAACGAGGTACCCCTCTCGACTCCTGCTACCAGGGAGGTATCAGAGAAGGTGAGTGGGGAATCCTGTCCTCCTCCTCTAATGTCATACAGACTATACAGGAAGCCTGGACTTTCACTCTACCTAGCAGTAACAAGGCACCTCTCCCCCACACACTCGAGTGGTGTCAGAAGAAGCTTAGTGGAGAACCAGGACTTCTACCACCACCCAGCAGCAATAAGGGCCCCCCACCTCCATCCTATAATGTCAGTGGAGTCTAAGGGGGGAACAGTCACAAGATGGCTCTCCCTTCCTCATCAGAAGGGTATCACAGGAGGCTGACAGGAGCCAGAACTTCTGCCCTCACTTGGAAGTAACAAGGCACCCTTCCTACAGTACGTCAATAGAAGCTGAGAGGGCAACTGGACTTTTACCTCTCCCTGGAAGTAAGGAGGTGACACCCTCTCAGCCATCCCCATAGTGCAGTGTCAAAGGAGGCCGGCTAAGGCAGAAGATTTATTAATAAATAAGATCCAGAGTCTCCTAACATAACACCCAAAATGTCTGGGAAACAACTGAAAATCACTTATCATACCAAGAAACAGGAAAATCTCAATTTGAATGAGAAAAGACAATCAAAACATGCCAACATGGTATGTGTTGGAATTATCTCATTAAGATTTTAAAGTAGCCATCATAAATGTGCTTCAATGAGCAATTAAAAACAGACACAAGAAACAGAAAGTTGGCTGGATGTGGTGGCTCATGCCTGTAATCCCAGGGAGGTCGAGGTGGGTGGATCACTGGAAGCCAGGAGTTCAAGACCAGCCTGGCCAACATGGTGAAACCCCATCTCTAACAAAAATTTAAAAATTAGCTGGGCATGGTGGTATGGCTCCATGTAATCCCAGCTATTCAGGAGGCTGAGGCAGGAAAATCACTTGAACTCGGGAGGCAGAGGTTGCAGTGAGCCGAAATTGTGCCATTGGATTCCAGCCTGGATGACAGAGTGAGATTCTGTTTCTCAAAAAAACAAAAAAGAAGAAGAAATAAAACAAAAGAGAAGGGAAGAGAAGAGAGACGAGAGACGGAAGGAAGGAAGGAGAAATAGTTAAATAGAAATAGGAAAATAATCAAATGGAAATTTTAGAACTGAAAAATATAATAACTAAAATAATAAATGGTTCAACAGAATAGAAGAGTAAAAAGACAGAATGAATCAATCTAAAGTTAGAACAAGAGTCTAAAAAAACAGACTAAAAGAGAAACAAAGCCTCAGATACCTGTGGGACCATAACAAAAAAAATCTAACATTTGTATCATTAGAGATGTAAAGAGAGAAGAGAAATCAGATGAGGCTGAAAAAAGTATCTAGAGAACAACTAGAAACTTCCCCAATTTGTAAAGGGCATATACCTGCAGATTCAAGAAGCTGAGCACGCCTCCAAAACAAAAGAAACCCAGGCCAAGGCAACCTGTAATCAAACTTCTGAAAACTAAAGACCTGAATATTTTTAAAAATCTTGAAAGCAGGGAGAGAGAAACACCTTACCTAAAGGAGAAAAACAACTAAATGACAAAGGATTTTTCATCAGATACCAGAGAAGCCAGAAGGAAAGAAAAGAACTGTCAATCCAGAATACTTTACCTACCAAAAATATCCTTCAGGAACGGAGAGGAAACCAAGACAGTGGCAGATGAAGGAAAACTAAGAGGACTGGTTGCTATCACACTGGCTCTAAGAGAATTGCTAAAGGAAGTTCTTCAAACAGATGGGGAAGATTCCAAAGGAAACTTGGACCATCTGGAAGAAAGAAAGAACAACAGAAGGAGTAAGAACATGAGTAAATACAATAAACTCTTCTTCTCTTGAGTTTTCTAAGTTATCTTTGATAGTTGAAGCAAAAATTGTAATAGGATGCCATGTGATTTTCACTGTAGGTGCAGGAAACATCTAAGACATTGTAAGTAAGGGAGGGAAAAGAGATTTAATAGAGGTAAAGTTTCCACATTTCACTCAAACTGCTAACATGTTGACACTAGTAGACTGTGATATATTATATATGCATAATGTAATATGTAAATCAACCACTAAAAAGTCTATACGAGGAGACGCACTCAACAACAGTGCAGAGAAATAAAAATGGAATTCTAAAATAGATTGGCAGAGTAGACTAAAAAAGTATGACAACTGTATGTTGCCTATAAGAAACTCACTTCGAATATAATGATACAGGCAGGTTGAAAGGCAAAGGACAGAAAAACATATGCCATGCAAACATTGATCAAAAGAAAGCTGAAATGGCTCTATTATTGTCAGATAGAGTAAACTTCTGTTTATATATCCTTCTTCCAATGAGAAAATTACAGAGATGGAGAGGAGATTAGTGGTCGCCAGAGGCTAGGGATAGTTGGTATTGGACTACAAAGGAAGTGTGAGAAAGATCTTTGTGGTGATAGAACAGTTTTCTATCTGGGTCGTGGTGATGGCTACATAAATCTACACATAAAACAGCATAGAACTAAACACACACATGTGAGTGCATTTAAAATTGATGAAATCTGAATAAGGTCAATGGGTTGTATTAATGTCTATTTCCTGATTTTGATAACATACTATGATCATGTAAGATGTTATCACTGGGAAAAACTACGTGAAGGGTACCTGAGACCTTTCCGTACCATTTTGCAGCTTCCTATGAATCTATAATTGTTTTAAAGTAAAGACTTGGTATTCAGTTTTCTTTTGTGGCTGTCTTGGTACAACAATAGGAGAGTAGTCCTTCATTCAACATGACTGCAGCAGCTTGCACTCTCTTTCAGAAGTCCCGGGATTATTAGTAGAAATTGAGGCTGGGCACAGTGGCTCATGTCTGTAATCCCAGCACTTTGGGAGGCCGAGGTAGGAGGGTGCTTGAGCCCAGGAGTTTGACAGCAGCCTGGCCAACACAGTGGGAACCCATCTCAATAAAAAAATTTAAAAATTATCTGGGCATGGTGGCTCACGCCTATAGTCCCAGCTACTCCTCGAGAGGCTGAAGCAGGAGGACTGCTTGAGCCTGGGAGGTTGAGGTTGCAATGAGCCATGTTCACGCCACTGCACTCCAGCCTGGGTGACAGAGTGAGATGAGATCCCGTCTCCAAAATAAAAAAATAAATTGAGCAATCTTCTGAGAAAGCAGAGAATGATAAACAGGTATTTGATGATTTGGACCTCTCTGGTTTCAGATCACCTGACTCAGCTCAGGAGCTTAAAGAAAGGGCCAATGGACCAGGCCTGAGAAGTGACTATTTCCTAAGAAGTGGTACCATATTTTCATCTTTCGCTAGACACTAGTATAAGAATAGAGAGGCCATGGCTGAAAAATGACAAGATCTGCATACTCTGATACCAGAAAAAGGAAAAGAAGCGCCAGAAAACACATAATTGGAAGGAATCTAAATGAGCCTTGTTTTACTTTTTGGATGGGTTTCTGTAGTATTTCCTCATGGCCATGGTTCCCAAGCAGTGGGAGCACAGTACTCACTGGGACACTGCAAGGCATTCCATCAACTACCAGCTTGAGAGAGTTCCTAGTTTCAACATTAGGCTGTGTCACATTTCTTTCGACAATGTCATAACAAAGAGAACTGCTAGGTATTTCTTTTGACCTACAGGTCTTGTGAAAAAGCTATTGAGGCACTAGAGCACTATGAATGTGCAAGTTGGAAACCTCCACGTTAGGGTATCCGTGGTGTTTAAGTAATTAATTTCAAAGCATTTTGGATGGTCACCTGGACCATCTGTCTCACTCTGGGCATTCTAAGGACAACTTCTCATAATCTGGACTCCATAATGTGGTATCTATATCTTTGCTGGAATTTCTTCCTGACATCGCAGAGTCAATCCATTCACTCTCTACCTACATGAAAAATAAATATGCAAGTAACATCATCTCCGTGGAAGACACCTTCACAATCACCTGTTTCCCAGGTTAGAGGCCAGGGAGTCATGCCTGAACCTGCACACTCATTAATGGTCCTCATTTAATACTTTGCCAGGTCTACCACTCACTATTCTCACTCATCACAGCCTTTGCCTCAGACCCCCATTTCACCCTCAGATTGCTGGACCTGAGGGTTATAACAGGTTTGTTGTTGTTGTTGTTTTAGATATGGAGGAGGGTCTCACTATGTTGTCCAGGCTGAGCTAGAACTCCTGGACTCAAGTGAGTCTCCTGCCTCAGCCTCCTGAGTAGCTGAGACTACAGGCACATGACACCACAGCTGGCTATCACAACAGTGTTTTAACTGGTTTCTCTGTCTTACAGCTTTTCAATCCATCCCCTGTAATGCTGCCAATTTTTTCTGAAACACAAATCTTGATTGTGGCACTTCCCTACCTAAAGCTCTCCAGTGCCTCCCCATGCCCTTTAGGGAAAATGACATTTAGGATGCCATTCAATGCTATCTGTGATCTTAACCCTACCTAATAATCTCCTTCCCCTGCAACCCTTCTCTTGACCTTCAGCCATCCCAAACTACTTGTGGTTCTCAATGTGCCATGTCTCCGTGCATCTCCTTGGACTTCTGCTTGTACTGCTTCTGCTCAAATGTTTTTCCTACCTCAGCCATCATTTAAGATCCAGGTAAATGGCTCCTCCTCTGTGAAGCCTCTCCTGATGGGACCAAGTAGTCCTCAGAATGCACTCATTGAGCTCCATTCCATTCTTCCATCATAGCTCTGATTACATTCTCAGCACTTTTTTTTTTAAGATATTTGTCTTTTTCTGTTAGACCATTCTTGAAGGCAGGAACTGATATGGTTTGACTGTGTCCCCACCCAAATCTCACCTTGAATGGTAGTTCCCGTAATCCCCACGTGTTGTGGGAAGGACCTGGTGTGAGATAACTGAATCATGTGGTGGTTTCCCCCATACTGTTCTTGTGGTAGTCAGTAAGTCTCATGAGATCTGATGGTTTTATAAGGAGTTTCCTCTTTCGCTTGGTGCTCTTTTCTCTCTTGTCTGCCAACATCTAAGAGATGTGCCTTCCACCATGATTGTGAGGCCTCCCCAGCCATGTGGAACTGAGAGTCCATTAAACCTCTTTTCCTTTATAAATTACCCAGTCTCAGGTATGTCTTTATCAGCAGCGTGAAAACGGACAAATATAGGGACCACTGTTTACTCATCTTTGTAATCTTAGAGTACCCAGTCCTCTGTATTCTCAGAACACCCATGTGCCTGACACACATGGGTATTCAACAAACTTTATAGAGAATAATGAGGGTCTATCTCAGATTCTTTCCTCTGTCCTGGTGCACACTTGGTGCCATGTCTGGTTGTGCACTGATCACACTGATTTTCAGTCGTTTTCCCCACTAAACCGCGAGCTCCTTGTGGGTAGGGGAAGACCCATAAAAGCAGCAGTAACAACTATTTATTAACTGCCTATTTCACTTCAGGTTCCCTTCTAAGTTCTTTCTTTCTACTTTTTCCTTCCTTCTTTCCTTCCATCCTCCCTCCCGCTCTTCTCTTCTTCTCTTTCTCTCTCTCTCTCTTTCTTTCTTGATGGAGTCTCACTCTGTCGCCCAGGCTGGAATCCTTCTAGGTACTTTAAATATGTTATTTTTAATCTTGATAATGGCCTTGAAAGCAATACTATTAGTATCAATTTTGAATAAGGATATGAGGGATTTAATTAGAGAGAACGGAGAGACAGAGAAAGAGGAACAGGGAGTATAGAAGAGTGGTTTAAAATCAGTACAGTTCCAGTAACCCACTGGAACAAAAAATAGAATTCCTGAGTCCATACTGATAAATAAATAAATGGGAAGCAAGGGAGGGCTTTTGTTTATAGTAGAATGCTGAAGGTAAATGTGGAAGGAGTGGTACAGTTACAAAAATCAATATTTTACAATCAATAAAACATTTTATCAGGCAGGAACCATCAATAAGTGCTAAATCTATGGGGAAATTTTGGTAAGAAGTGAGATACTGCATTGTCTTATGGTACCTTTTCATAGATAGCTTATTAGGTGCAAAGGAGAGAAACAGAAGAACTGGGTAAAAGTTGTTGGCTGAACAAAATCATCACCACTAATGAGGGAGACATGGACACCAGGTACCAAGTGTGACACTCTGAAAAGGACACACCACCAATGCAGTATTCCATCTGAGGATGTACAACTTCAATCTAGCCACAAGGAAAAATCAGGCAAATATAAAACAAAAAACATTTCCTTTTTTTTTGAGATAGTCTCGCTCTGTTGCCCAGACTCAACTGCAATGGCATAATCACGGCACACTGCAGCCTTGACCTCCTGGGCTCAGATGATCCTTCCACCTTAGCCCCCTAAGTAGCTGGGACTACAGGTTCGTGCCATCACGCCTAGGAAATTTTTCTGTTTTTCAATAGTGATGGGGTCTCACTATATTGCCCAGAGTGGTCTTGAACTCCTGGGGTCAAGGGATCCACCTGCCTCAGCCTCCCAAAGTTCTAGGATTACAGGTGTAAGCCACTGCACCTCACCAAGAAATATTTCTATTAAAAGAAAGGGAAGGGGGGAAACTGTATTCTTTCAAAATAGCAACATCATAAAAGACAAAGGAAGACTGTGGAATTGTTCCAAATTGAAGGTGACTACAGAGACATGAGAAGAAAATGTAGTATCTGCCTAAATTAGGGATTGGGTAACTGTGGCTGGTAGGCCCAATCTGGCCACATTTAGCTCACAAACCTGTTTTAAGGACAGTCTTTGCATTTTTAAGAGATTGTAAAATGAGTAAACAAGCAAAGAATGTCTGACAGAGACTATATGTGCCTTGCAAACCTCAAATATTTACTTTATATAAAAATTAAAATATTTACTTTATATCTTTTTTTTTTTTTGAGATGGAGTCTCACCCTGTCGCCCAGGCTGGAGTACAGTTGCCCAGGCTCGACTCACTGCAACCTCCACCTCCCGGGTTCAAGCGATTCTCCTGCCTCAGCTTCCTGAGTACCTGAGATTACAGGCCCCTGCCACCACACCCAGCTAATTTTAGTATTTTTATTAGAGATGGGGTTTCGCTATGTTGGCCAGGCTGGTCTCGAACTCCTGACCTCAAGTGATCTGCCCGCCTCAGCCTTCCTCCCAAAGTGCTGGGATTACAGGCATGAGCCACCACACCCGGCTCATATTTTCTTTATAAACAAAGTTTGCTGACTCCTGCAGAGTAGATCTTGAACTGGAAGGGGAAGTGCTATAAAGGACATTACAAGTTGAACTGACAAAATGTGAATATGGATAGTAAAGTCATGTATCAGTTTACAGTTTTGAAGTTGATAACTGTATTGTGGTTATAAGAGACAATATTCCTAGTCTTAAGAAATTCACACTGAAACATTTAGGGCAAAGGACCATGACCAATGCAACATTTCCTCAAATGGCTCAGAAAAGACAGATGTGTGCATGTGTATGCTGGGGGACTGGGGGCGGGGGGCGGGGGTGCGGAAGGGAGGGAGAGAGAGGGAGAGAGAACAAGAGCACGAGAGAGAGCAAGAGAACAAGCAAATGGCAGAAAAATGGTAACAGGTGATTTTGCAAATCTGTGTCCTTTGTTCTATTTTTATCATCGTACTTTTTTGTAAATTTGAAATAATTTCCAAGTTTAAAACAAAAGAAAAAGAAAGAAGGAAGGAAAGAAGGGAATACAGGCTCTGGAGTCAGATGCCAGGGCTTAAATCCCATTTCTCCTCCTTACTGGCTGTTTCATCTTGGGCAAGTTACTGAACCCCTTGAGGTGTCAATTTCTCATCCATAAGACAGAGGTCAGGCTGGGCGTGGTGGCCCATGCCTGTAATCCCAGCACTTTGGGAGACTGAGACAGGCGTATCACTTGGGGTCAGGAGTTCGAGACCAGCCTGGCTAACATGGTGAAACACCATTTCTACTGAAAATACAAAAATTAGCCAGTGTGGTGGCTCACACATGTAGTCCCAGCTACTCAGGAGGCTAAGGCAGGAGAAGCGCTTGAAGCGGGGAGGCAGAGGTTCCAGTGAGCCAAGGTTGCATCGCTGCACTCCAGCCTGTGCAACAGAGCAAGATTCCATCTTTAAAAAAAAAAACAAAAACAAAAAACAACAGAGGTCTCGATAGTACCTACCTTACAGGGATGCTGTGAGGATTTAAAAATACACTTGACAGTGTCTGTCACATATTAAGCATTTGCCAAATTAGGTGGTTTTATAAAAATAACAATAACTGAAGCAGCAATAACTGAATCATGCTATGAGCTAGGTGCTGTGTTAAGTGTTTCATAGCAATGGCCTTGGCTAGCAATATGCCCATTTTCCAGATGAAAAGCTAAAAAGAGATAAGGGCCAAGATTAAAGCCCTCTAATCAATCTGACTCCACATGTAATCTCTTCTCATTCATCACACTACAGAAAGAGGAAAGAACTTGCACAAAGTCACCTAGTTAACAAGTGGTGGTGTAAGATTTGTGCCAAGTCTACTTTGCAATTAACCCTGTGGCTTTCCATTCTTCATGTCTGAGCACTGAGTCCCTTGCTGCACAGCCTGGTGTCCAGAACTCAGCAGGCACTCAATAAACACTCAAAGAACTGAATTGGCTTGAATGAGACGGTTGCTATCGATTTCATCTATCCTCATGGGAATAGAGAAGAAATCTTACAGACTGAAGTAAAGTATTAGACTAAAATTAAATTGTCCTGTTTTAAATGTTCCTTTGAATACTGCCAATGGTTTCGAAAGATGCCCTGTAGTATACAAAAGATCAATGGACTAGAGGGAGAGAAGGCTGTGATTCTAGTTTGACACAGCCATTTAAGCCAGTCTCTTCACCGTTCAGACCTCAGTTTCCATATGGTAAAACTGAGAGGGTTAAATCACATATTTCAAACACCTCAGGAGAGATCTGATCCTAGGCTTGACTTCATTTCTAGAAATAATCTTCTAAATACAACATACAGAACGCAATCACAGGTAACAAGGCACGGGAGAAGACAAGGCAACATGAATGAGAACCTGCAGAAATGACAGACAACAGACACACGGCCACAGAAACTTTAGACATTGGAATTATCAGATGCAAACCATAAAACAACTCACTTCCAGTACTCAAGAAGATAAAACCCAAGCTTGAAAACTTCAGCAGGGAAATAGAAATTATACAAAATAGCATTTTTGAAATAAACAAACCAAGCAGAAATTACACAATTAAAAAACATGAAATCTAAAGTTAAGAAATTAATGGTTGAATTTAATAGCACAGGAGACACAGCTGAAGCAAAACTTAGTGAACTGGAATATGAATCAATAGAAACTACCCAAAATGAAACATGGAGAGATGGAGAGACAAAAGCAAAAAAATACAAATGAGAAGGCAAGAGATACAAAAAACTAAATATAGTGACGTCTAACATATGTTTAATTGGAGTCCCAGAGGAGAAAATATAATGAGAAAGAATATATATTTAAAGAAATAAAGACTAAGAAATTTTCCAGAACTTCTCCAGAAAATTAACAAATTATTTCAGTGGCCCACCTCTATCAAGAACTGGATTTTTCCTTTGCTAGGAGTTATTTACTTAAGAAAGATACTAGATTCATGTACTTGTTCTATCTAATAAAAGGACTAAAGGGGGAAAATGGAAATAGTGTTATAAACTAAAATCCCAAACAAAATTCTCCAGATGCCAAGATTCAAGCAATCTAAAATTTGATAGATACCTCAATATTGCTTCTGACAGCTAGAAACTCATATGGGGACTATTTACTATTTTAGCTTTTCCCTGTCATTCCAGGAAAGGACTAGACGTTATCACAAGGATATTTTGCTTTGTTTTGTTAGCATGCACCTTCTAAAAACTGCAAACCAGAAAGTACTTCAAGATGTCGAGAGGAGGGCTAAACAAGAAGCAATTTCACACAGAAAAGGGTTTATGAGCCCAGCAGACAGAATTTAGTGCTTTCTTATTTTTGTTTTAGGAAAGGTAGTAAACAAGCAAATAATACGTATAACAATGTAAGAGGAAAATAAAGAGAGAAGAGAAGGAAAGAACAGCAGGGTCGGGGAACAGAAGAATCCATGTTTGAGTTATTCTTACCTTTTTGTGTGCTATCAGGAGGCAATTAGAGTGTTCGTGTTCACATGCAATTTCATAGTCAGGGATCAGATCCACCAGCTCGCGGACAAACTGTACCACTTCCTCATGCCAGGGCACATGCGCCATGGTAAGACTGCTTGCTGAACTTTCTCCGCAGTAGGTAACACCCTGTGGAAACAGTATAACCATCAGAGATGACTACAGACCTACCTGCATGTCATAGAAGAAGACTTTCAGAGCCAGAAAGCCTTCTTGAGGTCATCCAATGCAATCCAGTCCGCATTTTACAGTGAAGGAAGTGAACATAGAGACGATAAAATCTGCTTAGGAGACCATACAAGTAGCTACTGACAAAGACAGCAGGCCGATGCTCTCGCTACTCGATGACATTGCTGGGGCTTAAGTACCTGTGCTTTCTACAGTTGTCACAATCTATGCTGTCTGGTCACAATAATGTATTTTAATCAACAGCATGTTTTTTGATTCAGATTCATCTGTGCACTATAACTGAGGAATTCTGAAGGGGTTATCACCCCTTAGGATAATAATGGGGACACAGTGGACACTCACAAAAATTCACTGACCAAGTAATTGATACACTGGGAAAATAAGCTGAGCTTCCATTTTCTAGTATAATTGAGATTGAAACTGGCAAACTTTTTCCTTAAAGTGCCAGGTAAGGATCCCTTTAAAATTATTATTATTATTATTATTATTTTGAGACAGAGTCTTGCTCTGTCGCCCAGGCTGGAGTGTAGTGGCGCGATCTCGGTTCACCACAACCTCCACCTCCTGGGTTCAAGAGTCTCGTGCCTCAGCCTTCCGAGTAGCTGGGATTACAGGCGCCTGCCACCACGCCTGGCTAATTTTTGTACTTTTAGTAGAGATGGGGTTTTGCCACGTTGACCAGGCTGGTCTTGAATTCCTGGCCTCAAGCAATCTACCTGCCCCAGCCTCCCAAAAGTGCTGGGATCACAGGTGTGAGCCACTACACCTGGCCTAAAATTATTCTTTAAGGAATTCATTTTGTAATGCACTTTGAATGTGGTTGTATAGACAATCATGTCAAAAGGGAAATATATTTGTGTATGCACCTATATACCTTTACACACAACTACATACACACATGTATTTGACCAACATAGAAATTCTTCTTAAGTACAACTGCAGAAAGATAAACTGTCTAACTCTTGGACTCTCTAACAGCCCAGGCATACAAGAGCCCAAAATTTCATAACTAAATTCTCTATTTGGTAAATTACATAATGGTAAATGATTACTTTTCTAATAATAAAAGATTTATCTTATTTCTTGAGATAAATCTTAACTCTGTGAGCTCTTCAAATACTCACAAATCAAACTTTTCTCAACAACTTGTTTGAATATCCCAGAAATGATTCTGCTAAGTGGGGAATAACTGGGGGGGACTGGGAGAAAGGCATGTGCACCCCTCATACACATTCTCTCTCACACACACACAGAAACACATACCAATACATACAAAGACAGGACTCACACACACATACCACAGACAATTTGGATAATGCAGAATGACACATTTTATTTTATTTTATTTTATTTTATTTTATTTTATTTTGGATACAAGAGTCTCATTCTTGTTGCCCAGGCTGGAGTGCAGTGGTGTGATCTCAGCTCACTGCAGCCTCCACCTCCTGGGTTGAAGCGATTCTCCTGACTTAGCCTCCCAAGTAGCTGGGAATACAGGCACGTGCCACCATGCCCAGCTAATTTTTGTATTTTTAGTAGAGATGGGGTTTCGCCATGTTGGCCAGGGCTGGTCTTGAACTCCTGACCTCAAGTGATCTGCCCATCTCGGCCTCCCGTGTGCTGGGATTACAGGCGTGAGCCACCGTGCCTGGCCAACACTGAATTTTTAAAAACCAACAAATGACCAGAGTGACCCTGACCCTGATGGCAGAGCTGGGACCTGGATGAAGATTCACATGAGCTTTGCCAAACACTCGACTCAAGACAGCTGTTCAGAAAGATTACTGGTGCACTAAACTGAGATGGCCTTTGTGGAATATAAACCACAGCCACCCCGCATAATTACAATAAACAAGAGAATCTTCTCAGCTTGCCCAGTGATTTAGAAGATTCATTAAACAGAGTTGGAGCTGAAACTGTGCCCTAAAGAGTTAAAGAAACCAACGACTAACAGAAATTCTTGTGTTTGCAGGATGGCAGTATAAGAAA
Source organism: Macaca fascicularis (assembly GCF_037993035.2). Classification (NCBI taxonomy): domain Eukaryota; kingdom Metazoa; phylum Chordata; class Mammalia; order Primates; family Cercopithecidae; genus Macaca; species Macaca fascicularis. The sequence goes on from NC_088377.1 coordinate 59,344,633, forward strand.
ATAAACAACTTGCTAAAATGCTGAAACTCCCTCTGCTTGTGAGATTAAAAAAAAAACTGGCTGAAATTGGTTGGAACCAACATGGCCAATGGAGTCTGAGTAGAAAGAGCTTGCTGACGTCACAGCCCAAATTTCCAACACATTTCATACTAACTCTGCCTGAATTTGCATATATAATCCATGAGGAAGCATGATGAAATAGACAACTGCGCGTGTCCAAGGACTTTTCAGATCTCCCCTTTCCTTCCACTAATCACTTACTAATCTGAGAATCCATCTCGTGATAAAATCACTGCCTTAAAGCCTGCACAGGAAGACAAATTTGAGCTGGACTTAGTGTCTCTTTATTAGCTGACTTGCAATAAAAAAGTTTTTTTTTCCCCCTCAAAAACCCTATGTCAATTAGTATTGGCTTCCAGAGCATCAGGCAGTGAGCCCCTTTTGCTCAGTAACAGAGCTTAAGGTGAAGAAAAAAAGGCAAATAATGACATGGTTCAAGCAATCATTATGAAAGCATGGCTGAAAAACTGCTAGCCTTACCCAAGTGCATAAAAAACATGAAAATGATTTATTGATAAGCCAAATTAGTCATAAAAGTGTACTCTACCTCAATTTAAATACTGCTTATATGTGGATTACACAAACCACCATGTATGCAGTAGCTACTTCAAAGGACTTCCTTTTTAATATTTAAAAAGTTAGTTCACTGAATCACAGAGTTGTTAGATAAGATCTTGTCTTCGTGGGAACAGCTTTTGAAAATATTTTAATATTTTATTACACAGCAAAAATAGCCATGAAACACTGAGGGGAGATTTAGTTTGGGAATGGAATGAGAGAATGCCTGCTGTGGTTCATTATCATGACTCCACCATTCCTTACGACTCTATGATGCTTTATGGTATTTTCACATAACATTTCTCATTTTAGCCAGATAAAACCCTTTGAGGAGGCTAGGCACAGTGGCTCATGCCTGTAATCCCAGTTCTTTGGGAGGCTGAGGCGGGCAGACCACTTGAAGTCAGGAATTCGAGACCAGCCTTATCAACATGGTGAAACCCCGTCTCTATTAAAAATACAAAAATTGGCTGGGCACGGTGGTGCTCACCTGTAATCCCAGCTACTTGGGAGGCTGAGGCAGGACAATCGCTCGAACCTGGGAGGCGGAGATTACAGTGAGCTGAGATCGCGCCTCTGCACTCCAGCCCGGGCAACAGAGCGAGACTCTGTTTCAAAACAAAACAAAACAAAACCCAAACAACGACAACAACAAAATCCTCTGAGGGAAGCAGTCCTGGGTACTTCCTGAGTCAATCACAGAGCCAGAGCCTGCACTGTGACAGAAATGCTCTGGGCAGAAAATGGTCTTGGTGACTTAGAGTGGGGGTCACCTCAGGGACCCCGAGCTCTCACTTAGTTAGGCGCCCAATGGCTCTGTCTGGTGTTCTCTCTGCTGTGACTGCCCCACTTCATCCTACCCTCTAGTCTACTGATGGCTTGTCCTGACTTTATTCCTGAGCACAGAATTATCTAAAAAACTTTCTCTTCATATCACAGCTGTCTGCCACCTTCTCACCCACTCTCACCCTCACCCCCAACTCCATTTATCAGAAGCAGCAAGTTTTTCGCCCAAAACTCTGAATAAAGAACAGTCTGAAGAAAACAGATGGGTACAGCGTGGTGATGGAAAAGCCAAGTCACTCACGCCAGAATCTGCAGGCTGAGGAGTGACAAGCAGACCCCAAGAATGTTCGTGAAGAACAGGACCATTTATACATCTTTGGAGTCTGCAGTGAAAAGCATAACCCACACTTTTACAACCTGGTGGCTTTCAGACCCACCCACTGCCCTAGGAGATGGGGGCTGCTATACTGTGGATATCTGAGCCTTCAAACCTCATGCTGAAATGTGATCCCCAGTGTTGGGGGTGGAACCCAATGGGAGGTGTTCGGGTCACAAGGGCAGTGTCCATCTGTCTGTCTCTCTGTCTGTCCATCTGTCTCTTTCTCTGCCTTCTGCCATGATTGAAAGCGGCCTGTGGCCCTCACCACAAGCAGCTGCTGGCACCAGGCTTCTTGCAGAGCCTGCAGAACCATGAGCCAATAAACCTCCTTTCTTTAGAAATTACACAGCCTCAGGTATTCTTTTATAGCGATGCAAACAGACTAAGACGGGGCCATAAAGTCCTCCTCACTGGCTGCTTGGAGAGTTTGCCTTGGGATTCATGGTCTGTGGGAAGAGCAGTATTACGCTGGTTTGACTATTTGATATCCTAATTAAACCAACTGGGTGTCAAAAGACTCCTGATACTGTTTTTGTTCCCCATAGTTTGATGAGAAAAGAAATAATGACTTTATGATTTTTTTCTCCCACAATATACCCCAAATACTTCATTCCTTTATCCTAAAAATGCTTCAATAACTCCCCTTTAAACCAGCCCAAGCTTCTCACCACGGCACGAGGCCTTCCTCACCTGCCTCTGTAGCTTGCGCTAACAATGGACCATCAGCCATTCAAGCCCCTGTCTTTTGGCCATATGCACAAGTAACTCTAGAGCTGGACTGCCCACTCAGCATCCTGTCTGCACCTGGCTAAAACGACCCATCAATTTTTTTAACCTCCATTCAGGAACCTCTACGCTATCTGACCCTGATCTTATCACATCCTGTGCAGTTATCTTTTACCAGGTAACTGGTACAACAAAGCGTCAAAACTCAGCCCTTCAAGGGCAGGGACTGTGTCTTGTTCCTCTTGGTACCCCAAATCAATCTATGCTAAATGAATGAAAAATCGAGTCAGACATTCTCCTATGACATTAAACTCCATAACTCTTTTCTAATCTGATACAAAATTTCATTCGCATTACTCAGGAGTTTTCTACTCAGTAACAGTTGTGAGCCAGCTGATAAACGCTGGTTAGGGACTGCTACGTACAAGAAAAAGTGACTGTATTCCTCACCTTTGTGGGAGAGAGTGAGGCTATGCTAAGACAATCATTTTGCAGGGTGCATTCTGCAAGGATTGAGCATTCCACACAGCTAGGGGGCTAACAGTAAGTAGTTTTAAACGATTTGACAACAAATAATTACAGAGCACTTCCTAGTCTCAAGGTGTAATGCTAGGCAGAGAACACACAGACAGTATTTCATTTACAAATGGATTGTATTACAAAAGTTTTCAGCAAGACAGATGGTTGTAACAGGAAACCTTTTCACAAGCAAGCAAGTAAATAATGACAAGGAAGATTCTCAGGCTAGCAAATAAAGGCCTCTTTAAGCCTAATGAAGCTAAGATACATGCTAATTTACAAGGAATATAGCAGAAAAATATTTTACAAGAGTGGTAAAGAAAGAAAAGAGGAAATCGATATGATAAAGAAATAGCCTCTATTGATTTCGTTTAAATAAATGTGCTTAATGGAGAGTGATCTAAAAACTTAACTGAATCTGGGCATACATTACCCCATTGAATTCTCAAAACAAACTTATTAAAGAGACATTCTTATTCTAATTTTAATATTGACAGAATTTAGGCTCAAAGAGGATGAATAACCTGTCTTAGGCTACACTGGCACATTTTAGGTAGGTATCAAAACTGGGCACTGCCTCTCGCCCCACGAGACTCCAGTAAGTGCAGACTATGGGAGACCCCAGATCTGACATGCACACACGCACATGCACAAACACAACACACACACATGCACACAAACACCACACACATGCACACACAACACACACGCACATGCACGAGCACAACACACACACATATATGCACACACATAACACATACAACAATGCACAAACATGCACACACACAAAACACACACACACACCACACACACATGTACACACCACACACACACACACACACACACGCGCGCATCAGGGAGGAAAGATGCCGAGGGCATGCCTGGCCATGACGCCACTCCCGCATTTACAATCGCCCTTCCTGACCCAAGGGTGTTCATGCTACCATTTCTATGACCAAAGTTAAGATGATTTTTCCTTTGACTCACACATGAGAAACTGCACACAGGGTAGATAGAAAAAGGAAGGCAGAGTTTCCTAAATTCAATTAGGTTAGTGCTACAAGCAAAATGAGAAAAAGAAGTTGAATAGGGAGACATACACATGTCAGAAACCTTCCTCAAACTGGATTTAGGAATTTGTCAACAGTTCAGCACAGTACTCTGAATGCACACACACACACGTATGTGTGTGTTTCAATTTTAAAGTCAAAGAACTTAATAACAAAAAGATAAGCAACTCAACTGAAATACAAAGGGTATGAACAGCATTGTGTCTGCGTCTGCAGGGAGCTTGAGGCATATCCATGAATCCAGGGCCAATTTGTATTATTGATTTTACATCTTGGGAGCATTTATATGACCTTGAGGTACTATAATATTAAATTTGAATTCCAAGGCTGTTTGAGGGTAGGGCCCTGGAGAGAATTTTCCTTTTTACCAAGAGCACGGGTATGGAACAAACATTCCAAGTGTTACTGTGTCCATGGGTAAGTTTTTCCCTAATCCATCCTTTCACTGAAGGTGAAAGGGCCTAGTCTTCTGTCCTTTAAACCCAAGTCCTGTCTACGGGGACCATGGAGTACTTTCAGAATGGTTTCTTTTCTTCTAGCTCCAAGAGTGTCTCCCTTACGGCCATGACAGATATGCACCTTCCCAAACGTATGGTTTTCATAACAGATTCACTTCTAAGTGTTTATCCTTAGAGAGGTTTGAGGTTATAGCCTACCATATTGCTAGTTTTTGGTTTTTTTTTTGAGACAGAGTCTCACTCTGTCGCCCAGGCTGGAGTGCAGTGGTGCGATCTCCACTCACTGCAAGCTCCGCCTCTCAGGTTCACGCCATTCTCCTGCCTCAACCTTCCAAGTAGCCGGGACTACAGGTGCCCGCCACCGCGCCCGGCTAATTTTTGTATTTTCAGTAGAGCGGGGTTTCACCGTGTTAGCCAGGGTGATCTCGATCTCCCGACCTCGTGATCCGCCCATCTCGGCCTCCCAAAGTGCTGGGATTACAGGTGTGAGCCACCGCGCCCGGCCTTATATTGCTAGTTCTTATCAAATGTTTTATGGAGAGGCCTTATTATTGTTGTTGTTATTTATCTATCTATCTATCTATCTATCTATCTATCTATCTATCTATCTATCTATTTATTTATTTTGAGACAGAGTCTTGCTCTTTTGACCAGGCTGGAGTACAGTGGCATGATCTCAGCTCACTGCAGCATCTGCCTCCTGGGTTCAAGTGATTCTCATGCCTCAGCCTCCCGAATAGCTGGGATTATAGGCACCCGCCACCATGCCCAGCTAATTTTTGTGTTTTTAGTACAGACAGGGTTTCACCATGTGGCCAGGCTGGTCTCGAACTCCTGACCTCAAGTGATCCACCTGCCTCAGCCTCCCAAAGTGCTGGGATTACAGGCATGAGCCACTAGGCCCAGGTAATAATTTTTAAAACTCCTCTATTTTAGAAAATTTTAACTTTAATTAATAAGACAACAACAACAAAAAGATGTCTTTCCAGACATTCTGTAGTTTAACCCTATTGAACAGGAAAAGCATGCCTTCTCCATTTACTTATTCCATTTGTCTTTTGAATTACAAACCAATGCATGCTCATTGCAATAATCCACACAATATATAATTACAAAATGTAAAATTAATAAACCTTCCCCCTTCTCTCAAATAGATAACTGTTAACAATCTCACATATATCCTTCCATACTTTTCTTACATAAATACATCTGAACATACAACATTGAAAATGCAATCAACGATTTAAAATAAAAATTAAAATAAAAAAAGAAAATGGAATTGCATAATAAATATTATTCTAGAATTTGTTTTGCCTCTTAGTAGCAGTATGCTATATTCTGTAAACATCCTTTTGCCACTACAGCATCAAAGGAAGACATCTCATTAACTTGCTAGACGAATGACAGGTAAGTTAACAAAGCATGAGACTAACCCTCTAGTGACCAGGCATTTCACATTCATTGCAGGACCCTTCTCCCTGGGGTCTTCTATGAAAGATCTGACATGACTGAATGTGCCTCCCTCTGATGTAACATGAACTGTTATTTATTACATTATATTTTATCATCAAAAATTTAATTTTAAGCCAGGCACGGTGGCTCACGCCTGTAATCCCAACACTCTGGGAGACCAAGGCAGGCGGATCATCTGAGCTCAGGAGTTCAAGACCAGCCTGGGCAACATGACAAGACCCTGTCTCTACAAAAAGTACAAAAATTGGCCAAGCATGGTGGTGTACACCTGTAATCCCAGCTATTTGGGTGGCAGAGGCATGAGAATTGCTTGAACGTGGGAGGCAGAGGTTGCAGTGAACCGAGATTGTGCCACTGTGCTCCAGCCTGGGAGACAGAGTTAGACCCTGTCTCAAAAAAAAAAAAATTAATTTTGGTTATACATTTCTCCAAGAGTTTTCAATTATAAGATCTCTCAGAGTAGGTCATTTTACTTTTATAGATTTTTGCCTATTTTCAATAAAACATTCATTTCCCAAATAGCACATACATATAAAATTTTTCATCTCCAGTGCTTTAACAAGGCCTATCACATGGAGAGATCTCAAAAATATTGTTGAATGCAAGGACAAAATAAAATGGAAAATTTGAAAGAAAACTTTGTTGTTAATAGCATCTTAGCTAGGCTGGGTGCAGTGGCTCATGTCTATAATCCCAGCACTTTGGGAGGCTAACATAGGAGGACTGCTTGAGGCCAGGAGTTCAAGACCAGCCTGGGCAACACTGTGAGACCCCATTTCTATAAATACAAAAATGTTTTAAATTAGCCAGGCGTCGTGGTGTGCATCTGTCATCCAGCTACTTGGGAGGCTGAGGTGGGAGGATCACTTGAGCCCAGGAGCTGTAGGCTGCTGTGAGCCATGATTGCACCACTGTACTCCAGCCTGGGCAACTGAGCAAGACTGTCTCAGAAAAACGAAACAAAACACATCTCAGCTATAGACAGAAGGCTTTATCTATTTCCTAATGATGTTCATAGTTTGGTGAACCAAGTAATATCCACCAGAGAATTATACTATTTAAAGAAAGCTGTCTTTCTTTAAAAAATACTTCTTTAAAATTATGCTATTTAAAGAAAGCTGTCTTTCTTTAAAAAATAATGCTGGCTGATTTTTTTTTCAGATTTAAAATACCTGTTCTTTATAGAAAAACATGACTACAAAAGTAAGAAAGGAGAGGGGAGAGGCGGGGCAGGGGGGAAGAAAGGAGGGAAATGAAAAAAGGGGAGATCCAGCCAAGCTGCTTTATTATAATAGAGGTTTTACTGCAACATAATTTGAGGCAGCATTCTTTAATAGCTAAATCGTAAACTGAAACACCACTAATCTCTGATGTTGGCAAGGTTTGCTTAAGCTGACGCGTATTTTCAGGGGCAGTTTGTATCTTTGCATCATTAGAGCTCTTGCCAAGAGTAGCCTTTTGAAATTAAGAGCAATTTCGAGTGTCTTCAGCCTGACCAGAGATAAAATGTTACATACTCAGACAGGAGTATTTCATCTGTTCCCATCTCCCCACACCTCTAGAGCAACACCAAAAGCTAAACTCACCAAAAGACAGCTGTAAAACCTCTGATATGACACAGAGAGCGTTCAGTTTCAAAGCCATAAACGGAAATGAGCAGAGCTGGCTTTCCCAGACAGGGTACATTTTCTCATCACTTCTCTTGTCTTGTGGACTCTTAGTTGCCCAAAAAAGCCATTACTTCCAATCATTATTTCTAGTCCTATTTTATCCCTGAAATTTTGAGCTTATAAAACCTACGATCTATTTAAACTTCTACTCAGATATTTAAAAGATATCTCAAATTTAACGTAGCCAACAGGGAGCTCAAAATTTCTCCCCAAATATGTCCCCTTTTCCCTCCTGGTTTCCTGTATCTCAGCAAACAGTTTCACCATCCACGCAATGGCTTAAGCCAAAAACCCAGGTGCTATTCTTGATTCTTTTTTCTTTCAGCTCATACCTATAATCTAGCAAACAGTTTCATTTGTTCTGCTTCCAAAACGAATCCTAAATGCACCCACTGCTCTCCAGCCCTAGTCCCACTGACCTTCCCCAAACCATCTCTTGCTTGGACTAACCACTCACTTCGTGACTGTTCTGCCTACTCTACTGCCCTCTATAACCAAGCCATGCTGCAACAGTGGGTGATCTTTTAAAATCACAAATCAGATTGCATCTCTCCCCAGCTTCACGCCCTTTCGTAGTGCACCTATATTTAAAAAGCTTACCATCAAACTTAGTTTAAAATCCAATCCCCTATCTTTGCTTGAAAGGCCTCCTAAAAGCTGCCCCAGCCCACTGCTCTGATTCATCCTGTGCCACTGCCAACCTCAGCTGCTCTACTAGGATAGCACAGGACCTTCGTGGACTAGCACCACCTGCCCGGAATGCCCTTACCCCAGGCTTTTGCTGACCACTTACATATCAGTTTTTAAAATATCATCTCAGGCCGGGCGCGGTGGCTCAAGCCTGTAATCCCAGCACTTTGGGAGGCCGAGACGGGTGGATCATGAGGTCAGGAGATCGAGACCATCCTAGCTAACACAGTGAAACCCCGTCTCTACTAAAAAATACAAAAAAAAAACTAGCCGGGCGATGTGGCGGACGTCTGTAGTCCCAGCTACTCGGGAGGCTGAGGCAGGAGAATGGCGTGAACCCGGGAGGCGGAGCTTGCAGTGAGCTGAGATCCAGCCACTGAACTCCAGGCTGGGCGACAGAGCAAGACTCCGTCGCAAAAAAAAAAAAAAAAAGTCATCTCAGGCCCAGCACGCTAGCTCTAATCCCTGTAATCTCAGCACTAATCCCTGTAATCTCAGCACTTCGGGAGGCTGAGGTGGGTGGATCATTCAAGGTCAGGAATTCGAGACCAGCCTGGGCAACATGGTGAAACCCCGTCTCTATTAAAAATAGAAAACTTATCCAGGTGTGGTAGTGGGCAGCTGTAGCACCACCTACTTGGGAGGCTGAGGGAGGAGAATCGCTTGAACCTGGGAGGCAGAGGTTGCAGTGAGCCAAGATCGTGCCACTGTACTCCAGCCTGGGTGACAGAGCAAGACTCCATCTCAAAAAACAATAAAATAAAATAAAATAAAATAAAATAAAATGTCATCTCAGAAAAGCTTCTCTAAAACAGTCAACCACCATATCTAGTAAAATAATATATGCATTTACCCTTTGACCCAGCAATACACTCATAGGTATCTATCCCAAAGAAACACTTGCAAAAATATGAGAGGCAAGCAGACATTATGTGACTCCTGATTGGAGTATACAAGACCACCAGTGAAATATTCCTGAAATATAAAACAAACCCACACACACATGTACTCCTGAATGTAATCAATCTTCTCTTGATCTAACTATAGGCACCGATCCACAGGAAATACAGGAAGCACAGGAACATGCAATCAACAGAATCTAAAATATAAACATAGGGCATCAGCCAAGATGCATGATCCATTTTATACAGCAAAGTGATTTCTAAGAGGATAAAAAAACCCATGGAAGAGGAAATGAAAATTTTTGGGTATGAGCCCAGCACTTTGAATAACTGTTTGAAAAGAATACACATCAGCCAGGCACAGTGGTTCACACCTATAATCCCAGCACTTTGAGAGGCCGAGCCAGGAGGGTCGCTTGAGGCCAGGAGTTTGAGACCAAACTGGGCAAAACAGTGAGACCTTCTCTTTACAAAAAAATAAAAATGAGCCAGGCACAGTGGTGTGCACCTCTAGTCCCAGCTACTCAGGAGGCTGAGGCAGGAGGATTGCTGGAGCCCAAGAGTTGGAGGCTGCAGTGAGCTACAATCACAGCACTGTACTCCCGCCTGGGTGACAGAGCAAGTCCCTGTCTCAAAATAAATAAAATAAAAATAACACAACATAACATAACATAAAAATGAAATAAAATAAGCATAGATATCTTTTAGGAATATATGCTGAAACAATTGTGGGTAAATGATTTAATTTTGGTGGTTTGCTTTAAAATAATCTGGGCTAAGAGCAGAGAAAATGGGTAAAGGTATAATTGAAACAACTCTGGATCCTGACTTGATCATTTTTGAAGGTGAGTGATGGGTGGATGGGGGTTCATTAGACCAATCTCTCTACTTCCGTATATGTCTGAAATAAAAGTTTATGTAAAAGCCAACCAATTACTCACCACCACACTATTTTATTTCTCAGCATGTTCATGTCACTACATGGTTTTTAATGACTCATTTTGTGTCGACTGTCCATCCTCCCACTAAAACACTTGCTTTATAAGAGCAAGAGCTTGGTCTTCTTGACAGCTATTATCCCTAAGGCCTAGAACAATGCCAGGTTCTTGATGAATACCGACCATGAAATGAATACATCAATAAAATTCCTGGGACCTCTAGAGTTTTACAAGGTGTTAACTCCACCATGGCCAACAAAGCACCACGATTCTTTGTCACTCCACCATGGCCACCAGAGTGAGCAGGGGCTTACCTTCACTTCAATGAAGTCAGGATTCCCCAGAAACACGAGCTGCGCGTAGGCCTGGAGCTCATCCACGTTCCATGCTTTCACGAGCGTCAGTCTGTAGACAGTTCGTTGTTGCTAAAACAAAGGAAAAGACAACTTTGTTGTTATCTTGGTGGACGTCATCTCTTAACCTAGAGGGTTTCTCAAGCTTTTTCAACCCAGAGAACCCAGGATGGGCAAAACTCATCATGAACTTTTGTAAACTGAAGCTGTATTTTGAGGAAAGATGAAACAAAAATAAACACTATGATTCTAACATACCTTATGGAAGGCACAAGCGATACTGACATATATATTCTCTCCCCCACAGCACTTAAGGCTATGCCAGGCACCCAAAGGTTTCTTGACACAGACACACTGAACTACATTTAGTAAGGAATGATAAACTGACCAAACAGTGTTGGGCTACAAAAAATTAATTCAAATATCCTCTAGGCCTTCAGGTAATAATCACCCAAGTTGTTAGTGACAAGAATTGTTAATAAGTCCTGTCTTCTTTCCTACTCTCTCATTATTTAATGATCTCTTGGCATTTCTTACTGGCAGAAAAGGCACATGGATGGATTGTCAATGTTGCCATTTGTGTGCCATATAACCACAAGAGGGACTGGCTTGCTTTCTTTTCTTCTTTATTTTTTTAGAGCAGGGTCTCGCTCTGTGGTCCAGGCTGGAGCGCAGTGGTACAATCTTAAGTCACCACAGCCTCAATCTCCTGGACTCAAGTGATCCTCCTGCCTCAGCTTCCCAAGCAGCTGGGACTATAGGCACATGTCATCATGCCTGGCTAAGCTTAAAAAATTTTTTAGAGATGGGGTTTTGCTATGTTATCCAGGCTGGTCTCGAACTCTTGGCCTTAAGTGATGCTCATGCCTGAGGCTTCCAAAGGGCTGGGATTACAGGCGTACACCATTGTGTCAAGCTAGATTTCTGAAAATGTAATTAGACAATAGGCATTAAAGCCTTTAAAAAGCTTACACCCTGACTTTGTAGCTCCCTTTTAGAACCCAAAACAAATGATTAAAAATTCAAAGACATTAAAAAATCTCAGGACAATTTTTTTTTTTTTTTTTTTTTTGAGTCAGAGTCTCGCTGGAGCCCAGGCTGGAGTGCAGTGGCCGATCTCGGCTCACTGCAAGTTTCACCTCCCGGTCCACGCCATTCTCCTGCCTCAGCCTCCCGAGTAGCTGGGACTACAGGCGCCTGCCACCTCGCCCAGCTAGTTTTTTTGCATTTTTTAGTAGAGACAGGGTTTCACCGTGTTAGCCAGGATGGTCTCAATCTCCCGACCTCGTGATCCGCCCGTCTCGGCCTCCCAAAGTGCTGGGATTACAGGCTTGAGCCACCGCGCCCGGCCGACAACATTATTAATAATGGCTTAAGACCGGGCATGATGGCTCATGCCTATAATCCCAGCATTTTGGGAGGCCGAGGTGGGGGGATCACCTGAGGTAAGGAGTTTGAGACCAGCCTGGCCAACATGGTGAAACCCCATCTCTACTAAAAATACAAAAATGAGCCAAGCGTGGCGACACGCACCTGTAATCCCAGCTACTTGGGAAGCTGAGGCAGGAGAATCGTTTGAGCCTGGGAGGTGGAGGTTGCAGTGAGCTGAGATTACGGCCACTGCACTGAGACAGAGCAAGACCCTGTCTCAAAATAAATAAATAAATAAATAAATAAATAAATAAATAAATAAATAAATAAAAATAATAATAAGAATGGCTTAAAATCTAAAGTGAGACCCACCCCTTGGGTAGGTGCAGGACCTGTGACTTGCCTGTAACCAACAGACTATAGCAAAGGTGATGGGATGTATGTGGTTCTATGTACATGATTACACACATCTGTAGCAAATGCCCAGGTAACATCCAGGCTACCAACCCTCAAACCACACCTTAAGTAGCAATGCTCAAAATACTCAAGAAAAAAAAAAAAAAGTAAAGTGAAAGGGATGCACAAAATGATACCAATCTTACTACTTTAGTCTATGTTTGAAAACTTCTAACATTTATAAAAAAGAAGAAACACTTGAAATCTTCATTGAAGAAAACTAACAGATCGTTAATAAGGAATATTAGGCAGCCACACCAGAAATTCATGTTTTCTAAGCATATTTACTCATATGTGTAAAGTTCCTTCTAAAATGCAGTATATCATGCAAGGAAAGACAGAAATCTTCCAGATTCCCTCTACATGCTTGTAATTCTTCCAATGCCAAAAGCTAACAAAAATAGTAGAAAACTGCAGACCAATCTCACTCATACGTACGTATGTAAAACTGTTATAGAAATTTCAGCAAGTAAAATTCAGCATTCTGCTAAACATTCCGAGAATGCAAAAACAATTCAATATTAGGCTATACAGTAATACAATTCATTATACTAGTAGTTCAACACAGAAAAACCACACAATCATCTTCATAGATACCCAAAGGTATTTGATATAGTTTAAAAGCCATCCCTGCTTTTAAAACAAAATAGAATGAGCAAATCAAATGCCACTTGGTAAATTCAGTAATTAAAAAAACACATCCTTAACATTAAAAAAAAAAAAATCCACAACATTCTCCAGTCAATAGTCAACACTATTCTTACTGGCTAAATAAACAGAGGGGCTGGGCGTGGTGGCTCACGCTTGTAATCCTAGCACTTTGGGAGGTCAAGGTGGGTGGCTCACTTGAGGTCAGGAGTTCGAGGCCAGACTGGCCAACGTGGTGAAACCTCATCTCTACTAAAAAACACAAAAATTAACTGGGCATGGTGGCAGGCACCTGTAATCCCAGCTACTTGGGAGGCTGAGGCAAGAGAATTGCTTGAACCCAGGAGGTGGAGATTGCAATGAGCCAAGATTGTGCCACTGCACTCTAGCCTGGGCAACACAGTGAGACTCTGTCTCAAATAAATAAATAAATAAATAAATAAATAAATAAATAAATAAAGAGATGCATTTCTATTTAGCTGGACTAACAGAAGAATTTCTACTCTTTCTTAAAAAAACACCTTTCTACAAGTTATGATCAAAGCAACAAGGCCAGGATAAGAATTACCGGAGGATATACAAAAAATAATTAATTATAAATAATATAACTGGTTTCTTGGAAACCTAAGAGAATCAACTAAAAATGAGACTAGGCCAGTTACCAAATAAAAATATAAAAACCAACAGCTTTCCAAGCATACAGCAGTGAGTTAAATATGGACACTGGGGTCAGAATGAATCCCAACCCATGTACTAGATATCGTTACCTCTCTGTTCTTAGTTTCTGCCTGAATGTAGCATTTAGCACGTGGAATCTAGAACCAAGCTTGGCAGCAGTGTATCATACCAAGTATTAGCTATTATATGCCAGCAATCAGCAATTACAAAATTCAAGAGAAACCATATTCTACTTATAATTATAAAATACATCTATAAAATGGCTAGTGATTCAGCTGGGTGCAGTGGTTCATGCCTGTAATCCCAGCACATTGGAAAGCCAAGATTGGAGGATTACTTGAGGCCAGGAATTCGAGACCAGCCTGGGCAACATAAAGAGACCCCATCACTACAAAAAAATACAATAGCCGGGGATGGCTGAAGCAGGAAGATTGCTTGAGCTTGGAAGGCAGAGGTTGCAGTGAGCCATGATCACACCAACGCACTCCAGCCTGGGTGACAGAGCAAGACCCTGTCTCAAAAAAAAAAAAAAAAATATATATATATAGATAGATAGATAGATAGATAGATAGATAGATAGATAGATAAAATATAAATGTCTAACGATTAAATTATGAAATAGCATGCAGGACAGTGAATAAAATAAACTTTTCTAAGAGATCTAAACAAAAACTCATCTACATGGAGAGCCATGATGGATTTATAAATATAATGTAATTCCAATGAGAGTTTACAATTCATCTGAACAAATAAACTGGCAACGGTAACCATAAAAATAATAGCAGGAGTTTGCAATTACTCAGCCCTTACTATGTGCCAGCTGCTGTTATAAAGTACTTTGTAGCTTGGCAAAGATTCCAATATTTGTCTAATCTTTACAACAAATCTCACAAAATAGATTATCTTCACTTTACACATACGAAGGTGAGGCTCACAGCTGTTAAGTAAATTGCCTGAAGTTATACAGCTGGAGAGCAGCAAAGCTGGGGTGTGAACCCAAGCAGTAGCGAGGTGGGAGACTGGCAGGACTTGTTTTCTGGTCACAACCCTGCTGACCAAAACAGGTCCAGACAGGATGAAGTGAAGAAACCAGCAGGAACCAGCAGATGGCCACTAGGGTGATCCCAAGACAGCCTTCTTGTTCATTAGCATAAGACACCCCCACCAGGGCCATGATAGTTTACAGATGCCATGCAACAACCCAGAAGTTACTGAATAACACACCCCTTTATTTGCATTGGTCTGCCCCTTAATTTGCATGTAACTGAAGCGCATTTATATGCATATAAATACAGTTGCCAAGAGCCCATACAATGCCCATTCTGGGTGTACTGCCTATGAGTTAGCCCTGCTCTGCAAGGAGCTGTACCCTTCAATAAAAGATTCCCATCTAATGCCACAGGCTTGCCCTTCAATTCTTTCCTGGATGAAGCCAAAAACCCTCCCATGCTAAGCCCCAGTTTTGGGGCTCACCTGTCATTGCAACAGTAGGAACCAGAACAGGCTCTCACTTTGCTAAATCTTTTAAAACTGTGAAATGAAACATACAAAGAGAAATGTACACAAAACACAAATGTATAACTCCAGGGATTATCACAAAATGCTCATCACCCAGACACCATTCTGCTCCTCCCAGTCACTATCTACTCCCTTTACCTGACTGATATCTAATATTCTGACTTTAACATGATAGTCTAGTTTTTGCCTGTGTTCAGAATTTATGTCAGTGGAATCATACATTATGTTGTGTCTGGCATCTATCACTCCACACTGTAAACACATGAAAAAAAATTCACCCATGTTGCTGCATGTTTAGGTTTGCTCATTTTCATTATCTAGTATTGGGTTGCATGAATATACAACAAGATATTCAATCATTCCCTAGACATTTGGATTATTTCCAGGTTTTAGCTATTGTAAAACAATGCAGCTATCTCTTTGAATGCCAGAGTTTAGTTTTGCCTGTTTAAGGAAATTACATAAAATGCTACTGTGACATACATTCCTTTGTGTCTGGCTTCTTTCACTGAATTTGATGTTTGCGAGATTCATTCATGCTGTTCTATGTCACTGGAGCTCCAGTGGCCCAGTAGAGTGCGTGGTACTTATGTGTAACCACAGATACATCTTTATGGCCACATTGTATGAATATACTACTAGTGAACGATTTTAACCCCCTACTTTGGGTTTCTTAAAAAATACTGCTGCCCTGAGCGCTACTGTACTCATCTCTCTCTCCCCGACCTCCTTTTTTTTTTCCTGGCTTGAGATAGGGTCTCGCTCCATCACTCAGGCTGGAGTGCAGTGGCATAAGCACAGCTCACGGCAGCCTCAACCTTTCAGGCTCAAGGGATCCTCTTGTCTCAGCCTCCTGAGTAGCTGAGACTACAGGCACATGTTGCTGCTCCTAGCTTTTATTTTTATTTTTTGTAGAGACAGGCTCTCACTTTGTTGCCCAGGCTGTTCTCAAACTCTTGGGCTCAAGCAATCCTCCCAAAGTGCTAGGATTACAGGCATGAGCCATCGTGCCTGGCTGTACCTGTCTCTTGATGCACAAGAACACACATTTTCTAGGATCTACCTAAATATGGAAATGCTGGTCATGGGATATGAATACATTCCACCTTAGCAGATATTGGCAATCTGATTGCCAAAGTCATTTTGCCACACTTTCATTCATATTGTACCAGAGTTTTGGTTGGTTATCTTCAACAACACTTAGCGTTGCTAGTTTTCACCACTTTCGCATTGTTTTGCCTTGCATCCGCCTGTGATATAAGCAAGCTGAGTTCATATGTTTTCTGGCCATCTGTATCTCTGCTTTTGTGAAGTACTGGTTCAAATGTCTTGAATATTTCTCTACTGGAATATCTGTCTTTTTTTCCAACTGATTTTCAATAAATTATTTGCATTTTCTGGAAAGAAAAGCTCTGTTATAAATGTATTAGAAATAATTTCATCCACTTTACGGCTTCCTTTTTTTCACAATGTCTTCTGATCAATAAGAATTCCTAATTGTCATACATTTCCACTTTCTTTTCTTATTAGCGTTTCTTTCATATCAGGGTTTCTTGTGTCTCTTTAAAGGATCATTCCATGCTATCAAGAGCACGAAGAAAAGCTCTTACATTTTTTTCTAGAAGTTTTATCATATTGCCACTCACATTTGTGTCAAAAATCCACCACAACTGACTTTTGCATGTGGTGTTGCGAGGTTAAACTTATTTAACATATGGATAGTCCACTGCAATAAATATGATAGAATCATTGTCTATGCATGTGAGGGTCTGCTTCTGGTTTTTTCTATTCTGTTCCACTGATCTGTTTCTCATTGTCTCAATATCTCACTTTTAATTACTGTTGCTTTATACTAAGACTTGATATCCAATAGAGATGGTTCTCAACCAGGAGCGATTCCGCACCGCAGGGGACAATTAGCAACACCTTGAGAACATTTTTTGGTTTTCACAAATGGGGGCTGCTACTGACATCTAGTGGGTAAAGGCCAGGGCTGCTGCTAAATATCCTACAATGCATGGGACAGTCTCCCCAGTCCTTTTCCTAAAAAGAACTATCCAGTCTAAAATGTCAATGGTGCCAACATTGAAAAGCCCTACAGTGGGGCACGTTCTCTTATGTCATCCTTCTGAAAGAGTATCTTGGCTCTTCCTGGCCCTTTGCATATCCATGTACATTTTAGAATCAGCTTATTAATTTCCACAAACATATACAACCCTTTATATGATTTTGCTTGATATGGCATTGAATCTATAAGCCAGTGTTGTTCAATAAAAATATAAGTTCACAGGTGAAATTTTTTTTTTAATGTATTTTAACTTAACATATCCCCAAAATTATCAACTCAAGAAGCAATCACTATTTAAATATTGGGATACCTGACATTCTTTTTACCAGACTAAGTCTTTGAATTCCATCGCTTCCCGGCCTTTTGGCTAAGATCAAGTGTAGTCTTTGAATTCCAATGCATGGCACGGCTCAATTCAGGGCAGCCACGTTTCAAGTACTCAATGGACACATGTAACTAGTGTCTACCATAACTAAATATAACCGATGTATGGAGAAATGATACTTTTACAACCCTGAATCTGCCAAAATAATTACCTTTATTTAGGTCCTTTAAAATTTCTCTCAATAATATTTTGTTTTCAATACAAAAGTCAAAAACTTCTTTCCATAGATTTATTCCTACAAGTAATATACTTGTGATGCTTTGTTATGGTAGTATCTTTTCTATTTTTCCTCTTTTAACTAATATTTAACTGATATTTTAATAACTGGTATACAGAAATATAACTGATTTTTGTAAGCTGACCGTGTATATAGCAGTCTTGTAAAATACATTTATTAAAGTGAATAATTACAAATTTTGGAAGGGATTGTATATGTACATATTTATTTACTAAAAATGACATCTTCCTTTCCAATCCTCTTTTTACCCTTTTTCTTGTCTTTTACCACCAGCCAGGACTTTGATTCCATGTTAAATGGAAGTGGTGATAAAGACAGTGGGTACGCTTGTCTTATTCTGCACAGTAAGGTTTTAAACATTTGCTCATGAAATATGACTTTTATGGGTAAACATCTTTATCAGATTAGGAAGTTTCCTTCTAATCTTCATTTGCTGTAAGATTTTAACCATAAATAGATATTGATTTCTGTCAAATTATTTTTATGCATCTATTAAGCTTATCCTACCATATTTCTTTTTATTATGACATTATAAATAGGTTGCTTTTTACATATTAAACAAAACTTGCATTCTTAGAAGAAAGCTAATTTTTCATGGTTTTATAGACTGCTGTCTTTAGTTTGTTGATCTTTTCTTTAAAATAGTTGCTTCTATGCTTCTGAGTAAAAATCACTTTTGTCTTATTCTTCTTAGAATTTAGTAAAAAGATTATTCTGAACTGGCCAGATGCGGTGGCTTATGCCTGTAATCCCAGCACTTTGGGAGGCTGAGGCAAGCGGATCCCCTGAGGTTGGGTGTTCGAGACCAGCCTGACCAACATGGAGAAACCCTGTCTCTACTAGAAATACAAAATTAGCCAGGCATGGTGGCGCATGCCTATAGTCCCAGCTACTTGGGAGGCTGAGGCACAAGAATCACTTGAGCCTGGGAGGCGGAGGTCGTGGTGGGCCTAGATCACGCCATCACACTCCAGCCTGGGCAACAAGAATGAAATTCCATCTCAAAAAAAAAAAAAAAAAAAAAAAGGGTTATTCTGAACTAATAAAATAAGATGGAGAGCGCTACTATTCCTCTCTGGAATAGCTGTGTAGGGTTGGTGTTAGTTCTCCTGATGACTGGTATCATCAAGAACTGATATAATTCAATGGTGAAACCATCTGGGCCTGGAGTTTCCTTTGGACGAGGTTTTATAAAAAAGCAATTTACTTAACAAGTATAAATCCATGTAGATCATTTCATCTAGTATTAATTTTCTTAAGTTTCATTTTCTAGGAATTTGTATATTTCATCTAAATTCCCAAATTAATTGGCATAAAGTAATTCAAAATATCCTCTTATCTTTTTAATGTCTATAGGATCTATAGTGATGTTTCATTTTCATTTCTAACATTACTTATTTGTATCATCTCTCATTTTATTAACTAGACTTGCCAGGTAATCATCAGTTTTGTAAGATTTTTTGAATAACCAACTTTTGCTTTTTTATAATCCTATTTTATGAATGTTTTTTATTTCCTTAACTTCTGCTCTTTTTATTTCCTTCCAAGTACTTACTCTATGTTTAATTTACTGCTCTTTTCTTTTTTAAAAAAAACATTGTTGGTACCAATTAACTTCTTAATATATGCATTTATCTTACTGATTTTTATCCTATTTCCTATACTAAATAGGCATTCTGTCTTCTTCAAAACATTTTTTTCTCCTTCACTCTGGAAAAATATTTTCATCAGGAACAGACTTCTAGATTGGCAGCTCTTGGCAAATTTCAGCCCTTTGAAGCTCCATGGTTTGCGCTTTCATTTCTGTTGTGCAATCAAGTACTGGCCTATTGTTGCTCTTTTGAAAGTAATCTCTCTTTATCTCTGCCTGCTTTTAAAAATTTCATAAAATGTTTTTATTTATCCTGTTTGGGTTTCTTACGTTTTCCTGTATTGCCCCAAATTTCTATAATAAATGAGTAAAAATTTCATAATGGGGGAAAAAACAACATGCAGAAATGTTAATCTGATAGCCAGCATAATGGTAAGTTCAGAATATCCCAAGAACATAGGGGAAGGGGGTCCTAATGTGACAAATGTCCCAAAGAGTCTAACTATAGACATCTTGCTTATCAAACAAAAGACAAGACCAGCACTATGCAATAGAGCTTCTCACAATTCTCCACTACAATACTCCTAGAAAACCCATTTGCCATTTGTATGTAAGCAAACAGAATGGGTTGTTTGTCTGCAACCCATCTGTAGGTAAGGCTGATTCAACATTTGAAAATGAGTTAATGTAATCCATCACATCAACAAGATAAGGAAGGAAAATCACATGATTATATCAATAGATGCCAAAAAGCATAAAACAACATTCACCACCCATTCATAATAAAAACTCTCAGCAAACTAGAAAGAGAGGAAAATTTTCTCAACTTAATAAGGATATCTACAAAAAACCTACAGCTAACATCATACTTAATGGCAAGAACCTGGAAGCTTTCCCACCAATATCAGGAACAAAGCAAGGATGTCTTCTCTCACCACTGCTTTTCAACATGGTACCAGAAGTCTTAATCAATGCAGTAAGACAAGACAGGGGAATACAAGGAAAACATATTTGGAAGAAAGAAATAAAACTGTCTATGTTTAGAGATAACATGATTATTTATGTAGAAAATCCACTAATCAATCTTAACAACCAGATGTTGTGTCCCGCTTGACTGATGCATTAGGAAACAGTACAGCAACAATTATTAAGTATTCTTGCCAAAAACTGAATACATCGTCAATCGAGCCTTTAGTTGTAACTACCATTTTACAGGAATTACAAAGAAACATAGACTATATTAAAAGATACCAAAAGGACTCAATCAGCCAAATTCGGGATGTTGCAAATTCTAATGACAAATAACCCACCTTCTTCCACAAATAAGTGGCACACAAGAAAGGGAAACAGGATTGGAGCAATCACATTACAAGAAGTATAAACAAACTACAATGTGAGAGTCTTGTTTGGATATTACTCTGAGAAAAAAAGTTGTAAAAACACATTCTTTTGGAAACTATCAGAGAAAATGAGCCACACTTGAATTTTCAGGAAATGCATTAAGATGCATTGTTAATTGTATTAGGAGTGATAATGGTATTGTGTTTATATTTTGTTTTTAATCTTTTTTAAATTTTTTGTTTTTTGAGACAGGGTTTCACTCTGTCACTCAGGCTGGAGTGCACTGGTGCATCACCATCCCCGGTTAATTTTTTTTTACTTTGTGTAGAAATAGGGTCTCATTATGTTGCCCAGGCAGGTCTTGAACTCCTGGACTCAAGTGATCCTCCTACCTTGAACTCCCAAAGTGCTGGGATTATAGGTGTGAGCCACCACATCCAGCTTGTTGGTTTTTAAAAAATCCTTCAGCTGGAAGAAGAGACACAGGAAAGACTGAAGAGAAAATTTGTGGTTAAATCATGAATAATGACTGTATGAAACAAGAATGGTAAGGTTTTAGCTGGGCACAGTGGCTCATGCCTATAACCCCAGCACTCTGGGAGGCCGAGGTGAGCGGATCACCTGAAATCAAGAGTTCAAGACCAGTCTGGCCAACATGGTGAAACCCAGTTTCCACTAAAAATACAAAAAAATTAGCCAGGCGTGGTGGTGCGCATCTGTAATCCCAGCTATTTGGGAGGTTAAGGGAGGAGAATCAATTGAACTCAGGAGGCGAAGCTTGCAGTGAGCTGAGATTGGGCTGCTCCACTCAAGCCTGGGCAACAACACAGTGAGACTCCATCTCAAAAAAGAAAAAAGAAAAAAAAAAAGAATGGTAAGGTCTTGAGGGGTTCAAAAAATATGTAAAAGTAAAATGTACAACAAAAATAGCTTAAATGTTGGGAGGGAGTTAATGGAGTTAAGTAATCTAAGTATTATTACATACAAAATGATATAAATGCTAATTTACATTGACTTTAATAAGTCAAGAATGTCTGCTTCAATCACTAGAGCAACAGCTAAAAGAACAATAATAGAAAAATAAATATTAAAAACAAACAGAATGGAAAACTTATAATAAAATTCCTCAGTCAAAAACAAAAGAAAGCAAAAAAAATAGAGAAAAAGACAGCTAAAAAGAGAGGAAAAATAATGCAAATAGATGCTAAATTTAAATTTAAATGTCAATTATTGTATTTCATGCAAACAGATAAACACTCAAAAAGATAAAGATTTTCCAAAAGTTTAAAAAAACAAACCCAATTACTTGTTATTAAAAAGTCCTTCAGATGGAAGCAGAGACATACAAAAGAATAGAGAGAAAACTTTTGGGTAAATCATGAATACTGACTGCATGAAACAAAAATGGTAATGTCTTGTGGAGATATAACTTAAATATAAAGATACAAAAAAGGTTGAAAATAAAAACAAAAAGAAAAAAGTTGTACTACGCAAACACTGACCATAAAAAAATACTAGTGTTGCTTTACTAGTATTAGACAAACAGACTTTAAGATGAGAAGGTGAGAAGGGCATTATAAAAGGGCCAATCCACCAAAAATATGTTAACAATTCTTAACTAGTATAACAATGTACTAGCACCTAACAATATAGCATCAATATGAAGTAACAATTGACATAACTAAAACAAGAAATGAACATAGCCATAGTCACAATGGCACATCTGTAAACATCTCTCTCGGTAACCAATAATATAAGACAAAAGAACTTTCTCAGTAACTAACAATTGAAGACAAAGGAGTAACAGCACAGGACACATGAACGACGTGATTAACTTAACTCTCCTCCAGGACCTAGCAAAAGAAGAGTAAATTAAACCAACAGTTAGGGTTAGGAAAGAAAAACAAAGGCTAGAACAGAGGTGAAAGAAATAGAGAACAGAAAAATTACTGGGGAGAACAAAGAAACCACAGGTATGTTCTATGAAAAGATCAACTAAACGGACCTTTAGCTGAACTAAGAAAAAGAAGACAGAGATAACTAAAATCAGAAATGAAAGTGGAGATAAATACTACTAACCTCACACAAATAAAAGGAATTATGAGAAAATACTATGAACAACTATATAACAAAAAAAGTAGACAACCTAAATTAAACGGACAAATTCTTGGAAATATGTTAATTACCAAAAATGACTCAAGGAGAAATGGACAATCAGAACAGACCTACAAGTCAAGAGATTGAACAATCAAAAAAAACTCCCAACAAATAAAAGCTTAAGAGCAGATGGTTTCATTGCCAAACATTTCAAGAAGAATATTCTCAAACTCTTCCAAAAAAAAATAGAAGAGGAAACACTTCACACCTCCTTCTCGGAGGCCAGCATTATCTTCATAACAAACCAGAAAAAGACATCACCAGAAAAGAAAACTATAATCCAATCCCTTATGATGTAGAAATTCTCAGCAGAATACTACCAAACCAAACCCAACATCATATTAAAATATTTTACATTATTACCAAGTGGGATTTATTCTAGGAATGAAAAAAAGTCACATACTACCCGAATCCATTTATATGAAATTTCCAGAACAGATATATCCATAGAAACAGAAAACAGATTGGTGGTTATAAGGGACTTTAACCGTTTATGGAGGTATGGGGCGTAACTGCTTAATGGGTATAGGATTTTATGTTGGAGTAATAAAAACGTTTAGGAACTAGATAAAGGTGATAATCACACAAGACTGTAAATGTATGAAATGCCACTTAATTGTTCATGTTAAAACAGTTCATTTTATGTTACTTGAATGCTACCTCAATAAAAATTTTTACATCTCTGTTAAAATTCCAGCTGTCTGTCTTGTAGGCTTTAAAAGCTGATCCCCAAATGCATATGGAAATGCATAGGAACCCAGAAAGCCAAAATAATTTCAAAAAGAAGAAAGTTAGAAGATTCAAACACTGTGATTTCAAAATGTACTCAAAGCTATGTTAATCAAGATTGTGTGGTACCACCATAAGGATAAAAGTGCAGATCAACAGAACTGGACAGTCCACAAATAAAACCCATACACTTACGGCCAGTTGATTTTGACAAGGGTACAAAGACAATTCAATGGGGAAAAAATAGTCTTTTCAACACATGGTACTGAGACAACTAGTTATTCACAGGCAAATGAACATCTCACATTGTCCACAAAAATTAACTCAAAACTGCCCAAAGAGCTAAAACAATAAAACTCTCGGAAGAAAACATAAGGTAAATCTTTGTCACCTTGCATTAGGCAATTAAATATGACACCAAAAACATAAGCAACAGAAGGAGGCAAAAAAGATACCCTGGACTTTTTCCTAGTTAAAACTTTTTGTGCTTCAAGTTGGCAGCTTCTGAAAAAGTTAAATATAGAATTACTATATGACCCAGCAAGTTTACTCGTAAGTGTATACCTGAGAGAACTGAAACATATATTCACACTAAAACCTATACATGAATATTCCCAATAGTATTACTCATAACAGCCAAAAGCTGGAAACAATGCCAACATCCATCAGCTGAAGAATGGATAAAGAAAATGTAGTATATATCCATCCAAGAGAATAGTATTCAGCAAAAAAGATGAAGTTCTAGGCCAGGCACAGTGGCTCACACCTGTAATCCCAGCACTTTGGGAGGCCGAGGCAGGTGGACCAC
This sequence comes from Macaca fascicularis, assembly GCF_037993035.2. Taxonomy (NCBI): domain Eukaryota; kingdom Metazoa; phylum Chordata; class Mammalia; order Primates; family Cercopithecidae; genus Macaca; species Macaca fascicularis. The sequence goes on from NC_088377.1 coordinate 59,369,203, forward strand.
GAGGTCAGGAGTTCGAGACCAGCCTGGCCAATATGATGAAACTCTAATAAAAATACAAAAATTAGCTGGGTGTGGTGGAGGGTGCCTATAGTCCCAGCTACTCAGGAGGCAGGAGAATCACTTGAACCCGGGAGACAGAAGTTGCAGTGAGCCGAGATCACGCCACTGCACTCCAGACTGGGGAACAGAGCGAGACTCCGTCTCAAAAAAAAAAAAAAAAAAAAAAAAAAAAAGATGAAGTTCTGATTCATGCTATATAACATGCACTAACTTGGAAAACATTATACTAACTGTAAGAAGCAAGACACTATTGGAAGTTCTGAAATGAGATAATCCACATGGTCATACTGTTTTGTAAATAAACTAAAAGTCACTGAATTATATACTTTAAAAAGGAATTTTTATGCTATGTAAATTATTTCTTAATTTTAAAATGGAAAGGATGAATATCTATAATTTAATATATGTAAGATGTTAAAAAGTAAACAATAATATAAATATAAGAAAAAAGGAAATAAAAGAACAGAAATTAATAGAAAAAATGCCATAAAATAAGGATGGCAAGTATTCCAAAAATTACTTACAGAAAAATTTAATGAGAGTGACAAATTAATGGAAAGAATAAGAAATAGGCCAGCCACAGTGCTCATGCCTGTAATCCCAGCAGTTTGGGAGGCCGAGGTAGGCAGAGCACCAAAGGTCAGGAGTTTGAGACCAGCCTGACCAACATTGTGAAACCTTGTCTTTACTAAAAATACAAAAATTAACCAGGCATGGTGTTGCACGCCTGTAGTCCCAGCTACTCGGGAGGCTGAGGCAGAAGAACCGCTTGAACCTGGGAGGCCGAGGTGGCAGTGAGCCAAGATCACAACATTGCACTCCAGCCTGGGCAACAGAGCCAGACTCCATCTTAAAAGAAAAAAAGAAAAAAAAAGAATAAGAAATAAAAATATGCATACTATTACTAAGAATGAAGAGGGGGACAACAGTACGGGTCCTACAGAAAGTATAGAGATGACAGAATATTATGGGCAGTTACACAAAGTCATTTTGAAATTTTAAATGAAATGTACAAAGTCCTAAAGAAAATACAACTTAATAAAATTGATAAACAGAAAATCTAAATAGTCCTATAATTATTATGGTGTTTGATCTGAAATATTAAATTCTTCCAGAGAAAAGAAAAAGAGGGCCTATCCTCTTACTCATTTTATGAAGTCAGCATAATACTGATATTAAAACTTAAAATCATTAAAAGAAAGAAAATGACAGTTCGCATCTCTCTTGAACAGAAATGGAAACATCTTTTAAATAGTAATATACAAAAGAATCCCATGATACATAAAAAAGATAATGCATAGTGACCAAGATGAGTTTATTGTATGAATAGAATTTGGTTTGTTTTTGAAAATCAATGCAATTCACCATATTAGCAGAATAAAGGAAATCGTATAATCTCAATAGATGCAAAAAAAGATATGATGAAAACCCAATAGCCATTGATAATAGTCACATAAAGCTAGGAATAAAAGGAAATCTCTTCAGTATGGTGGAGTTTTACAAAAAAAAAAAAAAAAAAACAGTAGGCAGGGGGCTGGGGTCACACCTATAATCCCAACACTTTGGGAGGCCGAGGTGCGTAGATCACAAGGTCAGGAGTTCGAGACCAGCCTGGCCAAGATGGTGAAACCTGTCTCTACTAAAAATACAAAAATGAGCTAGGCGTGGTGGTGAGCACCTGTAATCCCAGCTACTCGGGAGGCTGAGGCGGGAGAATCGCTTGAACCCAGGAGACAGAGGTTGCAGTGAACTGAGATCGCGCTACTGCACTCCAGCCTGGGCGACAGAGACTCCATCTCAATCAATCAATAAATATAAATAAATTAAAAAAAATAAAAACAGACCCAAACATGTAAGGATACTTAATTTATGACAAAACTGACACCGTAGAACAGGGCAGGGAAGGATTGTTTTTTTTAAAAATAAATAGCATTGAGTCAAATGGATACCTATTGTAGGGGGAAAAAAAGTCCCCACTTTAATGACTTTAAAAAAATTATAGACTTTAAAATGCAAAAGTAAGGAAAAACAACACAATATCTAGGAAATTACATAAGAAACTGTCTTCATGACTTTCTTAACCAGGATAAAATGCACTCACCAGATAAGGACACTTGATAAACGGACTACATTGAAATTGGCTACTTCTTATCAAAAGTCATGAGGCAATGGAAAGAGAAGACATAGAGCAAAAAGGGACATTTACTCCTATCTAGAATACATTTAAAAATCCTATAAACCAATAAAAAAAAGACAATGCAAAAGAAACATTGACCAAAGCCTTGAATGTTCTTACATGGCCTTGAGATTGTCTGGCACTATCCACTAATGATGACTGAATGCAGCACACCCAATGAGGCAGCACTTCCACTCCCAGATACATAGTGAACATCAGTTACTCCACGTGTGTATCAAAAAACATGTACAGAAAGGTTATTATGCAATTATTCATCATAGCCCCAAACAGGATGCAATGTGAATATCCTTCAATAGGAGAAGGAATAAATCGTGGCATACTCATATATTGACATAAAGCAATGAAAATGGATGAATTACAGCTGCACACATCATGAATGAATCTAACAAACAGACATAAAGAAAAAACACATATATCCACAAAAGAATTTAAACTGTGAGGATTCCACAACGTTCAAAACCAGGCAAAGCTACCTTATGGTGTTAGCAATCAAAATATCAATTATTTTTAGAGAGGGGAGGGGCTCATGGCCAGGAGAGAACTCTGAAGGTGCTATTAACATTCTATTTCTTGAGCTATTTGCTGGCTGTGTTCATTTTGTAGTAATTCATCCAGCAGTTCATGTAAGATCTGTGCTCTTTTCTGTGTGTATGGTATACTTTAATTAAAAAGCCTATATAAAAATTATATACAGACTATAGGCATGTGCCACTGCACCATGTATATATTATTATATATAATAATATATATTATTTTATTATATTATATTTATTATATTATATTATATTAGTTTTATTATATTTATTATGTTATAAATTTATATTATAAATATTTTGTATTTTAATATATTATTATATTAAAATATATTTATTAATTAATAAATATTATATTATATTATAAATTTTATATAAAATTTATTATATTATATATTATATTATAAATTATAAATATTAGATTTATATTATAAGTATTATATAATATATATTATATATATAACGTATTGGGAGGAGGCATTCAAATTTTTTAGTCTTTTTGTTTTTTGTTGAGAGACAGGGTTACGATCTGTCACACAGGCTGGAGTGCAGTGGCACAATCACAGCTCACTGTACCTGGAAGTCAAACTCCCAGGATCCTCAAAAGATTCTACCTCAGCCTCCTGAGGAGCTGGGATTACAGGTGCACACCACCATGTCCAGCTTATTTTTTTATTTTTAATTTTTTTGTAGAGATGGGGTGTCGCTATATTGCCAGGCTGCTCTCAAACTCCTGGCCTCAAGCGATCTGCCCACCTTGGCCTCCCAAAGTGTTGGGATTACAGGCATAAGCCACTGTGCCTGGCCTAAAAAGTCTTTATTTTATTTTTGAGACAGGGTCTCACTCTGTCGCCTAGGTTGGAGTGCAGTGCACGATCTTGGTTTACTGCAGCCTTCACCTCCCTGGCTCAAGTGATCCTCCTGCCTCAGCCCCCCAACTAGCTGGGACTACAGGTGTGTCCAACCGCACCTGGTTAATTTTTATAATTTTTTTTGTAGTAACGAGGTTTTGCTATGTTGCCCAGGCTGGTCTCAAATACCTGAGCTAAAGTGATCTGCCTGCCTTGGCCTCCCAGAGTGCTGGGATTACAGGTATGAGCCACCACACCTGGCCCTAAAAAGTCTTTATATGTTGTATACAGAAGTATTCACGGATAAAATGATATTATGTCTGTTATTAGATTTTAAATATTCCAATGCCTTCCCTACCACCCAAACTGGGAAGACAGACAAAGCCAGAACTCCAGAATGCTAACGGTTGTCAAAGCTAAGATGATGGTTACAAGGAATTGGTTATATTATTGTCTCTCCTCTTGAGTACTATAAAAATCCACAATAAAAAGTTTAAAAATATATAGTCATGAGTTAGAGTTCTGTTGCTTCTAATTAGGCAGCTTTCAGTGCTACATAGACTGGATGAGGTTATTATAACCGAGGACTACAGCTCTTAATTTCAATGATTTATCTTGACAGTTGCAATTCAAGACATACTCTAGTTGAGGCTGTGTCAAAACAAGATAAAATGGTCTCCTAAAATATGGTACTGACTTACTAGTAATCAAAGAAATGCAAATTGAAGCAGTAATGAGGTACTATTTGGGCTTAACAAATTGGCAAAGATTTTTTTTTTAACAGCAATATTCAGTGCTGCCTAGAGTTTAGCACGACAGGCGTATTTGTTCATTGATGGTGGGAGTGTAATTCAGTACCAACGTTTAGAAAAGTAACATGGCAAGATGATTAAAGAATCTGAAGAATATTCAAATCTGTTGACCTAGTAATTGCATTTCTAAAAATGTAGCTTATGGACATGACAAAAATTATGAAGACTGATGAATAAGCATGCTTATTCTCGCTTTATAATAATGAGACATGACAAACTCCAGATGACGACAAGAGGTACAATCCCTAGGAATGGCTAGATGATTTATGATATCATCCTTTAGCTCACACTATTTCAGAACAATGGTCACGAACCCCAACATATCTGAGGAACATCCTCCTAACAATAGCAGGGTTCAATCTAGATGTGACTCTCAGAAAGAGAGGGAAACTTTCTTTTTGTACCTCGTTCCCATCGAGAATAACTGTTTTAGAGGAGTATTTGTTGACAAGCAGTAACTTTTTTTTTCTTTTTTTGAGACAGTTTTGCTCTGTTGCCCAGGCTGGAATGCAATGGTGCCATCATAGCTCACTGCAGCCTCGACTTCCCAGGCTCAAGTCATCCTCTCACCTCAGCCTCCCGAGTAGCTGGAACTACAGGCACATGCCATCACATCCAGCTAATTTTTTTGTGTATTTTTTAATAGAGATGTTTTGCTATGTTGCCCAGCCTGGTCTCGAACTCCTGACCTCAAGCGAACCACCTGCCTCAGCCTCCCAAAGTGCTGGGATTACAGGTGTGAGCCACTGCTCCTGGCTTTAAGGGGTAATTTTTAATGTTACAATGATGAATTTTTTAAAAGCTGAAAACAAAATTATACATGCAGTACAGCATTAATAATATATCTACACCCAAAAAATAAGGCTTAGAAGGAAATACAACAAAAGTTTTGAGATCAGAAAACATGTATACACACACACTTTTTAACAGTATTGATTCTGAAGATGAGATTGGTTGGGTTTAACAATCTCTTGATATGCCTGATCTCTGCTATCCATTATAGTAGATACTTAAAACTTTCCTGCTCGGCCAGGCACGGTGGCTTACGCCTATCTATAATCCCAGCACTTTGGGGGACCGAGGTGGGCGGATCAACTGAGGTCAGGAGTTCGAGACCAGCCTGGCCAACATGGTGAAACCCCATCTCTACTAAAAATACAAAAATTAGCTGGGCATGGTGGCACATGCCTATAATCCCAGCTACTCGGGAGGCTGAGGTATGAGAATCACTTGAATCCAGGAGGCAGAGGTTGCAGAGAGCTGAGATCGCACCACTGCACTCCGGCCTGAGCGACACAGTGAGACTCTGTCTCAGGAAAAAAACAAAACAAAACAAAACAAATCCTCTTGCTTAAAGATCAGAAATTTGGTAGAGAGTAGAAAGACTTGCCTTGAGCTCAGTAGAACCTAAGAAGACAGTGACATCAACTGAAACGTAAGACAGTGTGGCCAGAGTTTGAAGAGTCATGTACTCTACAGGTTACTTACAACAGGAAACAGAAAAACAGAGCTTGACATCCACCCAGTAACTTGGTTAGTGTGCAGGAAGATATCACCTGTGTGAAGGAGTAAGCGGAGGGTGAAACCACAAGAAGATATGAGTGCAAGAAAGCAGAGAAGTGCAAGATGCACAAAGAAGAGGCTCAGGGCACTGGCAGCAGAATGTGAAAAAGAGGGCGTGTAAGCCAAGTAACCATGTAACGGCAGAAATAAAATTCCCACAAGAGGCTACAAACATTTAAAAAGAAGTAGTATTTACACTTTGGGAAAATCAAATGAGTAGTATGGAGCAGTGTTTCTTCATCCTTTGGAGGTTGGGAGAAATTAGAAGGGGGTGTTTATTGACATTTTGAACAGGACGGTCCATAGTATGAAAATGACCTGTGCCCTGAGAACCAGAACACGGAAATTTACAACATGGGAACTGTATGGAAAAGGACAAAGAAATGAGAATACTCAAAGAAAGAATGACTAGTAAGGAATACAAGATGAAAAGAGCTGAAGACAAAATAGCTGAAAGAGAATAAATAAATGGTAAGGTTTCTAGAGAAAGAAAGATGCAACTATAAAATCCTAAGGGCTACTCTATATACTTTCCATCTGGGAGAAAAGCTTTCTGAAAAAATCTAAAACCACCCCCACAAGATGAACAACAGAGGTGCCTTATCTACAGAAGAGTAAACAGAAGTCAGAGAAACAATGTCATAAAAATCAATCAGCAGAAGATCATGTTATTGCCTAAACCAGGATGTCATCGCAGACTCCCATGACTTCAAGCAACCTACTGACTTGGTTGGATGTCCGAGGATACTGACAAAAGTAAAATCTCTAGCGATGTTCCTGCACACAAAGTCTATCCATCACTCCTGCAGCAAATACAAATGAAGAGAAACAATTGGACCCCATGTGTGCAGAAGACAGGGTATGAGAAGGATATTTAAGACAGCCAAACTATGCTTCACAAAATGACTGAGACAAAGTAAATTTTAAAGGAATATAGAGCAGCCCCAAACTATATATCTCTAAAATCAAAGCTCTAGAGCAGGTCTATTTCTCCAGAAATATTACTTGTACCAATCTACAAGTTCCCAAAGTCCCAAATATTATAGTAAATACTCGCTTCCTGGGGAATTAATCATTCAAATGCAAGAACTCTACAGTCCAGGGATGTTCGGAATGGTCCTTTTTTTTTTTTTGGAGACAGAGTCTTGCTCTGTTGCCCAGGCTGGAGTGCAGTGGCGCAATCTCGGCTCACTGTAAGCTCTGCCTCCCGTGTTCATGCCATCTTCCTGCCTCAGCCTCCTGAGTAGCTGGGACTACAGGCGCCCACCACCATGCCCGGCTAATTTTTTTTTTTTTTTTTGTACTAATAGAGACGGGGTTTCACTGTGTTAGCCAGGATGGTCTCAATCTCCCGACCTTGTGATCCGCCCATCTCGGTCTCCCAAAGTGCTGGGATTATAGGCGTGTGAGCCACCGCGCCTGGCCCAGAATGTTTTTAACCCATCAGTTAACCTCCCTGTGCTGAAGTTTGGTCTTGCAAAACAACAAAAACAAAAACCAGACTCATTAGAAGGTGACTCAGTCCGTGAAGTAAGCCTATGAAGTTTCCTCCCTGGAAAGCTTATTAGTGACAAGATGTGCCTGGAGGTACAGCATTCTACTTTATGTCTGACACATAAGAAAGTGAATCTGGAATGACAGGAAGATGAGCCCAGAAAGAAGAGTAGACCATACTTATTATACAAACATTAGGATACCAAAAATTAAGCCTTCCATCCAAAATCCTTCTTTATCTAATGTGCATTATTTATTAAATAACATATATATATAATGGACATATGGTCAAATAAGAGCTATAAATTCATCTCCTGAGCCATCCCCACTGCAACATAGATAAAAAATGAAAATCAAATAAAGCTAGTTAAAACATACAATGAAACAACCTCCTGGCCAGGAACTGGACCTAGCTGCCTGTTAGAGCACACATGCACGCAAAAATAACACCTACTCAAGATGAGCCTGCAAACCAGAATTCCAAAAGATCCATGGTAATCTAACATTTCAGAAAGAGAGCCAACCTAATCTACAATTAGAACATAAGCTTTAGTGAAAGAAAATTAAAGTGACAGGACAGGCAACTTTAAAATAACCAGAAGACATGGCTTCATAAAGATGGCAACTTTTCCAAATTAACCTACAAATTCAATGCATTCTAATCAATATCCCAAAGTTGTACGTGTGTGAAAACAAAAACTGATTCTAAAATAAATATGAAAATGTAATTAAAGGCTAAGAACAGGCAAGACCATTTTGGGAAAAAAATTTTTTGAAGAACATAACATGTCTTTTATGCTAGAAAACAAGGCTTACTATAAAGCTATGCTAAACTTAGTGAGGTAATGTGACAAGAGAGAAAAACTAACCAATGTAACACAGTAGAAAGCTCAGAAATAGATCCATGCACATATGGAAACTTAGTTATGAGAGGCAACCATTACAAATCATGGAGGTAGAAAATGAATTATCCAACAAATGATGCTGGTTCAATCATTTATCCATTTGGGTAAGGTGAAATATCCCTGTGTCTTATCATACCTTAAAAAAGAAATAGAGAGGCCGGGCGCAGTGGTTCACACCTGTAATCCCAACACTTTGGGAGGGCAAGGTGGGCGGACCACTTGAGGTCAGTAGTTCAAAACCAGCCCAGTCAACATGGTGAAACCCTGTCTCTACCAAAAATACAAAAATTAGCTGGGCATGGTGGCGGGCACCTGTAATCCCAGCTACTCAGGAGGCTGAGGCAGGAGAATTGCTTGAACCCGGGAGGCAGAGGCGGCAGTGAGCCAAAATCATGTCACTGAACTCCAGCCTGGGCAACAGAGTGACACTCCAACTCAAAAAAATTAAAAAATTAAAAAATATATAGATAAATATGTGTATATATATGTATATGTATACACATACCTTAAGTCCTTAAGTCCTTAATAAAACATGTTTGCAAGTCATAAAAAATCACAAATATTTCAAAAGAAAAAACTGGCAAAGAACCAAAACAGATACTTAAAAAAAAATAGAAATGGTTAATAAAAATATCATAAATTATTTCAATATCACAAATAATTAAACACATATTAAAACAATAGACACATGTAATAAAAATATTCAGAGTTGCAATGTTCATGATAGACACAAATTAGAAACAATTTTAATTAATTATTTAAGAGATAGGGTCTTGCTCTGTGGCTCAGGCTGGAGTGCAGTGGTGCAATCACAGTTCACTGCAGCCTCAGCCTCCTGGGCTCAAGAGATTCTCCCATCTCAGCCTCCCCATAAGACTACAGGCACTAGCCACCACCTCTGGCTCAACTTAAAAATTTTTGTGACATTGTTACAATGGAATTCTTCAAAGCAATGAAAAAAGTTAACTATTACTACATACAACCTGGCTAAATGACAGACATAACGCTACTAAAGAAGCTACACAAAATAAAAGAGTATATTGAATGATTCAGAATAGTGGCTACCTTTGGAAGTGGGGGATGACAGGGAATGAACAGGAAAAATGCTTTTGGGGTGCTAGTTATACCAGTCAATTGACCTTATAGAAAGTCATCAAGCTGTACACTTTTTATATACCTTAGTGATATAGTATACTGTAAAACATTAACATTAAAAATCAGACTTATATATGTTACTGTTTATAAAGCTGATAATGATGACATATTAACATCTGGAATTGTACTTCATCACGTAAGAATGTGCAAAAATGACAAGACCACGAGATACAATCTTACTAAAGGGCAAATTTGGAAATATCTGTTAAACCTTTTTAACTGCAGCCTCCTATCCCTGTAATTTCCCTTCCGGAATTTAATGATCAGAAATATGTGCAAAGGTGTATATAAATTTTTGCAGTGCTATTTAATAGCAGACGGGTTAAGAAAATCATGACAAAACCAATTAATAAATAACTATGCAGCAATTTAAACTTGAGGTAATATAATACTTAGACAAAGGATCATGATGTATTACTAAGTGAAAAAAATCAGTAACCGAAGCCTTCATTTTAGAAAAGTAGAAAAAGAAGAGCAATTTAAGCTAAAGCAAGCAGAGGAAAAGAAATGATAAAAGTCATAGCAGAAATCAATAAAATCAGTAAGAGAAAACCAAAAGAGAATAATCAACAAAATAAAAATTTGGTTCTGGAAAAAATTAAATTAAATTAACAAAGTTCTAGCCAGGCTAACCAAGAAAAATGGAGAGAAGACACAAATTACCAATGCCAAAAATGAAAAGAGGGATCATAACTACTGATCTCATGGACAATTAAATAAAGAGAATACTGCAGACACCACACCTGCAAATTTGATAACATACATAAAATGAACAGATTCCTTGAAGACAAATTACCAAAACACACACAAGAAAAAAACCTGAATAGGCCTATCTATGTTAAAGAAAATGAATCGAGAATTAATAACCTTCCACAACAGCGAACACCCGGCCCAGATGGGTACATAGATGAATTCTACCAAACATTTAAGAAAGAAATGATACCAATACACCACAATCTCTTCCAGGAAATAAAAGCAGAGTGAACACTTCCCAGTTCATTCTATGAGGTTAGGATTGCCCTAATACGAAAACCAGATAAAGGCATTTCTTCAAAAGGGAAATTAGAGAACAGTTTCTCTCATGAACACAGACAGAAAAATCCTCAACAAAGTATTAGCAATTGAATCTAATAGTGTATAAAAATAATAATATACCTGCTGACCAGCTAGGATTTATTCCAGGTATGCAAGGCTGGTTCAACATTCAAAATTCACTCAATATCATCCATTGCCAGGTTAGTACAGAAAAATCATATGATCGTATCAATTGACAATGAAAAGCATTTGACAAAAGCCAACATCTATTCCTGATAAAATTCTCGGCAGGCCAGGCGCAGTGGCTCACGCCTGTTAATTCCAGCACTGTGGGAGGCCGAGGCGGGTGGATCACAAGGTCAGGAGTTTGAGACCAGCCTGACCAACATAGCTGAACCCTGTCTGTATTAAAAATACAAAAATTAGCCGGGCATGGTGGCACGCACCTGTAATCCCAGCTACTCAGGAGGCTGAGGCAGGAGAATCACTTGAACTCAGGAGGTGGAGGCTGCAGTGAGCTGAGAGCATGCCACTGCCCTCCAGCCTGGGTGACAGACCGAGACTCCATCACAAAAAATAAAAATAAAAAATAAAAAATAAAAGAAAATTCTCAGCAAACAAGGAATTAAGGGTAACTTCCCCAACATAATAAAGAATATCTAGAGAAAACCTACAGCTAATAGCAAACTTAATAGTGGGAAACTGCATACTTTCCCCCTAAAACATAACAGTCTTTACTAATCAAAATCACACAACTTCATAACACAAAGAATGAGCCTTAATATATACAAATTTTATTACAGCTCTCTGGTCTTCCACCCCAAAACACATAAGCACAATTTAATCATAAGAAAAGTATCAGAAAAATCCTAATCAGGGACATTCTACAAAATACCAGTCCTGCTCAAAACTGTCAAGGTATCAAAGACAAGGGAAGTCTGAGAAACTGTCCAGCCCAGAGAAGCCTAAGGAAATTAGTCCATTAAATATAAGGTGCTATCCTGAATGGGATCCTGGAATATAAAAGGGGCATCCCTTCGGCCAAACCTAAAGAAATCTAAATAAAAGTATGAATCTTATGTATTAATATTGGTCATAGGCCGGGTACGGTGGCTCACACCTAGAATCCCAGTACTGTGGGAGGTCGAGGGGGTGGATCACCTGCAGACAGGAGTTCAAGACCAGCCTGGCCAATACGGTGGAACCCCGTCTCTACTGAAAATCAAACATTGCCAGGCGTAGTGGTTGATACCTGCAATCCCAGCTACTCGGGAGGCTGAGGCAGGAGAATTGCTTGAACCCAAAGGGCAGAGGTTGCAGTGGGCTGAGATGGTGCCATTGCACTCCAGCCTGGGCGACAAAGCAAGACTCCATCTCAAAACATAAACAACAAAAAATACTGGTTCATAAATTGTAACAAATGTACCATAGTAATGTAACATGTTAATAATAACAGAAACGGTGTGTGCTGGGAAAGGGGGTGTGCATGGGAATTCTGTACTATCTTTGTAATTTTTCTGTAAATCTAAAACTGTCCCAGGAGATGTCATCAAGATGGTTGACTAGAGGCGCTTGGTACTCACCTCCTCCACAAAGAAGGACCAGAATAGCAAGTAGATAACCACACCTCGAAAAGAGCATCTAAGAGACAATATGGGATTTTTGGCAGGGAAGTGACTGGGAATGTCTAAGGCACAGAAGGAGAGGGGAAAGGTAAGTAAGAGGTCCCCACTGGCCCGCATCCCCACCACCGACACCTGCAGCCCTACCCCGAGAAGAGTCCCTCAGCCCTCACAAGTCCTAAGCCTGGTACAGGAGGCTTTCTGGAATCCACATGACTAACCGTTCCAGAGAGAGAATTCACACTGGGTCCCACTCACACCAGGAACCCCAAGCAACTACATCACAGCACCGTATTGAGCTCAACCCCCACCAGACTGCACCCTGCCCTGGAGCCCAATAGCCCCTGCACCTCAACATCCCTGGAGCCCTGCTGGCATCCCCCATGTTCTTCCAGAAGGCTGTAGCAGCACAACGCCAGTCGGACCCAATGATGTGGCCAGGTCCCCCAGCACTCTAGTCCACCCCATGTCCTACACCTTGGGAAACAGATGGCCAACACACGAGGATGACTACTCCCAGGACAAAAAGAGCCAAAACATGTGCTCTCCAAAGCCTGGCAGCTACCTGCCTAGGGCCACAGTCACCAGTAGCAACCCCTCCCTGCCAGTGGCAGGGCTGCCAAAGTACCTGCACACACCTTCAGGTGCCCTGAAAACGTGGTTTCTCCGGGCATGAAGACATGTCTGCCTATCCGCACACACTGTCCAGGAGCCTGGGGATCAGCCCACTCCACCTGTCACCGCCCACTGTCACCACCTGCGTGTCCCAGGGGCCTGAGGATTGGCCCATTGCCACTACTGATACAGCCAGCGCCATGGCACACTGTCTGGGGCCTAAGACTCCACACACCCAGCTCACAAATGCCACCACTACTGCACAAGCATGCCACCTGGAGGCCCAAAGACTGGCCCGACCACGACCCCACGGCCACCACTGGCATCTGTGTCCGCCACCCAGGGCCATGCTGCCACCACCACTGACTGGTGCCTTACAACTGATCAGGCTGGTATCCCCTTCCCAGCAAAGCCTTACCACAGCCTCCACTAACAACCACAGCCTAAGCCACCGAGAGGAACTCTCAGACACCACTGACATTGATTACAATAAAAAAGTCATTAAAAGACTCCACTGCTGGGCGGGCGCGGTGGCTCACGCCTGTAATCCCAGCACTTTGGGAGGCCAAGGCAGGCGGATCACGAGGTCAGGAGATCGAGACCATCCTGGCTAACACGGTGAAACCCCATCTCTACTAAAACTACAAAAAATTAGCCGGGCGTGGTGGAGCATGCCTGTAGTCCCAGCTACTCGGGAGGCTGAGGCAGGAGAATGGTGTGAACCCGGGAGGTGGAGCTTGCAGTGAGCCCGATCGCACCACTGCACTCCAGCCTCGGCGACAGAGCGAGACTCCGTCTCAAAAAAAAAAAAAAAAAAAAAAAAAAAAAGACTCCACTGCTGCGCCCACCCAGAACCACTACCCAACCAACACTATAAATATATCGACAGGAAAAAGTCTTTCTGTATGAAAGCTAATCCATAAAATTGGAAGAAGTGACCATTAAACCAGGTGTAAGATATCAATGAAAAGGACATGAGAACCATGGGGAAGCGAGAAAGCATGCTACCTCTTGTGGTAGTCCATTTGCACTACTATAAAAGAATACTTAGCCGAGCGCAGTGGCTCACACCTGTAATCCCAGCACTTTGGGAAGCTGAGGTGGGTGGATCGCTTGAGGTCAGGCATTCAAGACCAGCCTGGCCAATATGGTAAAAACCTATCTCTACTAAAAATACAAAAATTAGCCAGGCAAGGTGGCACACAACTGCAATCCCAGCTCCTCAGGAGGCTGAGGCATGGGAATCGCTTGAACCTGTGAGGCGGAGGCTGCAGTGAGCTGAGATCAAGATTGTGCCACTGCACTCCAGCCTGGGTGACAGAGCAACTCTGTCTCAAAAGAAAAAAGAATACCTAAAGATGGGTAATTTAAAAGGAAAGAGGTTTAATTAGCTCACAGTTCTGCACGGTGTACAGGAAGCATGGTACTGCCACCTGCTTCTGGTGAGGCCTCAGAAAGCATACATTCATGGTGAAAGGTGAAGGGGGAGCAGGGGCACCACATGGTGAGAGTGGGAGCAAGAGCGAAGGAGGAGAAAGGTGCCACACACTTTTACACAACCAGGTCTTGCAAGAATTCACTATTAAAAGGACAGCACCAACTCATTCCTGAGGGATCTGTCTCCATGACCTAAACACCTTCTACCAGGCCCCACCTCCAACGTTGGGGACGACATTTTAAAATGAGATTTGGAGGGGACAAATATCCAAACTGTATCTCCTCCAAAGGAAAAGCATAATTCTCCAGTAAAAGATGTCAAAGAAAATGAAATTTATGAAATGCCTGAAAAGAATTCAATATAATGATGTTGGGGAAACTCAGTGGACCACAACACTGATAAACAATACAAAGAAACAGATATCCAAAAATAGAACCAAATCAGAAATCTTGGAACAGAAGAATTCGATGAATAAAATAAAAAATAAAATCAAGAGCTTCAACAAGAGATTAGAGTGGAAGAAAGAACTTCTGAATTTGAAGACAAGTCTTTTGAAACAACTCAGATTAAAAAAAAAAGAGAGAGTTTAAAAGGATGTAGAAAGCCTATGTCACATATGGGACACCATAAAGCCAACATATATTTGAATTTCAGGAGTTCCGGAAAAAGAGCAAATGGGCAAAGACATACAAAACCTATTTAATAAAATAATAGTTGAAAATTTCTCCAAGTCTTGAGGGAGAGATATAGACAACCAGCTATAGCAGGTTCAAAGATCCCCATATATATTCGATCCAAAAAGGTCTTCTCTACGGTACACTATAGCCAAGCTGTCAAAAGTGAAAGAGAATTCTAAAAACAGCAAGATCATGCCACTGCACTCCAGCCTGGGAGACAGAGGGAGACTCTGTCTCAAAGAAAATGAAATAAATAAATAAATAAAAATAAAAATAAAAATACTGGTGAATATGTGTAAGAGGCAAGTTGAGTTCAAAATATGGAAACAGAACCAAGGTGTGCAAACAGGGTAGCAGGGTGAGGGAGGACACAATGATATGCTCAATCAAGATTGTCAAAAGAAGAGGGGAAGACACCAGCAAAGAAGAAACAAAAATAAGAGCAAAATCTTCTAAAACCCCAAAGGAGAGAGTTTCAAGAGGAAACTGATTCTGAGCAAGGTGAAATAGCACTGCATTCAGGAGGATGAACTAGGATGCCGTCGCAGATAGGGCAATTCACGAGTAAAGTCTTAGCCGAGCAGTTTCCGAGTATCCTAATGGTGAGTCTAATCCAGGGGTCAGCTAATTTTTTCTATAAATAACATATAAACATAGTAAATATTTTAGGCTTTGAGAACCAAACGGTCTCTGTGGCAGCTACCCCACTCTGCCAGTGTGGCAGGAAAGCACCACAGACAATATGTAAACCAGAACAATGGCAACCAGGCGTGGCAGCTCACGCCTACAATCCCAGCACCTTAATTAAGAGGCCAAGGTGAGAAGACAACCTGAGCTAGGAGTTCGAGACTTGTCTGCACAACATAGCGAGACTTCATCTCTACTAAAATTAAATTTTAAAAATTAGCCAGGTGTGATGGTGCATGCCTGTGGTCCCAGCTACTGAGGAGGCTGAGGTGGGAAGATCACTTGAGCCCAGGAGGTCGAGGCTGCAGTGAGCTGTGATTGGGCCATTGCACTCTAGCCTGGTCAAAAGAGCAAGTCTCTGTCTCAAAAAAAAAAAAAAAAAAAAAAAAAGGCAGCAGCAGCATGGCTGTGTTCCAATAAAACTTTATTTACAAAAACAAGTCACACCAGATTTGGGCCCTGAGCTGCAGTTTCCCAACCCCTCACCAGTCTCTATCATTTCTGTTGAGAAATAACTACCTTCAGATTCTGCCATCAGACACAATAATTCTTGTTTGAACACCAGTTTCCTGTTTGCAAAATCTTGCTACTTCTTGTAAATATATTCCTCTATGTATTTTCCTTAACTGTAAAGATTTAAATGAAAATACGTTAGAATTCTGAATCACTCCTAATGGAGACATTAGGAAAAAGAAAGACCTACGTATTGGTAAGAGAGAAAGGCATATAAAATAAAAGGTAGAGCAGTAGAAGGTTCTGGATTACACTCACAAGTAAGAATTAAAAGACAAAACAAACCCAGACCTTAAAAATGCACTTTAGAATTAGGTTCTAATGGGTGAGCCAGGCGCAGTGGCTCATGCCTGTAATCCCAGCACTTTGGGAGGCTGAGGCGGGTGGATCACCCGAGGTCAGGAGTTCGAGACCAGCCTGGCCAACATGAAACCCCATCTCTACTAAAAATACAAAAAATTAGCCAGGCGTGGTGGCACGTGCCTGTAATCCCAGCTACTAAGGAGGCTGAGGCAGGAGAATTGCTTGAACCCGGGGGGCGGAGGTTGCAGTGAGCCAAGATCTCACCACTGCACTCCAGCCTGAGCATCAGAGTAAGACTCTGTCTCAAAAAAAAAAAAAGAAGAAGAAGAAGAATCTACTGGGAGGAAAAGAATCAGCTGAATTAGAGCAGCTCTGCTGAATTCTAGGGAGGTCTGGTGTAAAGTTACCATGGGTGCACTACAGGTATCTAATGTGTTAGAAAGTAAGTTTGAAATAGGATACATTAAATAGATTAAATAAAATTTACCCACAGGTTTTTAATTTCAAGCATGAAATTCTCAATGGACCCTGAAAGTCAACAACTCAGTCACGGGTCAGACAGTGGGGGGAAAAAAAAGGCAAGGCCTTTTTTTACTATGCACAAACACAGGACAAAACAAATTTACAGAACAAAACAAATCTATAATTATCACGTGGATACTGTAGGAGAATCTGAAATTTTAGTTGCAAGAAAGAAACAGAAAAGTAGAAATCCACTGAATAGTACCCATTACTAATTAAAGATGTATAAAATGTTACTAATATTCTCTATTCAACATTATTTCCTTGGTCCTTTTACCAAATGAACATAATATTTAGAAGGGTTTTCACCGATTTGCTACAATTCCCACTTTGATCTAAATTTTGCTTTAAAGAGCTTAATTCTTCAAACTTGACTTCACCTATCACACAGATGTTGTAGGATATAATCTTTGTGTTTGATAATGAAATGACTGTATTCAAAATACATCTCCACTGAGATGGGCACGGGGTAGTTTTCTTGTTTTGTGCTTTGTTTTGTTTTCCTGATCTGAGAATGACACCGAAGATGGTAGGTTTGTGTTTGTGGACTGTACTTCTCTACTTGCCTATTTCCCTTTCAGAGATTATGAGGAAGTTCTAGAAAACTAGGCAGTCTCTAGCTTTCCTCTAATCACAGTTCTCAGTCCTACCACACCTAGAAAATGGCAACCAGGAGTCTAAAAAGATATAATCTTTGTGTTTGATAATGAAATGACTGTATTCAAAACACATCTCCACTGAGATGGGCACGTGGTAGTTTTCTTGTTTTGTGCTTTGTTTTGTTTTCCTGATCTGAGAATGACACCAAAGATGGTAGGTTTGTGTTTGTGGACTGTACTTCTCTACTTGCCTATTTCCCTTTCAGAGATTATGAGGAAGTTCTAGAAAACTAGGCAGTCTCTAGCTTTCCTCTAATCACAGTTCTCAGTCCTACCACACCTAGAAAATGGCAACCAGGAGTCTAAAAAGAATTACTGCCTTTACCCTAGGAGGAATGCTCATGTCATAATGGGTTATAAATAGACAAATGGACCTACAACCTGGGAATTCTCCAGTGTTTTTCGGGGTTTACCAGGTATTTTCAAAGAACATAAAGGCAAAAGATGGTAATTTGCTTTCATGAGCCAGGAAAAGAAAAGAAGGGAAATGTGCTTTATGGTGATATAAATCGTTAAACAGTTAGCTTGGACCAGGTGGGGTCTCCCCACATCTTGTGATGTGGTTCACGTGTTAGGAGGAGAAATGAATGATGATATATTCCTTCAGGTTTTTAATATAGATAGATAGATATTTTTTTTCCTTTTTTGACAAGCTCCAAAGCTAGAAAAATATCACATCAGAAAGATTCTAAAACTGGTAGAGAAAAAGCTAACAAACTCTAAGAGCTGCTCAAATTTTATTTACATGATTTTTAACATTTCTAACAGACAAAACACATTTTTCCCCCCAGTATGTGGCTGGATGAAGGGAAGATGCAAATGGCTTAATATAAATGGTATTTATTTCAGTCCAATATCTCAGACTATGAATGAATTAATGGCATTTTTTTTATTACTATGAAGGTGGCAAATGAGTTTTTGCCATGTATATGAGTTTCTTATGGATCCACATCAGAAGAGCAAGCCATCTTCACTGCCATAAATCAAATAGAACCCATATAGTTTCTATTATCTTCATTTCCCAAATGCACTAATAAAGGTTTTCAAATGTCAACTTGACAAAGTGCTTCCTTCTTTCTAGTTTCAATGAGCAAAAGAAATTAGCTTCTGATCATTCTTTTTAATTTCCCTTTCCTGTACATTCTTTTTTTCATAAATCAAACACAATGATTCTCATAAAAAGGTTCAACTCTAATCTCCAAAATGGCAATAGCTAGGCTAAAAATTTTTAAACAGGCCGTGAGATGAGTGACAGTGAATGATTCTATTTAGAGGAAATTAAGGAGGATGAAATCTAGCTGGTCGGGGGAGGGAAATGCCGCTGGTCTCTTAGTTAAGGGGAGGGGGGCGGGGGGAGGGGGCGCGATGACTTCTTTGTTACCTGTTTGTGGCAATGGGTCACAATCATTTTAAATCCCAAACTACTTTTGATAAACGTGAAAATGTTCCTTCAATGCTATTTGAAATTTCAAAGTAAATATAATTAAAAACAAATTGAAAGCAATGGTTATTTTTTAAAATGTCAGTTCAAACACCTGGGTGCTCTTGGAGTGACCCCTCCCCCAATTCTCTGCCAGGTGAAAATCCATGATCTATGTGACCCAGAACAAAGAAAAATCACTTTCAAGTAAACCTTGTTAAGTGACCTTAATTCCAACTCAGAGTCTCGGACTCACGTTAATTTTTTTTTTTTTTTTTTTTTTTTGTAATCTTATGACAATCTGTTGAACAAGTACAAACCATTTACACATGTCACAATAACTCACGAATCCTGAGAAACGGGTGAAATCATTATTCTAGAAATTAGAAATAAAACATATCTCTACTAAGATATATAAAGATCAACTCTATTACATCCTCTTCTCTACCTACGTGTCCATGTTCAAGTCTCCCCACTCCCCGCAGACCAATAACCTTCCCCTCAATGCCCCTCCACAAACCCCAAAGCCTTCTGTGACCCTTCCTCCAAAGATGACCATCTGTTCTCTTTCTTGCCAAACATTGTGACAATCTGCCGTCCATCTCCACCAAACCATTGAGATTACTTTGGTAAGAGGAATCAATAATCTCCGATTTGTCAAATATTTGGGTTTCTTTTTTTTTTTTTTTCCAAATTAATTTATTTTTCCTTTTATCTTGATTCTTTCCTTCTTCCTAATTTCCATAGGCTTATTTTGCCATTTCTTAGATTTAATGCTTAGCTTACTGAGCTAACTAGTAGATGACTAGTTAGTTGCCCACCAATCCCTATTCACCCCTTTGTCCTTGTAAGCAGAGTACCTTTCAGACATAAAAAAGAACAAGATCATGTCCTTTGCAGGCACATGGATGGAGCTGGAGGCCATTATCCTCAGCAAACTAACACAGGGACGGAAAACCAAATACCACATGCTCTCACTTATAAGTGGGAGCTAAATGATGAGAACACATGGACACATAGAAGGGAACAACACACACTCAGGCCTATCACAGAGTGGAGAGTGGGAGGAAGGAAGAGGATCAGGAAAAAAACAAATGGCTACCAGGCTTAATACCTGGATGATTAAATAATCTGTACAACGAACTCCCACGACACAAGTTTATCTATGAAACCAACGTGCATGTACACCTTTGAACTTAAAAGTTTAAAAAAAAAAATGCAGAGCATGCGCGAGCTATTTGGTCACAGCAATATATGATCTGTAGGGGACTGCTTCTAGGAACCTCACAGATGCCAAAATCCATGGATGCTCCAGTTTCTTGTATAAAATGATGTCATATTTGCATTTAACCTATGCACATTCTCCAATATACTTTAAGTAATCTCTAGATTACTTACAATAACTAATACAATGTAAATGCTAGGTAGTCTTTACACTGTATTTTTTTATTGTTGTATTGTTATTTTTTCTGAATATTTTCAATGTGTGGTTGGTTGAATCTTCAAGGACACAACCTGTGGATACAGAGGGCCGACTCTGCTCTGCTAAAAGAACCTATTTCCCAGTCTTCCTCTGGCAAGGGGTGGCTAAGACACCTAGTTCTGGCTAACAAGATGTAAGTGGAAGAGTTATGCAAATCATTTTAAAAGAAAGAAGATATGCCCTTCTTGCACCCATCTTTGTACTGTCTACTCAAAATGAAGGCTGGAATGCCAACATGATGGCTGGAGCTCTAGCACCCCACTATGAACCAGGAAGTAAACTGGTAAGTAAATGAAAGTCATTTGTTGTATGTCAAAGAAGACAGGAATCGGAGTCTCTGAAGCCACTGTATCAACCTCTGGTTCACCTACATTCAGGCTTCTGTGACATTAGAAGAGAAGATATCTCTAACTTGATTAACCCACTCACTATTTGGGGATGTTATATGCAGTTGATCTGAATTCCGAGTGATACAACTCACGTTTGTGAATACTGTTATATAATATTCTTATTTTCACTATCTTACAAGTATCTATAATTATAGTTTTGATTCCTTTTCACTTAATGAAAATTAAAAGTGACTCTTCTGAATTATCAAGTGGTTGGGCTTTGTTTACACTTTCGTTGGTCTTGCTCCATTGTGTTCAGTGGCAGTAGCCTATGTTATATTTTTGTTTATTTTTTTGTCTCTCCTATCAGAAAACAGGAGCCTTATCTGCCTATTCGCTTGTCCTCAGAAGTTAGAAGAATCTTTACCAGATATTAAGCACTCAATAAATGTCTGTTGAGCGAATGAATACAGTTTGGACAGTTTGGATCTTTTTAACATTTGTTTATGGTATAGTATATTAAATGTTACGCAAACATAAGAAGGCATCATAAAAATGAAAATACAAGGGAAAATGGATAAGTGTTGGAGGAAGGCAATCTATCATTATGAAGAAATAGAGCAAGATTCTATCACAGGATGGGAAACTACGTATGTTACAAAGGAGATAAAGTTATGCACATAGAATGATTATAACTATGAACCCCAAACTTAAACTAATATCTAAATAAGTACCATAAAAATAATAAAAA
This sequence comes from Macaca fascicularis, assembly GCF_037993035.2. Classification (NCBI taxonomy): domain Eukaryota; kingdom Metazoa; phylum Chordata; class Mammalia; order Primates; family Cercopithecidae; genus Macaca; species Macaca fascicularis. The sequence goes on from NC_088377.1 coordinate 59,390,827, forward strand.
AGAACAAAGGCCAGGCGTGGTGGTTCACGCCTATAATCCCAGTACTTTGGGAGGTAGAGGTGGGCAGATCACTTGAGCTCAGGAGTTCAAGACCAGCCTGGGCAACGTGGCAAAACTCTATCTCTAAAAAAAATAAATAAATAAAATAAAAATTTAGCTGAGCATGGTGGCACGCACCTGTAGTCCCAGCTCTTTGGGAGGCTGAGGTGGGAGGATTGCTTAAGCCCAGGAGGCAGAGGTTGCAGTGAGCTGTGATTGCGCAACTGTACTCCAGCCTGGGCAACAGAGCAAAATCCTGTCTCAAAAAAACCCCAAACAAACCAAACATTAAAATGATCAGCTAAATACTATAAATTTGAAAAATGCTACTTGAAATACAGTGGGCAGCAGGAAGGCATTCAGAAAAAAATGACCATAGGAAATATATACCCAATACATTTAAAGAACCATCATATCACTGGCTGATCTAAGATGACGAAACGATAGTAACACAGGCATCTCCTAGTTGAGAACACCAACCTGTTCCTAAAATTTATTATACATAAAAATGCTAAATTAAGCATATTTCACAATTTTTTTTTTTTTTTTTTTTTTGAGGCGGAGTCTCGCTCTGTCGCCCAGGCTGGAGTGCAGTGGCGCGATCTCGGCTCACTGCAAGCTCCGCCTCCCGGGTTCCCGCCATTCTCCTGCCTCAGCCTCCCGAGTAGCTGGGACTACAGGCGCCGCCACCACGCCCGGCTAATTTTTTTGTATTTTTAGTGGAGACGGGGTTTCATTGTGTTAGCCAGGATGGTCTCGATCTCCTGACCTCGTGATCCGCCCGTCTCGGCCTCCCAAAGTGCTGGGATTACAGGCTTGAGCCACCGCGCCCGGCCATTTCACAATATTTTAATTGGGAAAAATTAAAATGTATTACACATCAACTCAAAATCTCCAGTTTTTAAAAATGAAACTAAAACAGGGCAAAATGCCCATATATACAATAACCATTGTATGGGTCTGTAAAATACGTAAAAGACTGCTGACAACTGAAAACAAAAACACAAGACTCACATCAACTGCTCGGGATGTGAAAGTGGCCTCTCTCAGTGCCAGTGGCCAGGTCCAGCAAGAAGCAAATTAGTAGGCCTTTCAAATCACCCACATCTGACTCTCATCATCGACTGACTGTATTTGGAGCTGGCATTCTGGATTTTTCCTACATATGGTTTCGTTTAAAATGCTATATTGGTTTTTGGAAATAAATATAAATGTTGCCTTTGTAAATATCAATTAAAAACATTGTATTGAAAGACTGCTGTGCTGTAGGAAGTTTGGATATTAAAAACAAAGAGGAGGCCAGGCGCAGTGGCTCACGCCTGCAATCTCAGCACTTTGGGAGGCCGAGCTGGGCAGATTGCTTCAGCTCAGAGTTCGAGACAAGGCTGGGCAAAATGGCGAACCCCCATCTCTGTAAAACATACAAAAATTAGCCAGGCGTGGTGACACACACCTGTAGTCCCAGCTAATCGGAAGGCTGAGGCAGGAGGATCGCTTGAGCCAGAAGGTGGAGGCTGCAGTGAGCTGAGATCATGCCACTGCACTCCAGGGGTGACAGAGCAAGACTCCAGCTCAAAAAAACAAAACCAAAGAGATGTTGTACTGGAAAACCAGCAACCTACAAAGAGGTGACCCACAGGGTATGCCTGTGTTTGGAAGAGATGTCTGTTCCTATGCTCTTCAGACAATCTGATGATATATGAATCGAGTCAAAGGGTAGAGAAAATTCTATTCCCTTATGGCTAGCCAGATCTTTAAAACCATTTTTCTTATTTTTTAGGTAGTTGTGTGTCACGACTATTCAAGCCATAATTTACTCAAGGCTGACCTTAATACACAGCTGGCATCACATAAAAGATACTTTCTCAAATGAAAAAAGTCTTTAAGTCACCCTCCCATGACACACACTACTCATGCACTTGGTCATCTAGGCCTCTGAGTCCTAGAAATGTCTACTGAATTAATGATCCACTGCTACATTAATGACCTATATAAAATTTCATCAAACTTTCAAAGCTAAAATACAAATTGTTTTTCTGTAATGTTATCATAGATTCTGTTTGTTTTCAGTGGAAATTGGAAAACATGAGAAAATGTCATCCATGACTCAATACTTACACACTATTATAAATGTTTTTGTTCAACTGTTTTTAAGTCAAAAAATTAGCTAATTCGCATATACATCAAAAAATGCTTTCTCAGCCTCTGTCAAATGATTATTTGAATGTTTTTAGAATCACAGAATTATTTTAACAGCCTTTTAAAAGCTCTCTCGGTGTGCTAGGCACTATTAGCTTGTGGACAGCTAGATCATTAAGACCACTTCTCATTTCTGGAGTAGCGTAGATTTGTTTTTTAACATGAAGGCTGAGAAAACTCCTTCTCAACACCCCAGCTGATCCATGGTCATTCCACTCCCCACCAGACCCCACGCTCTTGGATTCTGGTGGAACTGAACTGCTCCACAGGCCACACGTGCTTTCCCAAATTGCCAAGCTCTGCCTCCTTCCGCAAATGGTAAGGCTCTTTAGTAATCAGTGGTGGCTCTTAAGGAACACAGAGCAGGGCGACTGGGGGTCAGAGTGGAGGGAAAGCTTGCTTCTAACTCCCTATCAGTCTGTGACATCTTACGTTTATACCAGATGAATAAAGTATGCATTAAATAACACTGGGTTTTAAGTCTCAGTTCCGCTATCACTTCTTGCAGAATGCCTTTTCTGATGTCAGCATCGCTCCTCATGCTCCGTGTAGCCCAGCACTTGTCACCAAGTCCTGAAACTATTTGTCTCCCACACAAACAATTCCTCTATGGCAAAGACCACATCTTAGTTGTAACTATATCCCCCTGCCTAGCATAGAACTTGAAATATACTATGCTCAAAGCAAGAGTTGTTGGAAATGATTATAGTATAAACAAAGTCTCCAAAATATTGACAGTCATTTATACACAAAAATTATTCAAAGACGCAAACAACCGCTATTTAATTCGAAACTTTTTTTTTTTTTTTTTTTTTTTTTAAGACGGAGTTTTGCTCTTGTTGCTCCAGGCTGTAGTGCAATAGCGCTATCTCAGCTCACTCCAACTTCCGCCTCCCGGGTTCAAGAGATTCTCCTGCCCCAGACTCCCAAGTAGCTAAGATTACAGGTGCCTGCCACCACGTCTGGCTAATTTTTTGTGTTTTTAGTAGAGATGGGGTTTCACCATGTTGACCAGGCTGGTCTTGAACTCCTGACCTCAGGTGATCCACCCACCTCAGCCTCCCAAAATGTTGGGATTACAGGCGTGAGCCACTGCACATGGCCTAATTCTGAACTAATTTTATTAATAATACCACTGGCTGGCCAGGCGCAGTGGCTCATGCCTATAATCCCAGCACTTTGGGAAGCCAAGGTGGGCAGATCACTTGAGGCCAAGAGTTCAAGACTAGCCTGGCCAACATGACGAAACCCTGCCTCTTAAAAAAAAAAAAATCAGCCAGGTATGGTGGCATGGTGGCTTGTGCCTGTAGTCTCAGCTACTTGGGAAGCCGAGGCAGGAGAATTTCTTGAACCTGGGAGGCAGAGGCTGCAGTGAGCTGAGATCATGCCACTGTACTCCAGTCTGGGTGACAGAGCAAGGCTCTGTCTTGAAAAAAAAAAATAATAATAAATAAATAAAATAAAATAATAATAATAGCACTGGGTGGGTGGCTCACATCTGTAATCACAGTGCCCTGGGAGGACAAGGTGGGAAAAGCACTTGAGGCCAGGAGCGGAGACCAGCCTATGCAACACAGTGAGACCCCATTTCTACAAAAAAAATAAGTAAATAAAGATTAGCTGGGCATGGTGGCACATGCCTGTAGTCTCAGCAACTCGGGCAGCTGAGGTTGGAGGACTGCTTGAGCCCAGGGGTTCAAGGCTGCTGCGAACCATGATTGTGCCACTGCACTCCAGCCTGGGAGACAGAACGAATCCCTGTCTCTAAATAATAATAGCACTGACATTATTGAGCCCATGTACCAAGCAATGTATTCAGAGTTTTCATGTGTTCTCTTTTTTTTTTTTTTAGACTGAGTTTCACTCGTCGCCCAGGCTGGAATGCAATGGCACTATCTTGGTTCACTGCAACCTCCACCTCCCGGGTGCAAACAATTCTCCTGCCTCAGCCTCCCGAGTAGCTGGGATTACAGGCGCCTACCACCATGCCCAGCTAATTTTGTATTTTTAGTAGAGAGGGGGTTTCCCCATGTTGGTCAGGCTGGTCTCGAACCCCTGAACTCAAGTGATCCACCCGCCTTGGCCTCCCAAAGTGCTGTGATTAGAGGTGTGAGCCACCACGCCTGGCCTCACGTGTTACCATTTAATTCCAATTAGGAAGTATTCTTAACCCTACTTTACAGTGAGGAAGCAAAGACTTCACAAAGGTTCAGTGGTTTGGCCAAGGTTGCACAGCTATTATAGTGCCCTGGGAGTCAAACACTCGCACTCTGCTCGCTTTCTGAGGAGTAGAAAGACCCCCATGGGCTTCCAGTGAAATATTTTGACTAGACAAACACGAACTCTAAAAATGTCTGAACACTTCCAAAAGGTGGTGGAATAAATGGAACATGAAAGGAAACACTCAGTGCTTTTCAGTAGCCATTGTACCAAATGGTGCTCAAACAACATATTAAAGTTGAGCAATTACTAGTGTAAGACTTGGAAAATTACTTTGTGTGTTGGTTAGAATATTTAGGGAAAAAAATTTACATGATGTATTTTTATCTTTATGATGGCCTCTTATGTTTGCATAAAGCTTAATATTCCAGTCTGTAAATAAATGTTAAAAAGAACTAAACTGCACCAACTGTATTGATTCAACAAATATTTATTGAGTGTTTAATATCTGGCAAAGATTCTTCTAGTTTCTGCGGACCAGTGACTAAGGCCGACAAGGGCCCTGTTCTCTACTCAGAGAGACAGAAAATAAATGAATAAACACTTATAGCTATTTTTCCCCAGAAAAATAACCTACAAAATAGAAAATACTAGCTTTCTAGGTTATTAATCCTTAGAAAAATGATCTTCTTGGGGCAGCTTCTGACAGCTGTCCTTTTTAAAAATAAGTAACACTCAGAAAAGGTACAAGAAGAATACAGCCAAAGGTCTCCCTCCACCCCCAGACACTTGGGTCAAAACCGATTCAATATGTGGTTGAATCATAACTTATTTAACTGGCTCCTGACTGATGGATAGTTTGCTTCTAATCTTCTGCTATTATAAATAATGTCACAATGAATAATCTTGTATATATTTTTCTTCACATGAATGTATGTCTCAGGGTAAATTACTAGATATGAACTGTTCACTCAAAGTGTACATTTTTTATTTTAATAGGTACCATAAAAGTGACCTTCAAAGATGAGGCTGAAGCAATTTATAGTCTCATCAGAGGTGTATGACAGTACTTACTTCCTCACTAATATTTTTATCTATATTTAAGGGCTGTGTGGATTTCATTAAAGGATTTGTTTCTTTTCCTTATTTTTCTATTTTCTTATTTTCTATTGGTTTATAGGTCTTTATTTAATGATTGGCAGTAGCATTTTCAGTATGTTTAGGACATTTTAGTACCAACTTTATTCACTTTATTAACTTTAATTTCTTTTAAAAATTGTATTTAGAAAGCCTTTTTTTGGCTTGGCACGGTGGCTCACATCTGTAATCCCAGCATTTTGGGAGGCCAAGGCGGGCAGATCACGAGGTCAGGAGATCGAGACCATCCTGGCTAACACAGTTGAAACCCCGTCTCTACTAAAAATACAAAAAAAAAAAAAAAAAAAAACAACAACAACAACAAAAAAAAAACTGGCTGGGCATGGTGGCATGTGCCTGTAGTCCCAGCTACTCGGGAGGCTGAGGCAGAAGAATGGCGTGAACCCGGGACACGGAGCTTGCAGTGAGCTGAGATTGCTCCACTGCACTCCAGCCTGGGTGGCAGAGCGAGACTCCGTCTCAAAAAAAAAAAAAAAAAAGCCCTTTTTTTTTTTTTTTTTTAAGAAATTCCAATCTCAAAACACACCAATATGTAGGTGAGAAAAATTCAAGGGCAGAATAGGAGGCTAGATAAATATTTTATAAAGTCTAAAGGCAAAGAACAAGGTGATACGGTTTGGCTGGGTCCCCACCCAAATCTCATCTTGAATTCCACATGGTGGGCAGCAGGGAACCTGGTAGGAGGTAACTGAATCATGGGGCAAGTGTTTCCCATGCTGTTCTCGTGATAGTGAGTAAGTCTCATGAGAGCTGATGGTTTGAAAAAGTGGGGTTCCCCTGCACAAGTTCTCTCATTTTTTTGCCTGCCGCCATCCATGTAAGAAGTGACTTGCTCCTCCTTGCCTTCCACCATTATTGTGAGGCTTCTCCAGCCATGTGAAACTGTAAGTCCAATTAAACCTCTTTGTTTTCTGAATTGCTCAGTCTCGGGTGTGTCTTCATCAGCAGCATGAAAATGGACTAATACCCAAGGGATTCTGTTCCTCTTACATTAACAGAGCATGAAGCAAAATGATGATTCACAAAAAAGATAATTTTAAGAGGGAAATGAAACCACTTTTTAAAATACGGTGATCATTACAGTTTGAGGACCTGAATTTATTTGGACACACACACACACACACCTGTATATAGAGGTATGTAATATGCAATTAGCCTTCTGTATTTCTGGGTTCCTTCAGCATATGCAGATTCAACCAACTGCAAATAGAAAGGACAGTACTCAAGGGATGTGGGAACCTCGAATAGAGAGGGCCAACTTTTCATATCTGTGGGTTCTGCAGGGTGAACTGCAGGACAGTAACTGCTGTAGATTCTGGTATCCACGGGGGTCCTGGAACCAATCCCCTGCAGATACTGAGAGACAACACTATATATGTACATATATACACATACGTGTGCATGTATATGTATGTGTGCATACACATGCGTGTACATATTGTTTCAAGGATTACAAATATTTGCTCTATTTTAGAAACTCAAAATTTAAAAAGATCCACAAATAGGCTGGGCGTGATGGCTCACGCCTGTAATCCCAGCACTTTGGGAGACCAAGGCGGGTGGATCTCTTGAGGTCAGGAGTTGGAGACCAGTCTGGCCAACATAGTGAAACCCCATCTCTACTAAAAATATGAAAACTAGGTGGGTGTAGCAGCGGACAGCTATAGTCCCAGTTACTTGGAGGCTGAGGCAGGAGAACTGCTTGAACCCAAGAGGTGGAGGCTGCAGTGAGCCGAGATCAGCCATTGTACTCCAGCCTGGGTGACAGAGCAAGACTCTGTCTAAATAAAATAAAAAGATACACAAATAACTACAGGTTTTGAAGTAAGGCATTAGAGAAGTTTACTACATATATTTGTATCAAAACTCTTTTCAGATCAGTATAGACATCTGCACTCCCAATGTTTATTGCAGCACTAGTCACAATGGCCAAGATTTGGAAGCAACCTAAGTATACAACGGCAGATGAATGGATAAAGAAAATGTGGTATTCATATACAATGGAGTACTATTTACCCATAAAAAAGAATGAGGTCTTGTTATCTGCAACATGGATGGAACTGGAGGTCATTATGCTAAGTGATAAGCTAGGCACAGAAAGGCAAACATCGCGTGTTCTCACTTAATTGTGGGACTGAAAAATCAAAACAATTGAACTCATGGAGACAGACAGTAGAAGGATGGTTACCAGAGGCTGGGAAGGGTAGTAGGGGTGTTGGGAAGAAGGTGGGATGGTTAATGGGCACAAAAAAATAGAAAAAATAAATAATACCTAGTATTTGATAGCACAACAGGTTGACTATATAGTCAAACATAATTTAATTGTACATTTAAAAGTCACTAAAGGAGTATAATTGGATTGTTTGTAACACAAAGGATAAATGCTTGAGGGGACAGATACCACATTTTCTATGATGATGTAATGATTACATATTATATGCTTGTATCAAAGCAGCTCAGGTACCTTATAAATATATACACCTACTATGTGCCCACAAAACTTAAATTTAAAAACAAAACTCTTTTAGAACCTTCTTACTGCATGGAGTTATTTATTTTTTTAAAAAATAAGGTAATTTCTAGTCTTGAGAATAAACATTCGAAGCAGAGAAACCGGGAGGGCTACCGGTTCAATACCCCCCATTCTCTGTTGGGCATCATACAGATGGCTTGCTAGGACACTGCCTAGGCTTCATAGGGGATGGAACCCCTCGCTCCCCTCTGTGAAGTGTGGACTGTCGGCAAAGCAAGCCCTTAGCCACAAGGAGGTAGCTGGCCAGCCCATTCTCAGAGAGTCACTTCAAGCATTAACAAGAGCACAAGGCCTAGTCCAGATCAGCAGCAACCTCCCAGGTTTCTTAGTCCAAAAGTCTTTTTCAGTACCCTGGGATCAAGAGGAAGAGGTGCATGGTGTGAGAGTGTGGGCCTCTCTCTGCTGCTAAGACGAGGTTGTTTTCGGCAGTGCCTGTGATGCCTCCTTAGAGAAACACTCACTAAGCACCACACAGATGAGGAAACCAGGCCCTTCAGACAGGATGTCTGATGCAGGGTGTCTTCATAGATTCCTCCTATAGATTCCACCTCAAAGATTTTTTTTTAATTAGGTCTTAATCCACACCTTCATACACACCAATCTTTCCACATAGCGAAGCTGTAATGCTCAGCCACGCAGACCAAGTCACCCAACCACGCCTCCCAGAGGCCTTGTTTAAACTGGCCACATAGTGTTAAATCATTCCACTCCAACTAAGGTTGATTCCTGTGCTTAAAAGCATTCCACCCAATGGAATTGTTTCCTGTTAGGTAGGCTGTCAAATGTAATCTTTTAAAAGCATAGTTTCAAATTTTCCTTTTCTCTCTCTATCTTTTTTTTTTTTTTTAAAGAGATGGGGTCTTGCCATGTTGCCCAGGCTAGTCTCAAACTCCTGGGCTCAAGAGTTCCTCAACCTCCCAAAGTGCTGGGATTACAAGTGTGAGCCACCATGCCTGGCTTAAAATTTTCTATATTTGTCTTTAGAAAGGGATTTCTAGCCTTAGAATAAAAAGAGCACCAAAAAATAAGGGATGACTTGCAAGTAAGTGGGAATTACAAGGACCTGCTTAGAATAACTTTTAGTTCTAGCATCTTTCTTTCTAGAAAGTGCTGGAGGAAGGAGTTTGCTTGAAACAACCGATTCCCAACCAAAAATCCTGTAGGAAAATAACAAAACAAACGCCAGGCATGGTGGCTCACGTCTGTAATCCCGGCACTTTGGGAGGCCAGGGTGGGTGGATCACCTGAGGATAGGAGTTTTGAGACCAGCCTGGCCAACATGGTGAAACCCCGTCTCTACTAAAAATACAAAAATTAGCCAGATGTGGTGGCTCATGCCTATAATCCCAGCTACTCAAGAGGCTGAGGCAGGAGAATTGCTTGAACCCAGGAAGTGGAGGTTGCAGTGAGATTGTGCCACTGCACTCCAGCCTGGGCGACAGAGCGAAATTCTGTCTCAAAAAAAGAAAACAGGAAAACTTGTTATTTTTTCCAATCACTAAGTCAACTGGAAAAGGACAACTACACATTATTAGTTTTGACAGTCAATGGTTTTAGGATTTTTATGTTGCCCTCACTAATACAGTGATGTCAGTATATATACTCACACACACACACACACACACGCACACACTCTCTAAACATATGGTATGTGGATCTATGCTTCATCAAATTACAAATACTACTCCACAGTCATCATAGTTCATCAGCTAGCACTTTAAATGTCACATTATTAATTACGATGATTAAATACAAAACAATTTTCTTCTCATGTGAAAAAAAGCCAATTTATAATAGAAGAGATTATTCAGATCAGATGAAATCTTCCTCTAGTACTAACAATATCTTGGCAATAGATCATTACAGAATTACATAATTGTAATAGTTTCATATACTAACCCATGAAAATCTTAACATCACACTACATAACATGGAAAGGTACTGTGGTGTTCTGGTTCAAAGAATAAATAAGAAAAGGAAAAATGATAACTTTAGGTAGCAGGACTAACTTCTATGTTCTGGAAACAGTTATGGTTAACAAACTGAAGCACTTTGAGGCTAAACAGAAGTTCAAATACCAGTTTGATTTTAGTGGCTGGTATTCAGGTTCCCAGACATGATCACCTCCACCTTGGGCTATGTAAAATAAACAAGTGTTAAAAGATAATAAAAGTATACCATGAAGCCAAACAGCTCTGTGACCTTCAATTTCCTCATCTGTAAAGTAAGGTGAACCGTATCTACACCTCATATAAAAGGTATGAAGACAAAGTGATACATACTCAGGACTAGCAGTACCAGAATTTAGTAAGATGGTAAGTAACATTTAACAGATGTTAGCTATTAGAGCTATGATTATTAAATAAAAGAACTTATGATAAGAATGTTCTCTGCAGGACCAAATGTCTGCTGTACACTATATTTAGTTCTATAATGAAACACAACAGAGTCTCAACAGCAAACCCTGAGTGGCACAGTGACTGGCTTCCCGGGGCAGACATCAGGAACTGGTAGGGCTGCCGTAACTAGGCAGGGTGGATTTGCTGGCCAAGTACTGGAAGAGCAGCAGCCGTGGGAGTGGGCACATCCTTTATTTACAGAGAAACCCAGTTAGTTGGATGCTTCAGCATAAACTATAAAGGCTTAAAAAAAAAAAAAACTTTTGGCTGGACGTGGTGGCTCACGCCTATAATCTCAGCACTTTGGGAGGCCGAGGCGGTGGGCTGCTTGAGGCCAGGAGTTCAAGACCAGCCTGGCCAACATGGGGAAACCCCTTCTCTACTAAAATACAAAAAAATAGCCAGTGTGGTGGCATGTGCCTGTAATCTCAGATACTTGGGAAGTTGAGGTGGGAGGATCATTTGAACCCAGCAGGCGGAGGTTACATTGAGCTGAGATCATGCCACTGTACTCCAGCCTGGGTGACAGAGTGAGACACTGTCTCAAAAAAAAAAAAAAAAAAAAAAAAAAAAACTGTTTCAACATATTTAAAAAGAAACTTGGCCGGGCGCGGTGGCTCAAGCCTGTAATCCCAGCACTTTGGGAGGCCGAGATGGGCGGATCACGAGGTCAGGAGATCGAGACCATCCTGGCTAACACGGTGAAACCCCGTCTCTACTAAGAAATACAAAAACTAGCCGGGCGAGGTGGCGGGCGCCTGTAGTCCCAGCTACTCGGGAGGCTGAGGCCGGAGAATGGCGTGAACCCAGGAGGCGGAGCTTGCAGTGAGCTGAGATCCGGCCACTGCACTCCAGCCTGGGCTACAGAGCGAGACTCCGTCTCAAAAAAAAAAAAAAAAAAAAAAAAAAAAAAAAAAAAAAAAAAAAAAAGAAACTTGGTTGGGGTGATGAAAATGTTCTGGAATTAGGTAGTGATTTCACAAGCTTGTGAATATACTAAAAATCATACTTTAGAAGGGTGAACTTTCTCTCTCTCTGTATGTACATATGCATGTATTCATTCATTCATTCATTCATTCATTCATTCATTCATTCATTTGAAACAGGGGGTCACTGTGTCATCTAGGCTGGAGGGCAGTGACACAGTCATAGCTCACTGCAGCCTCGGCCTCTTGAGCTCAACGGATCCTCCCACCTCCGCCTCCTAAGTAGCTAGGACTACAAGAATGCATTAGCACACCTGGTTGATTTTTTATTTTTATTTTTTGGTAGAGAAAGGGTTTTGCTATGTTGCTCATGGTGGTCTCAAACTCCTAGGTTGGAGCAGTCCTCCCACCTTGGCCTCCCAAAGTGCTGGGATTACAGGCTTGAGCCACCACATATCCTGAACTTTATGATATGTAAATTATACCTCAATTATTTTTAAAAAAAAAAAAATGGGCATGGAACATTGTCTCCTGATTTCCAGGATTCTGAGTTTTTATACAGTTGGGGGAGGTTGGGAGTGCTTGGCAGAATGAAGAATGGCTACCTGTATCTTGACAGCTTCCTCTTCCTGGTCTAGCAGAAACCTTTTCTGCTTTTCCCTGGGTTCTCTGACAAGGTGAAGACATGCACCTTGCTAAGTAAGGTTCACAGAGTTGTTTGGATACATGGTATCCTTTTATTTATCTTTTTTTTTTTTCTTTTTCTTTTTTGAGACAGAGTCTCACTTTGTAACCCAGGCTGGAGTGCAATAGTGTAGTGTGATCTTGGCTCACTGCAACCTCTGTCTCCCGGGTAAGTGATTCTCCTGCCTCAGCCTCCTGAGTAGCTGGGATTACAGGTGCCTGCTACCATGCTTGGCTAATTTTTGTATTTTTAGTAGAGACAGGGTTTCACCATGTTGGCCAGGCTAGTCTCAAACTCCTGACCTCAAGTGATCCACCCACCTTGGCCTTCAAAAGTGCTGTGATTACAGGTGTGAGCCACCGTGCCCGGCCAATCCCAGCACTTTTGAAAGCCAAGGTGGGAGGATCACTTGAGGCCAGGAGTTTAAGACCAGCTGGGCAACATAGTGAGACTCCATCTGTGTAAGTTAAAGAATCAAAAAAATTAGCCAGGCATGGTGGTGCACGCCTGTAGTCCCAGCTTCTTGGGGAACTGAGGTGGGAAGATCGCTTGAGCCCAGGAGGTTGAGACTGCAATGAGCCATGATGGCACCACAGCACTCCAGTCTGCCAACAGAGCAAGACCCTGTCTCAAAAAATAAATAAAATAAAATCGACAACTAACAAGACCAAGTATTCGTGAGGATAGAAAATAGAAATTTAATGCAGTAGTCTCCTAAGTATAATCATGTAGGACAGGGTTCGGCGACAAAAATCTAATCAAGTTCAAGTTTAAGATGTACATATTCTATGATCCAGCAACTTCCAACCACAGGTTAGTTCCAAAAGAAATTATTGCACATGTGCACAAAGAGACACTTTCAACAATGTTCACTGCAGAGTTAGAAACTGTGAAACAATCCAAATGCCCATCTGTAGGAGGATGAATTTCTCCTACATCAGGGAATATTTGCAGGATAGAATGCTACATAGCAGTTACAAAGTCTCAAAGGCTAAATATAACAATATGAATACCTCACAAGCATAATTTCAAACAAAAGAAAAACAGGTTGCAGGGAGGAAGAAATTAGGGAGGCTAGTATTTAATGAATAGGAAGTTTCATAGTTTGGGGGGAAGAATGGGGAGATGAAACAGTTCTGGAGATGGATGGTGGTAATAGTTGCACATAATATGAATGTGCATGATTCCACTGAACTGTATACCTTAAAATGGTAAAAAGGTAATTTTTTATTTTAAAAAAATGGTCAAAAATTAAATCAAATTGCATAAGGATACATATAGGGTTACGTTATCATATAAAGTTTAAAAATATGGAAAACACTATGCTCTATTACTTATGGAGTTATACATAAGAGTGAGGTATAAATATGGGATGACAGGCCAGGAGCAGTGGCTCACATCTGTAATCCCAGGACTTTGGGAGGCCAAAGCAAGAGGATCACTTGACGCCAGGAGTTCAAGACCAACCTGAGCAACACAGTGAGACCACATCTTTACAAAATGCAAAAATTAGCCGGGCGCAATGATGCACACCTATTGTCTCTAGCTACTTGGGAGGCTGAGGTGGGAGGACTGCTCGAGTCCAGGAGTTCAAGGCTCTGGTGAGCCATGATCATACCACGGCACTCCAGCCTGGGCAACAGAGCAAGACACTGTGTGATGGTTAACACTGAATGTCAACTTGATTGTAATAAAGGATGCAAAGTATTGTTCCTGGGTGTGTCTGTGAGGGTGTTGCCAAAGGAGATTAACATTTGAGTCAGTGAACTGGGAAAGGCAGACCCACCCTCAATCTGGGTGGGCACCCCCTAATTAGCTGCCAGCGCAGCCGGAATAAAAGCAGGCAGAAGAACATGGAAAAACCAGACTGGCTGAGCCTTCTGGCCTTCATCTTTCTCCCGTGCTGGATGCTTCCTGCCCTCGAACATCAAATTCCAAGTTCTTCAGCTTTTGGACTCTTGGACTTATACCAGTGGTTTGCCAGGGGTCCTCAGGCCTTTTGGCCACAGACTGAAGGCTGCATTGTCAGCTTCCCTGCTTCTGAGGTTTTGGGACTTGGACTGGCTTCCTGGCACCACAGCTTGCAGACGGCCTATTGTGGGACTTCACCTTGTGACAGTGCGAGTCAATTCTCCTAATAAACTCCCCTTCATATATACATCTATCGTATTAGCTCTGTCCCTCTAGAGAACCCTCACGAATACAATATGGAATGATAAACACCAAATATGAAATACTGAAGACAACATGGAATGATAAACACCAATTACAGGATACTGATTCCCTCTGGAAGAAAAGGAAGGAAAAGAAGTATGATAGAAATGAGGTCCACAAAGCCCGCAAATGAATTTGTAATATTTATTTCTTAAGCTAGACTACAGTTATAGCGGTACTTACTATCTTATTCACTGTATCTTTTCATATGTATAAAATACTTAATCACATATACAAAAATGATAATAGAGGGCATCATTTTGTAAAATTCAAACAAAATTACTTCCTATAATGTTTCTAGGTGTTTTTGTCTAGACCCTATAAGGTAGGCACTGTTATTTACCCCATTTCACAGGTGAGAAAAGTGAGTCTCTTGCCCAAAATGACACACATAATAGGTGGCAGAGCCAGTATCCAAACCTTGGTAGCCTTGTTTCAGAGACCCAAGCTTTCAATTACCAAACCAAGCAGATTGTTGGGAAATAACAGAATATACACCAAGAGGAGAGCAGATAAATGCAATTTGCTCATTGACCAAATACTTATGTGGCAATCACGTGTCAGTCACCGTGTTAAGGGCTTTGAATACTACAGTGAACAAAAAGGCGTAACACACATTGTGCCTTCCCTAGGGGACCTTTCAATTCACAGGAAGGACAATTACATAAGCAGTCACACCAACCCCTGCTGTCCTGGGTGGTAAAAGAAAGCACAAGTACCCTTCACCCAGAAGTGCCAAATGCTGACTGTGGGAGGGGAGGGAAGGAGTTAGGAAAGGCTGCCAAAGATAAGACTTGTCAGGCTATTTGTTAAAAATCCATACAAAAAAAAAATATTATCCAGACAGTAAGAACAGTGTTGGAGAGTTATATTTACTTCTTTTTTTTTTTTTTTTTTTTTGAGACAGAGTCTCACTCTGTCACCCAGGGTAGAGTGCAGTGGCACGTTCTCTGCTCACTGCAAGCTCCGCCTCCCGGGTTCACGCCATTCTCCTGCCTCAGCCTCCCGAGTAGCTGGGACTACAGGCGCCCCCCACCAAGCCCGGCTAATTTTTTGTATTTTTAGTAGAAACGGGATTTCACTGTGTTAGCCAGGATGGTCTCGATCTCCTGACCTCGTGATCTCCCAAAGTGCTGGGATTACAGGCGTGAGCCACCGTGCCCGGCTGTTTGTTTTTGGAGATGGAGTCTCTCTGTTTCCTAAGCTGAAGTGCAGTGACGCAATCTCGGCTCACTGCAACCTACACCTCTCGGGTTCAGGTGATTCTCCTGCCTCAGCCTCCCTAGTAGCTAGGATTACAGGCACCTGCCACCACACCCGGCTGATTTTTGTATTTGTAGTGGAGATGGGGTTTCACTGTGTTGGCCAGGCTGGTCTCGAACCCCTGACCTCAGGTGATCCATCTGCCTCAGCCTCCCAAAGTGCTGGGATTAGAGGCATGAGTCACCATGCACAGCCTATAATTACTTCTATAGAGAAATATGACACTCTGTTAAGAAAAAAAAAAGTAGAAATCAACACACAGAGCATCTTCTGGGAATGGAATAGCACATATATCAAGTTTCAATACATAGTAATGATAGCTTATCAAATCTGTACTTTAAAGATGGTTCATTCAATAAATGGTACTTGGGAACTACATAAAAATGAATGCTAAGTTATATCCCAACTGGATTAAAGAGTTGAGATTTAAACAACTGGGCTAGGACAGAACCAGAAAATAAACATAAATATTTTTACATCCTAAGGGTCTAAGCATGACACTAAAAGCAGAATTCATAAAGACAAAAATTACTAGGTCTTAAAGAAAAAAGCTGTGAGACTTATACTATCAGATGTTAAAACTTAAAATTAACCCCCACGAGCCTTCCAGTTTCCAATGCAGCAAGAAAGTTGCTTGGAAGTCATCACTGTGTCTTAACAAGTAAAAAGCTGAACAAATTGAAAAATCAACAACTGTTCTTAGATCCATCAGAGAAGTGAGGTCACATGGCAAACCTGTTGTCCCCATAATTGGAGGGAAAAACAGGCAGGCACAGAGAATCACAACTTACAGGAGCAGAAACCTCCACAGAGACCAGGACCAACAGGGAAACTGAACTGTAATTGACAAAGTGCTGGAGGCTCAGTGTGGACAAGCCTGACACAAAAGTCCCAGACAGACCCAGTCATTAGGGGCCCTATGCTTTTGTGAGTTTTACCTACTGGAGCTCTGCCAGATTCTCACAGTGCATATACAGGGGGAAATCCCTTGTGCTTCCAGTAAGGGGAGGGAAACAGGAACCATTTGACATGTGCCAGAGCATTCTGTTGATAACCAAGTCGGCTCTCAGGAGAAACGATTTAACCAGAACCTAACTTGCTTGGTTTTGTCAGAGCCTAACTAACCAAGTGGAAGAGAAATACTCAACTCCAGCCAGCACCAGCCTTCCATGTAAGAAAAGGGAAATAGCCAACTGTAGTACACTCTAGCCAACCTGTCCTGCTTCGGGGGGAAAAAAACTGAGAAGTATTTGTGAAGTTCACAGTCCAGGGGTACAGCCTCACTAAAAGACTGAGACCTAGGCTGGGCATGGTGGCTCACACCTGTAATCCCAGCACTTTGGGAGGCCGAGGCAGTGGATCATTTGAGGTTAGGAGTTCAAGACTAGCCTGGCCAACATGGTGAAACCCCGTCTCTACTAAAAATACAAAAATTAGTGGAGCATGGTGGCGGGTGCCTGAAATCCCAGCTACTTGGGAGGCTGAGGCAGGAGAATTGCTTGAACCTGGGAGGCAGAAGTTGCAGTGAGCCGAGATCGTGCCACCACACTCCAGCCTGAGTGACAGAGCAAGACTCTGTCTCAAAAAAAAACAAAATAAAACAAAACAAAAAACACTGAGACCTAATCATAAGACTATAGAATGCTTCCCCTCCCCATATACCATACCATTACGTTATTAAAGGTCTAGTGAGAGCAGTTCCTTTTACCTAGGATATCATATTCAGCTAACAAGAAAAGTTACAAGGCATACTAAAAGGCAAAAAGCAAAGCTTAAAGAGACAGCATAAGCATCCAAACCAGATGCAAAGAGCTCCAGTGGATAAAGTACACAGCACACAAGAACAGATGGACAATGTAAACAGAGATGGAAATCCTAAGAAAGAACCAAACCAAAATGCTGGAGCTCTAAAACACTCTGATTTTGGAAATGAAGAACGGCCTTGAGACTGGACATGGCTGAGGAAGGAATCTCTGAGTTTAAGGATTCTCAACAGAAACTCTAAAACCGAAAAGCAAAATGAAAAAAGACTGAAATAAACCAGAATGGAATATCCAGGGGCTGTGGGATAACTACAAAGGGTGTAATGTATGTGTAACAGGAATACCAGAAGGAAAAGAAAAAGAGAAAAGAACAAAAGTAATATTTGAAAGAATAATGACTCAAGATTTCCCCATGTTAATGTCAGGCCCCAAACCACAGTCAGGAGGCTCCCAGAACACGAAGTAGGATAAATGCCAGAAAAACTACAGATAAGCATGTAAGTTTCAAACCATAGAAAATCAAATATTTAACAAATTCCAGAAAGAAGACAGAGGGAAAAAAGCCTTACATATAGAAAAGGAAAGAATGATTTCAACTTCTATCCAGAAACCATGCAAGCAAGGAGATGGCAGGGTGAAATATTTAAAGTACTGAAAGAAAAAATCACCACCTAGTATGTGCACACTATGAAACTGTCCTTCAGAACGGAAGGAGAAATACTTTTTCAGACAACCAGAAACTGGGGGAATTTGTTGCCAGTAGATCTTCCTTGAAAGAAATGGGTTTTTTTTGTTTGTTTGTTTGTTTGTTTTTGAGACGCAGTCTCACTGTCTCCCAGGCTGGATTGCAGTGGTGCGATCTCAGCTCACTGCAAGGTCCCCTCCCGGGTTCACGCCATTCTGCTGCCTCAGCCTCCCAAGTAGCTGGGACTACAGGCACCCGCCACCACGCCCGGCTAACTTTTTGAATTTTTAGTAGAGACAGGGTTTCATCATGTTAGCCGATATGGTCTCGATCTCCTGACCTCGTGATCCACACGCTTCGGCCTCCCAAAGTGCTGGGATTACAGGCGTGAGCCACCGCGCCCAGCCGAAAGAAATGTTGAAAAAAGTTCTTCAGAGAAAAGGAAAATGATATAGGTCAGAAACTCAGATCTAAGAAGAGAAAGGAAGAACATCAGACAAGGAGTAAAATAAAAATGTTTATTTTTCTTATTCTTAATTCAACTAACAGATAGCAATTTGCCCAAAATAATAAAATAGCAACAATATATTGATTATGCATGCTTATGTATAAGTAAAATGAATGATGGCAATGATGTAAGGACAGGAGGGAAGAATCAGGATTATTTTGTTATTATAAGGAGGCCAGGCACGGTGGGTCAAGCCTATAATCCCAGCACGTTGGGAGGCCAAGGCAGGCGGATCACTTGAGGTCACGAGTTCAAGACCAGCCTGGCCAACATGGTGAAATCCTGTCTCTACTAAAAATAAAAAAAATTAGCCAGGTGTAATGGCAGGCGCCTGTAATCCCCGCTACTTGGGAGGCTGGCATAGGCGAATTGCTTGAACCCGGGAGGCGGAGGTTGCAGTGAGCTGAGATCAGGCCACTGAACTCCAGCCTGGCTGACAGAGTAAGACTTGGTCTCGAAGAAGAAAAAAAAAAAAAAGATTACTTTGTTATTATAAGGTACTTGCCCTACTCAGGAAGCAACATAGTGTTCTTTGAAAATGGACTTCAATTACTGGTAGACCTATATTACAAACGCTAGGGAAAACACTAAAAAAGTAACAAGTGAAGTATGATTAATATGCTAAGAAAGGAGAGAAAATGGAATCATATTTAACATACTCAAAACCACGAAAGAAAAAGTATGCAATACAAAAACAGAAACAGAGAACAAGACCAACAAACAGAAAAGATTAACAAATATAGTAGATGTTGATATCAAATTCCCTGAAATGTATGTGATACTGTTGCGAGAACAGACAAATAAACCAAAGAAACAGAACAGAGCCCAGAAAAAGACTCACACAAATATAGTCAACTGATCTTTCGCAAAAGAGAAAAAAGTAATACAATGGGGAAAAGATAATTTTTTTCAACAAACAGTGCTGAAACTGGAAATTCACATGCAAAAAAAAAAAAAAAAAGAATCTAGACGAACACCTTATACCTCTCACAAAAATTAACTCTAAGTGTATTACAAAACTAAATGTGAAAGGCAAAACTTTAAGAGTTCTAGAAGATAACACAGGAGAAAGTCTAGATGACCTTGGATTTGGTAATAACTTTTTAGATAGCAAACTAAAGGCGTGACCCGTGAGAGAAAAAATTGGTAAGTATTAAACATTTCTGCTCTTCAAAAGACACTGCCAAGACATGAAAAGACAAGCTACAGACTGACAGAAAATATTTGCAAAAGACATATTTGATAAAGGACTCCAAAATATACAAAGAACTCTTAAATCTCAACAATAAGAAAATGAACAACCTAATTAAAAACGGGCCAAAGACCATAACAGACATCTCATCAAAGACATACGAATGGCAAATAAGTGTATGAAAAAATGTTCCACATCACCTGTCATCAGGAAAATGCAAAACAAAGGCCGGGCGCGGTGGCTCAAGCCTGTAATCCCAGCACTTTGGGAGGCCAAGACGGGTGGATCACAAGGTCAGGAGATCGAGACCATCCTGGCTAACACGGTGAAACCCCATCTCTACTAAAAAATACAAAAAACTAGCCGGGCGAGGTGGCGGGCGCCTGTAGTCCCAGCTACTCGGGAGGCTGAGGCAGGAGAATGGTGTGAACCCGGGAGGCGGAGCTTGCAGTGAGCTGAGATCTGGCCACTGCACTCCAGCCTGGGCAACAGAGTCTCAAAAAAAAAAAAAGAAAATGCAAAACAAAACAGCAATGACAGAAACTCTCATCCATTGCTGGTGGGAATACAAAATGGTATAGCCACTTTGGAAGACAGTTTGGCAGTTTCTCAAAAAACTAAGCAATACTCTTATGAAACTACCCAGCAACTACACGCTTTGGTATTTACTCCAAGGAGTTGAAAATTTACATCCAAACACAAACTTGCACACTGATGTTTATAGCAGCTGTGTTCAAAACTGCCAAAACTTGCAAGCACCCAAGATGTCCTTCAGTAGGTGAATAAACTGTGGTGCAGCCAGACAATGGAATATTGTTTAGCTCTAAAAAGAGATGAGCTATCCATGTGAAAACACATGGAAGGAACCTTAAATGCATATTGCTAAGTGAAAGAAGCAAATCTGAAAAGGCTGCAAATGGTATGATTCCAACTATATGACATTCTGGAAAAGGCAAAACTACGCAGACAGTAAAAAGATCCATGGTTGCCAGGGATAGGGGAGGGAGAGATAAACAGAGTACAGGAGATTCTTAGGGCAGTGAAACTACCCCATATGACACTGTAATGGTGGATACATGTCACTATATATTTGTCCACACCCACAGAATGTACAACCACAACGAACCGTAAGTAAAATGCAGACTATGGCTGATAATGATGGATCCGTATATGTTCATCAGTTATAATAAATGTGCCACTCTTGTGGGTGATATTGATAAGGAGGTATCTATGCATGCATGGAATAGGGGGGATACGGAAAATCTCTGGACCTTCTGCTCAATTTTGTTTTGAGTCTAAAACTGCTCTAAACTATAAAGTCCATTAAAAAAAAAAATTCAGATCCTCTACCTTATGCAATACCCTCCAATTTCAGATGATTCACAGACCAAATTGAAAAATAGTAATAACAACACTTCTGAAAGAGGAAAACATAAGAAACTATCTTCATGACCTTGGGGTGGGCAAAGATTTCACAAATAGGACAGGAAAAGCACTAAACATAATACTTTTTAAAAAGTGATAAACTAGACTTGGTTAAAATGAAGAGCTCTGTTTATCAAGCAATATTAAGAGTTTAAACTGGCAAAGACAGGCCAGGCGCAGTGTCTCACACCTGTAATCCCAGCACTTTGGGAGGCTAAGGCGGGTGGATCACTTGAAGTCAGGAGTTCGAGACCAGCCTGACCAAACTGGTAAAACCCCATCTCTACTAAAAATACAGAATTAGCTGGGCATGGTGGTGCACGCCTATAATCCCAGTTACTTGGGAGCTGAGGCAGGAGAATCGCTTGAACCCAGGAGGCGGAGGATGCAGTGAGCAAAGATCACGCCATTGCACTCCAACCTGGGCAACAAGAGTGAAACTCCACCTCAAAACAATAACATAAAATAAAATAAAATAAAATAAAATAAAATAAAATAAAATAAAATAAATAAATAAACTGGTAAAGACAGACTGGGAGACGATATATGCAGTACCTGTATCTGGACTTGTATTCAGAACAACTATTACTTGCAAAATCATGGAGGAATCTCAGAACACAATGTTGAGTGTTATTATACTATTATAATTGAGTTATTATAATATTATAATGTTGAAAAATCCGACACAAAGGCATAAACAATCATTTCATTTATATAAAGTTCAAAAACAGGCAAAACAAAAATAAATTTAAAAGTTCAATAATAGGCAAAATTAATCTACAATAAAAGTTGGCATAGTTGTTCATAATATATAAACTATATAAAAATATAGTTGAAGGCCAGCCACAGTGGCTCATGCCTGTAATCCCAGTATTTTGGGAGGCCAAGGTAGGAGGATCAGTATTTTGGGAGGCCAAGGTAGGAGGATCACTTGAAACCAGGGATTCAATACCAGCCTAGGCAACAAACAAGACCCCATCTCTCAAAAAAAAATTTTAGCCAGGTATGCTGGAGCACATCTGTATCCCAATTACTAGGGAGGCTGATGCAGGAGGATTGCTTGAGCCCAGGAGTTCAAGACCAGCCTGGGCAACAAAAGAAGACTACCATCTCTATAAAAATAATTAGTAACATATATATAGTTGCAAAAATATGTACAACATGATTTCAATTTTATAAGTGAAATATAGACACATATATATGAACATGCATAAAAACCATAGAAGATGTAATGCAATATAGTAACTGTTTACCTTTGAATTCTGGTAAAGTATGAGTCATTTTCTTCAATATTTATTTTCTAAATGTAAAGTTTTTAGTAGATACGCTATGCAATTCTTTAAGCTGATGAAAGGAAATGCTTTGACTTCTTTATTATTAGTAAGTCAGTATTCACTACATTCAGATCGATTATTCACTCTTCCCATTTCCATCCTTCCCATTCATCCCTCTATACAATGGCTTCGACACAAAACACTGCACCATACTTTCTTTTTGACATAGTAATTAAAGACCAACTGGTAAAGCTATTTTCCTTTTTGTCGTACCTTTATTTCGTAATCTTTCTGGAAACTCACTGTTTCCTTGAGTTGCAAGGAATTGAACCAATATCTTTATCAAATTCTTCCCAGACTCACTCTCTATGTGCTCTTCATGTTGAAAGCTTCAACACTTTTGTTCCCGCAGGCTCCCTCTTTGCCTTCTTTAGGCACTTCCTGGGTCATCCCACCTGCTTCCTTGCCTTTAACTACAATCTGTTGCTAAAGAGATGACTTTCAGATCTACACTCAGTATTCCTTCCCCGGTGTTCTCCTGAGTCTCCAAACCCATAGAAACTATTATCCACTAGACGTTACCTGATGCCTCAACACGAACCTAAGATGCAATACACTTACATTTCCCTAAAACAATATTAGGTAAAAGTCAGGTCTAGGGGGAACCAGTTTACTAAGGAATTATCCCAGCTTGCAGACACTGGCTTTAGACAACACATTTGCACAAATCAAGCACAGCAGTCTTGTCTGATTTCAGAAATGACTGAAAGCAGAATAACATTTTAGCTAAGCAGAGCAAGGTAAAATGGCATTAAATCCAAGTTGAATGGAATCAGCCCTGGGGGATCTATGCCTGTGGATAGGGGTCCCATGGTTTACATGAAAGTTAAAGCCTTCAAAAAGGTGGTAACAAACAGATATCCTGATTAGCCAGATGGGTTAAGGCTCAAGAATAGACTTTGGTATCGATGATGAGAGGTGGAAATAAACAAAATAGGTCAATAAGAAGGGAAACTTGTCAGAACCATGGAAGGCAGACAAGCTCATCCTAAAGGAAAGGAAAGAAGAAGATATATTTCATTGACTACAAGAAACTCTAGGATAAAGGCCATGCCATGATTTAATGTACCATTATCTTATGCTTCCCCTTTGTGAAAGTCTCAATGCCACCAATTAAATATAACTTGTCATCTCTGGCAGCATTCAGTTTTAAAAATGTTCAAAAATGTTCAAAAAGTGACTGCAACTCGGGAGTAGCTGAGACTTTGTCCTCAGTGTGCTAAGGACAGAAAATCTGACTGTCAGGTCTCTAGGATGGGAAGAAGGATGCCGGGACATCACACACTCCTGCTGCTCCCTACTACGGTCCAACAAGCAGGAAACTCAGCAGGATGAATGACTACACTCTCTTTAATATGACAATCAGAGAGAAGTGTTAATGACAAGGAAAAATACTTATGACACGATGTTAAACAAAAACAAAAGTAACATATAAGATGGAATTATTTGCAAAAAAGCATGCCCTCCCCCGGAGGATTAAGTAGAAGTACTTCAAATGTTAATTACTATGTTAAGGTCCCGGAATTATAGGTAATTTCTTTCCTTGCTTCTTTATATTTCTCTTTACTTCCCCCAAATTTCTACAAGCAGCACATAATATTTTTATAACCCGATACAAGGTCAAATATGAAATGTTTGTTTTTTAATTAGCAAATTGTGGGCCACATACATAAACTGGTTTATTTAAATATTAGATAGAGGGCTCTCTCATTAATGTACAATAAGCCCTTCATACCAATGGAACAACCATTATTCAAATCATGATATCAGGTCAGAGTATCCTAACATCATCTGTAGAGAGAGAGCCAATGGTCACTGTAACGTAAGAAATTATGTTGGTCATTTTTCTTTTTAAATATGAGGTTTCAAGAATGTCAGTGCTATTACTTAAACAGAGAAAAGAATTAAACAGTTCAACTTACTACCGGATCTTGACCCTGACATAATCATAGTCCACGAGAGACACATCTGGTCACATTGCTGATAAAAGTTTACTGCTAAAAGCTGGCAGTGTTTTCTTGTATAAGATATATTTCTCTTTTTTTTAAAAAAAAAAAAAAGACTGTTTGACAAGTAGCTATCACGGACGGAAATTGAAGCTAACACATTTTTTACTCTGGTATCTTGATGGAATTGGTTTTTAGCCCACATACTCAAGTACCAATATATTTCTCTCCTCATACTGAAAAGGAACATTTTGACAAAGGATAAAGATCTAGAAATGTAAACATTATACTTGCCAAGAGTTAAAAACAAAATATGCTACCTTCTACTTTGAGTAGTACTAGATCAGAAATGGGCTGAAAATCTTGGGACAAATCAAAATTTTTTGTTTATAAAGTTTAAGAAATTCTTTTCAAATGACTTTCCTTGCTCAGGCATAGTAAAAGCCTAATCAAATAACAGAAGACAACAGTATGGATGTTCTAATTAAAATATCTGATATAACACTTTTATTTATAGTAATCTGATATCATTTGAGTTTTTATTTTTTATTGTAATATATTTATTTTGAGACAGAGTCTCGCTCTTGTTGCCTAGGCTGGAGTACAGTGGTGCGATCTTGGCTCACTACAACCTCCACCTCCTGGGTTGAAGCAATTCTCCTGCCTCAGCCTCCCGAGTAGCTGGGATTACAGGTACCTGCCACCATGCCTGGCTAATTGTTTTTTGTATTTTTAGTAGAGATGGGTTTTCACCATGTTGGCCAGGCTGGTCTTGAACTCCTGACCTCAAGTGATCTGCCCACCTCAGCCTCCCAAAGTGCTGGGATTACAGGTGTGAGCCACCGCGCTGAGCCAGCATTTGAGTTTTTATATGTTTGACCCTAGCTGATACATATAACTACAAAATAAATGTTTTAAGTGCCAAAATCTTTCTTAATAGCATCTACTATGTCTTATAAGATCAGCCATTCAGAAGGAAATAACAGCTTGAGTCAATTTAAAGGAAAATTTTTAAGAGCAGCATCCTGCCACAGATCTTCTCTTACAAGGCAACAAAAACAATGCAAGACCAAGAAACAACAACTCTAATTGCTACAAAATGCTCAGAAAGCAATTGCCCTAATGTGTGGGAAGTTTAAATTGCCCAAGGAAACATTCCAACAAGAATTACATAGAGATAATAATGACTTCTATTTAAGATGCTCCTGGGTTGAAATTATTTTCTAACTTTAAGTTACTGCATTACTATCATAAGCAAACCCAGAGTAATTACAAGTGAATTCGCCACCCAAAGGCTAGTTACTTCAAGGTAAGAATTCAGTTTGTGGAACATTTTGACCAAAGAAAGGAAGTAAACTATTAAGCTATTGTATCAATGTTTCCTTGTCATCTTCCACATTCTAAGAACACAGTCTAGATAACAATCTCAGATGGGCCTGACTTAGCCAGCTCCTGCTGTTTACTCCCATTTAAATCCATTCTAATTTTTATGCTATGTAAATCCAAGACAGCTTAGAAACCAAAGTAAGGCCTTTTTGCATTTCTTAAATAACATCAGTATTAATAACCAAAAAGGGCATGGATTTAACTTCTCGAGCATAAAACAGCAAAAGAAACCCACAAAGATTTAATCAGCTGGACAACTGGTAAAACACATATGGTACTTTACAAATCTCTGTTGGGTTTCCACCCATTCATTCTTTTAAGAAACAAGCTGGGCACAGTGGCTCACACCTGTAATCCCCGCACTTTGGGAGGCTGAGGCAGGCGGATCACTTGAGGTCAGGAGTTTGAGAGCAGCCTGGCCAACATGGCGAAACCCCATCTCTGCAAAAAATACAAAAATTAGCCAGGCATGGTGGTATGCAGCTGTAATCCTAGCTACTGGGGAGGCTGAGGCACAAGAATCGCTTGAACCCGGGAGGCAGAGGTTGCAGTGAACCGAGATCGTGCCACTGCACTCCAGGCTGGGCAACAGAATGAGACTCCGTCTCAAAAAAAAAAAAAAAAAAAGAAGGAAAAAAAAAAAGAAACATTTATCAGGCCTGGAGCAGTGGCTCATGCCTATAATCCCAACACTTCCAAGGCAGGAAGATTGCCTGATGCCAGGAGTTTCAGAGTCTCTACAAAAAAAAAATAAAATAAAATAAAAAAATTAACTAGGCATAGCAGTATGTGCCTATGGTCCCAGATACTTGGGAGGCTGAGGCAGGAGGATCATCTGGGCCCAGGAGTTGGAGGCTGCAGTGAGCTATGATGGTGCCACTGTGTTCCAGCTTTGGTGACCCAGTCTCCAAGAAAAAAAATGGAAGCGTTTATCAAATACCTTAAAGTGTACTATGCTAGATATTGTGCAGAATTCAGACGTAAGTAAGGGATCCAGCTCAGGAAAGAGCAGCTAAGACAAAACAGAAGAAAAACAGTGTTTTTTAATAGATATAAAACTTAGGAAGGGAAAAGGGAGCAGCTAATTATAATCAGAAAAGACTTTGCAGTAGAGGTAATAACAAAACTGTGTCTAGGAGGTGCACAGAATTTCTACAAGTCAAAGAAGGGAAAGAAAGAACATTCCTTCCAAAATCTGGGGAGACAGTAATCGAAGACTCAGAACGGAGAAGGTGGTGGGCACATGTGCAGAAATGGCAAGGTAAGCAGGGAAGCATGGCCCTCCTGGGGAATACGGTGAAAAATGAGTCAGAAAATGTACATCAAGGCCAGACAGTGATGGGTTAGGAATGTCAAAGTAAGCACTGGGCACAGGAGAGAAAGGCAAGTTTTCTGGGACAGTGACTCCCATATCTGGCTGTATACCAAATGACACCTGGGACGTCTAACAAGCAGATTCTCAGATGCCATGAGGACCAGGAAACTGTCATTTTTTTAAAGCTCCTGGGGTGATTATCATTATCAGTCAGATGTCAAGAGTGCACAAAGAATGCTTAGAAAAGTAACAGGAAGAAAGCAAGGAAGGAAGGAAGGAAGGAAGGAGGATTAATGGAAAAGCAGAACCGGAAGGTTATTTTTGGTGAAAAAGAAAAGGAAGGTAAGTATGCCATATGAAAATACATAAGAAAGGCCAAATGTTTGCAGAAAATGACATTCAATGTGAACGTTCTGAGGCTACTGATGGCTTAGGAAATTTGGTCCTAGAAATTCAGGAAAATTAACTTCATATTTAAACATATACTATTTGCAGAAACTTTTTTTTTTTTTTTTTTTTTTTTTAAGATGGGGGTCTCACTGTCGCCCACGCTGGAGTGCAGTGGCGCAATCTCGGCTCACTACAGCCTCTGCCTCCCAGGCTCAAGCGATTGATTCTCCCACCTTAGTCTCCTGAGTAGCTGGGACCACAGGTAATTTTTGTATTTTGTCTTTTGGTAGAGACAGGGTTTTGCCATCTTGCCCAGACTGGTCTTGAACTCCTGACCTCAAGCGATCTGCGCACCTTGGCCTTCCAAAGTGCTGGGATTACAGGTGTGAGCTACCACACCCAGCCTGCAGACGCCTCTTTTAAGGTGGCTATGTACCGTCGGCCCTCCATATCTGTGGGTTCCATTTCCACACATTCAACCAAACCATGGATGAAAAATATTTGGGAAAAGTAAAACAATTAAAAATCACACAA
Organism: Macaca fascicularis; assembly: GCF_037993035.2. Taxonomy (NCBI): domain Eukaryota; kingdom Metazoa; phylum Chordata; class Mammalia; order Primates; family Cercopithecidae; genus Macaca; species Macaca fascicularis. Next base: position 59,418,881 of record NC_088377.1, read on the forward strand.
ACATTTAAAATGCAGTATAACAACTACTTACATGGCGTTTACATTGTACTACATATTATAAGTAATCTAGAGATGATTTAAAGTATACAGGATGAGTGTAGGTTATGTGCAAATACGATGCCATTTTTATTATTTATTTATTTATTTATTTATTTATTTATTTATTTATTTTTTGAGACAGAGTCTCACTCTGTCACCCAGGCTGCAGTGCAGTGACATGATCTTGGCTCACTGCAGCCTCCACCTCCCAGGTTCAGGCAATTCTCCTGCCTCAGCCTCCCAAATAGCTGGGATAACAGGTTAATGCCAACACAACTGGCTAATTTTTTGGTATTTCTAGTAGAGATGGGGTCTGACCATGTTGGCCAGGCTGGTCTTGAACTCCTGACCTCAAGTGATCTGCCTGCCTCGCCCTCCCAAAGTCCTAGGTTTGCAGGCGTGAACCACCACGCTCGGCCTATGCCATTTTATATAAACTTGAGCATCTGTGGATTTTGGTACCCATGGGGAGTCCTACAACCAATCTTCCATAGACTCTGGGTTGGGTATCTATGGGGAATTGGTTCCAGGACCAATTGTTATTAATTAACTTTGGGAGTATATATAACTCTCTCCCTAAATGAATGAAAAACAAATGACACATACAAAGCAATAGTGCTACAAACTTAAGAGGAACTCAATAATTATTTATCAAATAGTAAATGTTCAAAATTCCTTGAAGAAGGAAGTCTTTAAAAAGTTGAAAGGTATATTTCATCATTTTTTTTTTTTTTTTTTTTAATTTATTTATTTTTTTGAGACGGAGTCTTGCTCTGTAGCCCGGGCTGGAGTGCAGTGGCCAGATCTCAGCTCACTGCAAGCTCCGCCTCCCGGGTTTGCGCCATTCTCCTGCCTCAGCCTCCGGAGTAGCTGGGACTACAGGCGCCCGCCACCTCGCCCGGCTAGTTTTTTGTATTTTTAGTAGAAACGGGTTTTCACCGTGTTAGCCAGGATGGTCTCGATCTCCTGACCTCGTGATCCGCCCGTCTCGGCCTCCCAAAGTGCTGGGATTACAGGCTTGAGCCACCGCGCCCGGCTTCATCATTTTTTTATTTTAAAGAGAAAAGAGGAAAAAGTACCTCTGTTCTTTTCTTCCATCTTTCCTTCTTTCTTTCGTTTTAACTTCAGTACACACCTGAGGGTTGTTTATTTATTTTTAAGATGTCATAATTCTTACCTTGGCTGCCAAGGCTTTTAAACTGTCAAGGAATCTCTGCCAGAAATCCTTGAAGAGTGGGCGGTCGATTTTCTTCAGGCTCTCTTTGGTACTGGCATCCACACTGACATACAGCTGAGTAACTGGCTTGAGGTTCCTTAGTAATTTAAAAAAAAAAGAAAGAAAAATTATTCCTCTATCAGGCTTTCCATGATATAAAACTTGCAATCTGTAATAGACGTGGGGATTAAACACTTCACTGGGTCTAGAGACTTCTACTTCCCCCAAAAGACTGAACTAATCATTTTAATCATGTGACAAAATGGGATGGCCTCTGGTTATTTTTTAAATCACTGGAAACCATCCCGAATACATTGAAAATATTGAATTACTTACAATTGGTCCTTCTTCAAATACTGTTTGAATGGAAAACAAACAAAATGTGATCTAACTTCAGGTCTGACAGCATCAGCCCAGCACAATTAGAGGGGTTCTCTGATATGACTTCCCCACCCACACACTCTGCCAGCCACATGGGGTCTGTGCTGCTGGGCCACTTCCCTCCGTCAATTCACTGATGGAAGTCTTCTAAGGAACAAGAAGCAATCCCAAGAGCTCAGGCCTTATTCGAAGGACATAGAGTCACACCTATGCTTCTGTAAGTGGGAATGGGTTTCATGTCAAGCCTTGGGTGGGCAAACAAGGACCTATTTGGGGAACTTTAAGTAGTGCAGACCCAGGACAGTAGCAACCTCATACTTACACAGGAGCACAGCCCAGAAGAAGAGAAGAAAAAAATGCATTCTTATTTTCCTTGCCTTTACAATCAGTTTCCATGAATACCATTCATTCTACACTTCTCTCAAATTCACTGCATTTCATAATTTCTTTCCTACCTACTAGATTTCTAGTAGGTCCTTCTTCTAGTAGGTCTTTTTCCCCTGGCCCAATCCCCAGACAGGGTCTCATTGTCATCCAGGCTGGAGCAAAGTGGCGCAATCACAGCTCACCACAGTCTCAACCTCCCAGGCTCAAGTGACCCTCTTATCTCAGTGTCTCGAGTAGCTGGGACCACACGCATGCGCCACCACACCCAGCTAATTTTTTAAATTTTTTTTTGTAGAGACAGGGGTCCCACTAGGTTACCCAGGGTAGTCTGGAACTCCTGGGCTCAAGCGATGCACCCACCTCAGCCTCCCAGAGTGTTAGAATTAGAGGTGTGAGCTACTGCACCCGACCCTACTAGATTTCTTTCAAGTAATACATTAAACCTAGACTATACTTTTTCTTTTCTTTCTTTTTTTTTTTTTTTTTTTGTGAGATGGAGTCTCACTCTGTCATCCAGGCTAGAGTACAGTGGTGTAATCTCAGCTCACTGCAACCTCTGTCTCCCGAGTTCAAGTGATTCTCCTGCCTCAGCCTCCTAAGTAGCTGGGATTACAGTCGCACCCTGCCACATCCGGCTAATTTTTGTATTTTTAGTAGAGACGGGGTTTCACTATGTTGGCCAGGCTGGTCTTGAACTCTTGACCTCAGGTGATCCACCCACCTTGGCCTCCCAAAGTGCTGGGATTACAGGCGTGAGCTACTGTGCCCGGCCTAGACTGTACTTTTTCTAAAGCCTCTCCCCTTCTCTCTTCATATGGGTCTCATAATTCATTCTCTTCAGTAAATTTAGAACTAGAAGAAAGAAATTCCCCCTTAATAATCTTCTGATCAAATTCTCCCAATATTCTTTTTCTATAAGGGTTCTACAATTTATTCCACATTTTTACCTAGAAGTTTTATACATTTTTTGTTTCAAAGTCCATGCATTTTTAAAAAATGAAAATATCATTCACATGCCATACAATTCACCACTTTAAAATGGTTTATGTGCTTTATATATGTATCAGTAGCAGCCTTATCAATCTTTGAGTGTAAGACCTTGAAGAGCAAGAATCCTATTTTTCTTTTTATCCAGCCACACAGGCAGACATTAAAGCTACTTTTTAGGAGATATTGTTGATTTCAGCAGACAGAATTTTTAAGGGAATATAGGCCAAACAGATGCTTACAATGATGTGGCTTAGTGACATATAGAAAAATCACAAGTGTCTAGACTTCTATTTGCTTCTGTTAAAAGTGGAGAGGCTCTGACCAAATGTAGGACAGAGGTGATTAAGATCCTGGCAGGCTCTCATTGCTTTAATGCCTCTGCAATACCGACATACTAAGGGAATCCTTCAAAGTTCAGGTAATGTGTCACTACTGAGCAAAGCACATTAATTACTGAAAATGTAAAACAAACGCATCAGTAATAACAGCATTCTGTCTCATCACCCCTTTGCTGAGTGCCCCTTTAATAAAAGACAAGCTATGCTTCCTTAACTGGACTTTTATTTAAAAAAAAAAAAAAAAAAAGGACTGTCTTTTTTTTTTTTTTTTTTTTTTTTGAGACGGAGTCTCACGCTGTTGCCCAGGCTGGAGTGCAGTGGCGCGATCTCGGCTCACTGCAAGCTCCGCCTCCTGGGTTCACGCCATTCTCCTGCCTCAGCCTCCTGAGTAGCTAGGACTACAGGCGCCCGCCACCGCGCCCGGCTAATTTTTTGTATTTTTAGTAGAGACGGGGTTTCACTGTGGTCTCGATCTCCTGACCTTGTGATCCGCCCGCCTCGGCCTCCCAAAGTGCTGGGATTACAGGCTTGAGCCACCGCGCCCGGCCAGGACTGTCTTAATGGCTACTGCTGGCTATCATCATCTGATACTGACAGGACTTTGTCAAAAGCTTCCTGATGCAAAATGAGAACTGCCCTGACCTTTTTACTATGCTTCCATAACTACTTAAGCTTATAAACAGTACATTCCAAAGGCCATACTCCTTTTACAAAACTCTATCATTTACAAAATAGGAAGCCCTGGACACTGACACTACCACTAAGGAATTCTAGTCAATACTATATGTCTGAGATGCTATACTCAGGGAAGTCTCTAGATGTCTTGTCAAGGAGCAGAGGAAGAATGGAGAAGAGGAAAAGGTCCCCAGGAATTATAGAGCTCATTTCTAAGGGGCTCAAAATTAGCAAAGAGGCCTTTGGAGATATATATTTTCTGAGCTTTAGGGATCTTGTTTCTGCCTAGCACTGGTCTCTATTCACCTAGAAGAGACAATGAGGCTCCCAGTAGGGTCACTTATCTGTCTCTATTCTATACAGAGATAACAAATGTTCCCAAAAAGCAAAAGTCTTACATCATCAAAATCATCATAATAATAATTCCTGCATCTGAGAATCTCACAGCACTGCTGGGAGTAATTAAAAAGGATATCCTCTGCTCTCCCAAAAAGAGACAATATTGAAGATAGACAACCTTAAGCCCAGTCCTCTGTAAAAATGCTCAAGGATTCGTGATGTGAGTATTGTAAGAACCCTTTATCTTAATATTAAATCTCTGAGTGAAGAATTATCACATATAAAACTGTGCTGACGAACATAAAAATCTCCCTCCCATGTTGCCTTTCTGTAGAGATTATCAGGCCTCATTCTACCTTCCAAGGCTCTGAGACTTGGAAGGTAGAATGAGGCCTGACAATATCTGCAGGAAAAAATAAAATAAAAAAGGAGAGAGATTATGTTTGTAAGAAATCCAAGTAAACAGTGACTCTGAAGCTCCTCCTTGGGATAAAAAAATAACCCGAGTGACCCAAACATGCAATGATATTAAAACCTAAAACTCTAAGACAATCTGGGGCTGTCAGATCAAGCCAAATAGCTCAGGAGGAAGAGAGGAGGAGGGTGAAGGAGAAGGAGAGAATGATTTAGCACTCACCAAGCTGGCACACTGTGCCGTGTGCTTTATCCTTCTTGATCAGTTCACTGAATCCTCACAATAAAACGACCACGAAGTCGCTACTTATGCCCACGTTAGAGACGATGAAGCTGAGGTTCAAGAGGTTAAGTAACGTGTGCAACAATCTATAAAGAATAAGCGTCAAGCCGGGTGCGGTGGCTCATGCCTGTAATCCCAATACTTTGGGAGGCTGAGGCAGGAGGATCACCTGAGGTCAGGAGTTTGAGACCAGCCTGGCCAACATGGTGAAACCCCATCTCTACTAAAAAATACAAAAATTAGCCGGGCATGGTGGCGGGCGCCTGTAATCCCAGCTACTCAGGAGGCTGAGGCACAAGAATCGCTTAAACCTAGGAGACAGAGGTTGCAGTGAGCCGAGATCACGCCACTATACTCCAGCCTGGGTAACAGAGCAGGACTCCATCTCAAAAAAAAAAAAAAAGAAAGAAAGAAAGAAAAGAAAAGAAAAACAGTAAGCATTAAGGAGATTCAAGTTCAGAGATGACTCCAGGGCCTTTCTCCTAACCCTGCCCATTATGGCAAAATCCACAGTGTGGCTCAGTGTTCAAGTCACAGCGGTTACATGTAACAAGCAGTATTCCGTAAATGAAAAATCCAAGAGAATACGGATGATCTGTGAAATGCAGATTATGACTGCAAAGTCCTAAGAGAAGCCAAAACAAGAAGTCCTTGAGAAGAAATTCTGAACTTAATTCCTTTCAGGGGCCTATGCACTTCACTCAACATTTGTCTATGAACTGGACACTGAGGCCAAGAGGCTCAGCCCTCAATATTTACATTCTGGAGGGAACAGAAGATGGATGCGAGTCCCATCACACAGCGCCATGACTAAGGTGGGGAAAATGCAGTGGGAATAAATGGAGGAGTGAGTTGATTTTGCTTGGCAAAATCATACAAAAGATGTAACAAGGTCAAAGTCAAAGCTGATCTCTGAAGGACACAGAGTTCATCAGGAAGAGAATGAGATCATTTCCAGGGATGTCCAAAGAAGAAATGCAAAGGCCTGCAGCTGTGAGTTGCCGCAGGATAAAGGAATCACAAACTATTCCCCGTGGCTCTAACATGGCAAATGGAATTGGGGGATGCCTGCAGCCACGTCTCATGTCCTGCCAGGGTTAGGTTTGGTTTACTGAAGTTTTATGTAGCCAGTGACACAATCAGATCAGTGCTGATGAAAGTCACGTGGCTCCAGTGTGATGGATGGATTAAAAAGCCAGCACAGCGCACCGTTCTGCATCTGGCTCCCCCGTGCTTCCCATTTATCCCCAATCCAACAACCTCTTAACCACAATTTAAAACTCCGAAAAGCTCTAATAACCAAAAGGTTGCTTTTCTAAGTTTGGAGACAAACTTAGTTGAAAGTGAAATCTGACTTACAAGGCTGTTTGTATTCTTCATTTTTCTTTTCTTTCTCTTTTTTAAAGACAGTCTTGCTCTGTCACCCAGGCTGGAGTGCAGAGGCACGATCTCAGCTCACAACAACCTCCACCTCCTGAGTTCAAGCGATTCTCCTACCTCAGCCTCCTCAGTAGCTGGTTTTACAGGCACAGACCACCACACCTGCCTACTTTTTGTATTTTTAGTGGAGACGGGGTTACGCCATGTTGGCCAGGCTGGTCTTAAACTCCTGGCCTCAGGTGATCTGCCTGCATCGGCCTCCCAAAGTGCTGGGATTACAGGCATAAGCCATGGTGCCTGGGTAATTTTTCCATTTCTGTGACTAAGCATACTTTATTGTAGAACTAATTACATGTGTGTGGCGCTAGGGTGCTGGAGATGTTCCATAAAATACAGTGGATATACTGTATTGTCTTTCTAAAATTCTGAAACACTTTTGGGCACAAGGGATAAAAGATTGTGAACTTGTAGAAATCATTCCATATCAATACATAAAGAGTGCACTTTTTTTTTTTTTTTTTTTTTTTTGAGACAGAGTCTCGCTCTGTCACCCAGGCTGGAGTGCAATGGCACAATCTCGGCCCACTGCAATCTCTGCCTCTCAGGTTCAAGTGATTCTCCTGCCTCAGCCTCCGAAGTAGCTGGGAATATAGGCACCCACCACCACGCCCAGCTAATTTTTTGTATTTTTAGTAGAAACAGCATTTTGCCATGTTAGCCAGGCTGGTCTTGAACCGACTTCAGGTTATCCGCCTGCCTTGGCCTCCCAAAGTGCTGGAATTACAGGCGTGAGCCACCGCGCCCAGACTTTTCTTTGATTTTCTAACAACTACAGATAAAGAACGCACTTTATGATTTCTCTTTGATATTCTGGTTATTTAACAGTGTGTTGTTTAATTTCCACATATTTGCGAATTTCCCAAATTCTAGTTTGTGAAGTCCTTGGTCATTATTTGTCCAAATATTCTTTCTTCTCACTTCTCTCTCTCCTGTCCTTCTGGAATTCCCTTAATAAATATGTTGGCATGCCTGAAGGTGCCCCATGGGTCTCTGAGAGACTTTAGTGATAGTCTATCTGATGAGTCATCATTTTCATACTTTTGTTTCTTTGAAAATGCTTTTCTGGCCAGGCGTGGTGGCTCACGCCTGTAATCCCACCACTTTGGGAGGCCGAGGGGGGTGGATCACTTGAGGTCAGGAGTTCAAGACCATCCTGGCCAACATGGTGAAACCCCGTCTCTTCTAAAAATATAAAAATTAGCCAGGCATGGTGCCCCATGCCTGTAATCCCAGCTACTTGGGAGGCTGAGACAGGAGAATTGCTTGAACCCAGGAGGCGGAGGTTGCAGTGAGCCAAGATTGCGCCATTGCTCTCTAGCCTGGGTGACAGAGCAAGACTCCACCTCGAAAAAAAAAAAAAAAAGAAAAAGAAAATGCTTTCCTGTAGTTCTTTGAACACACTTAAAATAGCCAATGTCAAATCTTTGTCTAGTAAGTCCAACATCTAGGCTTCTTGTAGACGGATTCTATTCTCTGTTTTCTTTCATGTGTATAGGCCACATTCTTGTTTCTTTGTATATCTTGTGGGTTTCTTTAAAGTAAACACTAGACATTTCCTTTTTATTTGTTTATTTTTTGAGACAAGGTCTCACTCTGTCCCCCAGGCTAGAGTGTAGTGGCACGATCATGGCTCACTGCAATCTTGAACTCCTGAGCTCAAGCAACCCTCCTGACTCAGCATCCTCAGTAGCTGGGACTACAGGCATGCACCAAAACATTTGGCTAATGTTTTAATTTTTGGTAGAGACAGGGTCTCACTATGTTGCCCAGGCCAGTCTCAAACTCCTGGCTTCAAACAATCCTCCCATCCCAGCCTCTCGAAGTGCTGAGATGACAGACATGAGCCACAGCGCCTGGCCATTATTTTAAATAACGTTAGTGGCAACTCTGGAAATCAGATACATCTCAACCCAGGTTTGTTTGGTTTGGTTGGTTACCTGGTTTTGGGCATATTGTTTTGTTTGTTTCTTGGTTTTCTCTTTTGCTGTTTGTTGTTGCTGAAATAATTTGGCAAATTCAATATTCATTGTTGTGTTTGGCCACTGAAGTCTCTGGTTAGCTTAGTGGTCAGCTTATGAATGGACAGAAATATCCTTAAATGCTTCCAACTGGTAAGCCTCCTAGCGTTTGTCGAGGGGCTCTGTAATTTTCCCTTCATCACCCAGGCAGGCAGTTTGCAACTCTGCCTTGGTTTTCGCTGCCTGCTTACTCAGGAAGAACCAAGGGCACAGGGCCTTCTCAATTCTTCTCCAGCATGCCTACAGCCCTGATCGTGTAAGTGGTATTGGAGATTCCCAGGAATATGATGGAGCTTTTCAAAGTCCTCTATGACATCTCATGGCCCAGCTTTTCCTTTTACATTTATTGGTGAGCTGCTTGTTTGCCCTAGCTGTTAATGCCACTTGAGGCAGCTTTGTGAAGTTAAACAATCGTCCGTAATGGTTTAGGAGAAACATCCAGACAAAGGCTTTTCGCACCAGACAAACTTGAATCACTTCAAGTAAAGACAACCCCTGTGAGAGAAAGTTTCCAGGTTTGCCATACAAGTCATATATAATGACAATTTCCTAGGAATGACACTTTGAAGGAGTTCCCACTCTGTTTTGCCCCCTCCCACAGCTGCCGGGCTACTGGTTTTTACTGTGGTTGTGAGCTACTGGTTTTCTTTTTTGTTTTCTTTTAAAATGGAGTCTTGCTCTATCCCCTAGGCTGCAGTGCAATGGTGTGATCTCGGCTCACTGCAACTTCTGCCTCCTGAGTTCAAGTGATTCTCCCGCCTCAGCCTCCCGAGTAGCTGGGCTTACAGGTGCCCGCCACCACACCCGGCTAAATTTTTGTATTTCAGTTGAGACAGGGTTTCACCACGTAGGTTAAGCTGGACTTGAACTCCTGACCTCAAATGATCCGCCTGCCTCAGCCTTCCAAAGTGCTGGGATTACAGGCCTGATCCACTGCACCCGGCCAAGCTACTGGTTTTCAAGGCTAGGGAAAGTGAGAATGGAATAGAACAAGTTAATATCACAAAGCTCATTTTTCTTACTGAAATGCAGCCATTTTTTTGTGAATATATGCTCCTTACATTGTTGCATACCTTTGGTTAATTTCCACAGGTAAGAAAAAGTCACTTGTGACCATTTTTGCCAGTATTCTCATTGTTTTCATGGAGAAACAGGATTTTTAAGGTCTGTGCTTTGCTATTTCTGCTGACATCCAACCCACATATTTTGTTTTCTTATCTATCAATCATTCATCAATATATTTTCTATTTCCACTGTACCTTCTTTTTGACCCATAAGTAAATAAGAAGTGTGTTGCTTAAATTCCAGAATATTCTAATTATCTCTTGGTATTTAATTCCATTGTGTTCAGATATCACACTCTATACAATTTCAACCCTGTTTTGAAATGTCTACAATGTTCAGCAAATGGCCATTTGGTAATTTTTCTGTGAACAAGTTCTGTGCTCTTGAAAAGAAACTGTATTCAGGCCAGACGTGGTGGCTTATGTCTACAATCCCAGCACTTTGGGAGGCCAAGGCTGGCATATCAGCTGAGGTCAGGAGTTCAAGACCAGCCTGGCCAACATGGTGAAACCCCATTTCCCTCAAAAAATAAAAAAATTAGCCGGTGTGGTGGCGTGCGCCAGTAGTCCCAGCTACTGGGGATGGTGAGGTGGGAGAATCACTTGAACTCGAGAGGCAGAGGCTGCAGTGAGCTGAGATCGCACCACTGCACTCCAGGCTGGGTGACAGGGTGAGACCCTGTCTCAAAAAAAAAAAAAAAAAAGAAAAGAAAAAGAAAAAATCTGTATTCCAAAGTTTCTGGTTGGAATGCTCTATTTCTGTGATATAGGTTAAATCTGTTAATTCCATTGCTCAAATCTTCAATACTCCTACTAATTTTGATTTATCACTTTCAGAGAAATCAGTTAAAAATCTATTATTTCTCCCCCTTTGTAGTCTGTCAATGTTGAGACTATATTATTCAGTGTTAAAAAGTTTGAGTTGTTATATGATTTTATGTTTCTGGTGGGTTTAACGTTTTATTATTAAGAAATGTCCATCTTGTCCAGGTGCAGTAGCTCATTCCTGTGATCCCAGCACTCTGGGAGGCCAAGGTAGGCAGGTCACTTGAAGTCAGGCATTGGAGACCAGCCTGGCCAACATGGTGAAACCGTCTCTACTAAAAATACAAAAATTAGCTGGGCATGGTGGTGCATGCCTGTAATCCCAGATACTCGGGAGGCTGAGGCACGAGAATTGCTTGAACCTGGGAGGTGGAGGTTGCAGTGAGCCGAGATTGTACCACTGCACTCAGCATGGGAGAGAGAACGAGACTCCATCTTAAAAAAAAAAAAAAAAAGTCCATCTTGGCCAGTCATGGTGGCTCCCACCTGTAATCCCAGCACTTTGGGAGGCCAGGGTGGAAGGATCACTTGAGCGTAGGAGTTCAAGACCAGCCTAGCCAATATAATGAGACTTTGTCTCTGAAGAAAAAAAAAAAAAAAGTCAATCTTACCTCAAGTAATTAATGGGTTTTGCCTTAAAGTATATTTTGACCAACATTACTTAGCCTGCCTTTCCAAAGGTGAAACTTCTGTGTTTCATGTCTTATCTCACATACTCGCAATGCCACCATAAGGTAGTCATTATTATTATCATCATTTTACAAATGTGGAAAGCGGGCACTGAAAAGTTATCCTCCAATGTCAGAAAGACACTAGGAGATCCAGTCAAGATTCAAATCTAGATCTTTTCCAGACAGAGCCAAAGCTTTTTGCCACCTCTCTGCACTTTCTCTCTCTCTCTCTTTAGCCCATGCAGACAGGCATGTTTCAGAAAAGTATTCCACAAATTCAAAGACAGGAGAGAAAATTAGATTTTAAACTTCATATGTTTAGTGCAAACAAGATAGGCTGGGGGCGCGGAACTTCCATTGAAAGACTCAGGCAGTATTTACTTCTATTGAAAGAAACTTCTATTGAAAGAATCAGGCGGTATTCAATCTTCATTTCATTGTAGCTGTTTTCTGGAACCATTTTGAGCTAACACATACAAGAAAACTGCACGTTTATTAAACTTCACTCATCTCTTCAAACATATACTATGCATCTAATATGCAAAGAGACATCCAGTTTATGGAGGTTCTCTAAAAGATGTGGTGAACGCCTCAGCAAAAACTAAAGAAAACAAAACACAAAGCAAACAAAATAACAGAAACACAGAAGCAGCAGAGAAAAGAGAATAAAGTTCCTACAGTTTCAAGAAAAAGGTGTTTGAAAAAGGTGTTCAAAAGTAAACGTACACAGGGATGAAATTTGGAAGCAGGAGGTGAGTCTGAGAAGTTAATCATGTCATAGTTAAATGCTGAGCACAGCTCTGTCTTCTTATGATAAACCTGCCAGCAGCTAAAAAGCTTTAGATTTACAGTGCTCACCAAAAAAGAGCTATGAGATTCTAATGTAAATTTTAAAATAATATAAAATAGATGATTATGATACAAAACAATTAACGTGGACTAAATATGAAGCGAGGAGTTCGTGAGTCTACAAATGACTACAGATTTGACTCTGAACTCTGGCACACTCATGAAGTGGGAGACACTGTTACAGGATTCAAATGTCCACAAGGTAAGAACAAACCAGTTCTCTGAGGTTCCTCAGAGGGAAGAAGCTGTTCAGTGTTGCGCAACATCCTCCTCAACAACTTCCTTGCCTTACAACGCGATGCCATACAGAGATCTGCTTTCACCAAGGTGTCGTCAGCATCACCGCGTGGAGCGATGTATAAGAAATGATTCCATGGAGTCTTCTATGGCAGCAGTAACATCAGCTATGATGAACCTCTCTGACTGCAAAGCTGAATGAACAGATGGTACCACGGTACCCTGGAACAAAGTTCTAAACTCACATGTCTACAGGGACCAACGAAATAATGTGAGTCGAGCAAGTCACTTTTAAGAGGGAAAAAAATTCTTTGTGTATCAAAATGCAGATTGCATATGAAACACACATGAATATTCTCTCCTTACTCAAAAGTGCTTTGTGCACCGAAATGCAGACTGCATATGAAATACACAAGAATAGTCTCTCCAGCCAGGTGCAGTGGCTCACGCCTCTAATCCCAGCACTTTGGGAGGCCAAGGTGGGCAGATCACCTGAAGTCGGGTGTTTGAGACCAGCCTGACCAACATGGAGAAACCCCGTTTCTACTAAAAATACAAAATCAGCTGGGCTTGGTAGCAAATGCCTGTAATCCCAGTTACTCGGAAGGCTGAGGCAGGAGAACCACTTGAACCCGGGAAGTGGAGGATGTGGTAAGCCGAGATCGCACCATTGTACTTCAGCCTGGGCAACAAGGGCGAAACTCCGTCTCCAAAAAATAAAAATAAAAAAAAAAGAATATTCTCTCCTCACTCAAACGTTCTTTGTGCATCAAAATGCAGATTGCCTATGAAACACACAAGAATACTCTCTCCTTAAAGTGATATGCTTTCTTCCATTTTTCTGGGACTATGTGGCCTCTCAGTCTTCCTTTCACTATTTCACTTTTTTAGAAATCGTGACAGGAATTTCTCTGCTATAAGAAAATCAACCGTGCAATTCCTCTGACAAGTGGCAGATGACACTCAGCCTCAGGGCTGAAGAAACAGCAAGACGGGAGGAGTATGGGAAACTGAAAACCACAGGGCTTCCTGGAAAAGATAACTACTCCTTGGCTCTTGACAACTTTTGCCAGATCATCTTTTCAAAGTCAAAAGTCCAGATTTTATGTAAAACCTCTTGATTTTTCAATGTTGGCTCCAAAAAAAAAAAAAGTGGTAAATAGGTGTAGGAAAAGCAAAACCTACTTCTTATCAACTGAGGGTTTGAGACCTCTGGGCTTAAGGAGACAATTGATTGTATATCATCTGGGCTATTCACATAATTATAATCATCAACTGAGTTCCTGAAGAATACTGAGCCCCAGTAAGTTCAAGGTTATACTCCTTGACAAGTGTGGTCTGTTGTGCTGTATGTACACTGCAAATATGGCCATCGACTCCTCCTGTCCCAGTACCCAAGTGCCCCTGCCCTGTAGATCTGGGTGCCTTCTCATTGACTTGAAGCTCTGCCGCGTGACTTGCTTTGGTCCGTGGGAAGTGAGCAAATGTGATACAAGCAAAGGCTTGAAAGATGCTCGTGCATTGGAGCTTGCCCCACTCACTGCTCTTTGAAACCCGGCCACGCTGTGATAAAGTGTGGCACAGCTGCTGGGGGATGAGAGGCCACGTGAATAGCAGCCCCTGGGTCCCAGGCCAGCCCATCGTCAATCAGCCAGCCCTGGCAGATCCACTCAGTGAACAACACTGAGACCAGCAAAAGACTTCCAGGTTGATCTGCAGAGTTATGAGCTAAATAAATGATTGTTTGTTAGTTTGAGGTGAGTGATTGCAGCAAAAGAGAACTGACACATGTTAAAATATATCAGTACTTTCCTATCAAGAAATGGCTTTTTTCTTGTCTAATCACCACCAGGCCTATTAACACGAAGTGTGTTACACATTCTTGTCACTTTTATTAACCTCTGACAAACAAAAGCATAAAGCTACTCAGAGAGCAAAAACTTTCTCATTTGCCTAAGGCGTTTGCTTCTATACAGCAACCACAACCAATATCTGGCTCTCCCAAAACTCCTGGAGGACCACTCATTGTGAAAACTACTCTCAGGGACAGAACTGTCAGTAAAGAGTCTGATATAATTAGGCTCTGTCTGTCCCCACTCAAATCTCATGTTGAATTCGTAACCCTCAATATTGGAGGAGGGGCCTGGTGGGAGGTGGTTGGGTGATGGGGACTTCCCCCTTGCTGTTCTTGTGATAATGAGTGAGTTCTCACAAGATCTGGTTGTTTAAAAGTGTGTAACACTTCCCTTTCCCCTTCATTCTCTTCCTCCTGCTGTGTGAAGATGTGCCTGCTTTTCCCTTTGCCTTCCACCATGTTTGTAAGTTTCCTGAGGCCTCCCCTGCCATGCTTCCGGTACAACCCGCAGAACTGTGAGTCAATTAAACCTCTTTTCTTCACAAATTACCCAGTCTCAGTTAGTTCCTTATAGCAATGCGAGAACAGACTAATACACAGTCATATGCTTTGGAGCTAGAAGGAAGACTGAAACCCTTTTAGGGAAAGGTTTAGTACCCCGAAAAAGCCACTAGTCTTAATATAATACAGACAATTGACAAAGTCTAGATTCCCCTCAAAAGATACCAGAGTACAGGTGGTATTGCAGTTACTTAGAAAAAAAAAAATTCTAATTAAAAAAATAAAAAATAAATAGGCCACCAAACCACCCGGAGAACAGTATTACTTCCTAGTGTGTGTGTAAGGTCAAAAGTCCCTCCCAGGTTTAAAATAAATCTACCGACTGTCAAGCTGCCCTTCTTGTTTCTCTCCTCTTTCTTTAATTCTTACAGTGTGCTCAAAGATGAAATGGCTGCAAGAGGCTCAGCAAATAGCTGAACTGTATGAGCTGACTTGCTGTATAGAATTAGCATTATCGACATTAAAGGAAACTTCCAAAATACATGGCCTCTGTGTTCTATTAGTTAATCTACAGCCTTATTTTTCTGCAAGAAACTAAGACACCAGAGACAACTGGTATTTTGATTCCTCCTATTCACAGAAATAAGTAAGATTATCTCCTCTTAGAAAACTTTTTCTTTCTGTTTTCTCTTGGGATATGGGGGTTGGCAGGGAGCATCCTTAGTTTAATTCAGAGAGGCCTCAAGTCCTGAAAGTATTACTTTAAAAGTAAAGGCTATCTGAAGACTATCTTGTTTCACTACTCTACAGTCCAGAGTATTTGAAACTTGTGGTTTTATGACACATCATAGTATCTAGCATGGCAATTCTCATCATTCTGTTTTTGAAGTTTTTTCTAGATAATTCAAATCTTTCATTGGGAAATGTGGGGGTAGGAGGGTCGTCTTATACTTAGGACCTCCTAACATTTGGACATACATTATTCCCAAGCCAAGAGGACTGCTCTGTTTCAGAAAAAGGTAAGCTGAAAGATTATGTCCTCAAACCATGTATACCAGACTCGCATTATCAGAAATTATTCCCATATCCTAGCAGTAATCTGTAGACCTCAGACTTGCTTTTGTTCTTCTCTTTCGAGATGGGTATTTCAATGGATAACAAAGATATGCCCACTTTTTGAGATCTGAATCTAGAATGGCTACTTTCTGCATATTCCCTATTATGTCAGGGAAGGACATACCCTAAAAGATGCAACACAGTTTGCATGCCTGCTCCCTGAAGCACAGCACCCTTCGTAATAGGAGCTTCAAGGATGCTTTAAAAATCCAAAAGTGTAGGCCAGGCGCGGTGGCTCAAGCCTGTAATCCCAGCACTTTGGGAGGCCGAGGCGGGCGGATCACGAGGTCAGGAGATCGAGACCATCCTGGCTAACCCAGTGAAACCCCGTCTCTACTAAAAAATACAAAAAACTAGCCGAGCGAGGTGGTGGGCGCCTGTAGTCCCAGCTACTCGGGAGGCTGAGCCAGGAGAATGGCGTAAACCCGGGAGGTGGAGCTTGCAGTGAGCTGAGATCCGGCCACTGCACTCCAGCCTGGGCGACAGAGCGAGACTCTGTCTCAAAAAAAAAAAAAAGAAAAAATCCAAAAGCGTGACTGTGCGCAGTGGCTCACACCTGTAAATTCCAGCACTTTGGGAGGCTGAGGCAGGCAGATCACGAGGTCAGGAGATCGAGACCATCCTGGCTAACACAGTGAAACCCCCGTCTCTACTAAAAATACAAAAAATTAGCTGGGCATGGTAGCGGGTGCCTGTAGTCCCAGCTACTTGGGAGGCTGAGGCAAGAGAATCACTTGAACCCTGGAGGCAGAGCTTGCAGTGAGCCGAGATCGTGCCACTGCACTCTAACCTGGGCAACACAACGAGACTCCATTTCAAAAAAAAAAAAAATCCAAAAGCGCAACCTCTATTTCCTAAGCATTCGTTCTTTCTTTCTTGATGATTCCTGATAGAGTAAACCCATCCACTTTTTAAACTCTCATTTTCAGGATCGGAGAAGTCTGCTACTCTTCCTATTACCCCAATCCTGCCACCTCACTTCTTCCTTTTTGTCTCCCTCCTCATTTGCCAGTCAGGTTTAGTAAATGACGAAATATTTCTTTGGAATCATATGCCGTCCTATCTCTTTTGTTTGTTGAAGATGGCAATCGAGGCTAGTATGAACATCTTGTGGCATTCCATGATCCCTCTGCAGGCCTGAGAAGACTCACCAGCAAGAGAGGGAAAGAGAGACTCAACAACATCTACCAAATGTGCCCAACATTTTGCTGGATGTTTTCAGGTAAATATCTTATATCATACTCTATAATTTTCCTCAATCCATGATGGCATTCACAGACAACTCCATTCATGATCAAACAATGAATTTTCTCTGGTTATCATTTTGCAAAAAAGTACTACATCCTACCACTAACAGATTCCATTCTTTTTGAGGGATGTATGCCTTTAATTTAAGACAGACTCCCTTTTTTTATGCATATACCCCAAACATCACTCTATCCCAATGTCCCCCGCATGAGCCATGTGAAAATTCAGGGATTTAAAATCCAACTAAAGTTTAAAAACAGAAACAGCAACCCTATGTAAAATAGACACATTGACTTCTTAAAAACTTTTTAACTTCACCTTTTTATACAGCTTCAAAAAGTAATAGCTTAGCTATCTTTATGATAATACACTGATTTTCATATTATTGCCTGGTAGCTAATAATTTTAATCAACTCTTCGATTTCCTATGACATTACATTTCAGGCTAGGTTTGGTGGTTCACACCTGTAATCCCAGCATTTTGGGAGGCCGAGGTGGGTGTATCACTTGAGGTCAGGAGTTTGAGACCAGCCTGACCAACATGGTGAAACCCCGTCTCTTAGCTGGTGAGGTAGCATGCGCCGGTAGTCCCAGCTACTGAGATGACTGAGGCAGGAGAATCGCTTGAACCTGGGAGGCGGAGGTTGCAGTGAGCCAAGATTGTGCCTCTGCACTCCAGCCTGGGCGACAAAGCTAGACTTTGTCTCAAAAATAAATAAATAAATATTTCAAGCTGACTGTGTGTGTGTGAGTGTATGTGATCAATCTTTCTAGAAATAACCATGGTCTTCATTTTTTGCAAATATTTTCACCTTTTTGTCACATCTTTGACAGAGCAGGAGCACCGTCATGTCAGACAAACCCTCCCACTTTAAGTTCCAGCTCCCTTTCTAGCTTCAGGCATTTCAAGGAAATCACTTCCAACTAGAAGCAGCCAGAAACAGCAGACAGTAAAAACAGATAAGATCCCTGGGGCACAGAGGGAGGTGGGGGGAAAGTCTCTTGGGTAACTGCCAAACTTCACCCTCATACACTGGGCCCCAGTAAAAGAGTGGGCCTTAATAAGCACGTTCCTTTCCCTTCAGGTGCAGTAAGGTAGGGAAGCTAAAAGCTGACTCGAGGGTACGCCTGCAGCTGCAGAGAGAGGTATGGGAACAGACACACACCTCTCCCTCCCAGATAAGCACAACAAAGAGGCACAGAAGCAGTCCAGGCCTCTGATAAACTCTCGCACCCTGAATCCTTCAAAACTCTTAGTCTGTAACAGTGTGGCTTCTGACCTAGCTCAGTAAGAAGTCCCTCCCAGGTTCAAAATAAACCTGTTAACTGTTAAGCCGCCCTTCGTGTTTCTCTCTTCTTTCTTTAATTCTTACAACCTTACTTTATTGGCCAGTGTTTAGGAAACAAACTTGAATTCAAAAAGATGGTTTTTTTTTCCTGTTTCCCCAATATTTCACTACCCATGTACTGAGCACCTACAGTGCACCAGGCAAAAAATGGCACCAAGATACATAAGCAGAGGTCTTGACCTCAAGGAACTTGCAGTCTAATGGGGGAAAACACCAATAAATAACAGACAAGTAAAACTGAATAATACTTTTGGTGCTACAGCATGTGCCTAGTCCCAGTATGACACAAAAACAGGTCATTTCCCCAGAGGCCCCAGGAGATGCCTTTGACCATCTGAAACTAGGCCTCATAATTCCTAAGCCTCATAAAATTTAGAAAGCTTGGCCATCATGAAACTTAAACCCCAGATGGCCACGGATAGCCCCCCGATGTTCCCAGAACCCAAACAGAAAGACAATTCCGGGAAATAGCCTCATGGGGTCCCACCCTGATAACCTCATGGGGCCCCACCCTGATAGCCTCATGAGGTCCCACCCTGATAACCTCATGGGGTCCTACCCTGACTCAATGTCCCCGATGTTCCCGGAATCAGCAATTCCAGGAAAGAACCTCCTAAGGTCCCGCCCCAACCAATCAGAACAAGATACCTTGCTCAGGCCATAGACAGACCCAATTACCACGCCCCTAAAGCTTTGTTTGAATTTCACGCCCTAAGATGTGTTTGAACTTGTGTTTGCCTATATAAACAACCTGTAACAAGCACTCGGGGTCCCAGGGCCAACTTAGAGCTTGGGACCCTAGCGCGCTAGTAATAAATAACTCTCTGCTGTGAATCTCGTGTCGGTGATCCTTCGCGGCGACCCCTGCCCAGGAGGGAATCGACAGTTCGGTTCCAACACATCCCTATCAGGAGAGCCCTCCCTTTAAGTTGTCCAACCCAACCTCATCATCCTACCACCTGAACCTGACCCTTCCTTACAAGAGCCCTCTGCTATTATGGGGCCTCATAATCCTAGCAATCAACACGGCTGGAACCCTCAGTGTAATTACCTAGTCCTCTTCTCCGCTAGCCTCTCAGAGCCAAACAAGCAGTTTGCCAATCGTACCTAGCAATCATTCAACAGCATCTTTTTTTTTTTGAGTCGGAGTTTCGCTCTTGTTGCCCAGGCTGGAGTGCAATGGTGCAATCTCGGCTCACTGAAACCTCCGCCTCCTAGGTTCAAGCGATTCTCCTGCCTCAGCCTCCCGAGTAGCTGGGATTACAGGTATGCACCATCATGCCCAGCTAATTTTGTATTTTTAGTAGAGATGGGGTTTCTCCATGTTGGTCAGGCTGGTCTTGAACCTCAACCTCAGGTGATCCACCCGCCTCAGTCTCCCAAAGTGCTGGAATTACAGGCATGAGCCACCACACCCGGCTTAACAGCATCTTTTTTAAGACTCCCTCATTCCCACTGACTTGCTTCCACCCTTATAACTTTGACCTAAGCAAACATCATAATCTCCTATCTAGGTTCCTGCTGCTTCTTGTCTCCCCCATTGTATACCACGCCAGTAGACTGCTCTGCAAGAAGCAAGATCGTTCGAAAGGACCACATTTGAAGTCCTAGACCATCTAATCCCAACTTTCCCAACTTGACTTCCACCTGCCCCTCTCGCACACTCTGTGGTCTAAATAAACTACACTTACATAATGGTTATCACAAATACCACAACTCCATGTCTTTCTCAGGAAGTTCCTTTTTAACAACAATATAGTTTCCTACCTTCTCAAGTACTATTCCCAGACATAAAGATAAAAATTAGGCCAGGCGCAGTGGCTCACACCTCTAATCCCAGCACTCTGGGAGGCTGAGGCAGGAGGATCACTTGAGGTCAGGAGTTCGAGAACAGTTTGGCCAACATGGTGAAAGCCCATCACTATTAAAAAAATAAATAAATAAAAAATAAAAAATTAGCTGGGCATGGTGCCAGGCGCCTGTAGACCCAGCTACTCAGGAGGCTGAGACAGGAGAATCACCTGAACCTGGGAGGCGGAGGTGGCAGTGAGCCATGATCCCGCCACTGCACTCCAGCCTGGGAGACAGAGTGAGACTCCGACTCAAAAAAAAAAAACAATTAAATGACAGCTTCTCTGGAAAGTTTTACCCTGCCTCTCCCATTTGGAAAAAAAAAATTCATTCTCTTTTGAATTCCCCTAGCGACGTATCTGTGCCTCTAGTCTTTTTACTAATGTTTGTCCCTAGTAGAACAGATTTTGAAAAGCAGGACCATCTTTACCTCCCAAAGCCCGACATTTGTATGTTGTAAGTAATCAATAAATCCTATTTGATTGCATTAATGCCTATTAGTTTTACTTTGCAGTGAAACATAGATTCACGCAGCATCTCTCCGATAGGCTGGAGAACTCACCTGATTTCCGCAGGAAATTGTGCATTTGTGACCAGGAAGCTGGAGATTTTACACTGGTGGAGCAGCTTCAAAAACCTGTTGATCTCTGGGTACATTATTGGTTCTCCCACGAGGGACAATGCACAGTGCTTTACTGTCATTCCTTCTTCAAAGCGCTCTGCTTTGACGCCCGGTACTCCTGCAGAATACAGTGAGAAGGACTCAGCTACACAGCGCACAGATACAGGATGTGACTTACATTTTTCTTAATGATGCTTTGATTTTATAGAGCAAATTCATTTTTGATACCAAAGAATACAAAACAAAGGCCAAAGGACAGGGTGGGACTAGAATTACTAAATCAGAAAAATCAGTCAGTAACCTCATTCTTAGTTTTGGTACCAGTTAAACTACATCAATATAAGCAGGCAAAACTAGCTTTGTTAGCTAATTATTTGGGATGCAGAATAAGTCCCTTTGCATAATTTGCTTAGCTTTGTATTCTCTCATGTTGATCTAAGAAAATGAACTCAGTATATCTGCATAAGAATAAGCCTCTTCTAGACCAATCATTCCTCAAGCTGGGAAAGTAAATGTAGTTGATCCAAAACTGTATAGGAGAGAAAAAGAAGAGACCTAATCATTCTTATCTTTGGCTTCATACTGGAATACTTCAGATTTCATACTGGAATCACCTGAGGAGCTTCAAAAAATACTGCCACAGGCCAGGTGCGGTAGCTCACACTTGTAATCCCAGCATTTTGGGAGGCCAAGGCAGGAGAATTGCTTGAGCCCAGGAGTTCAAAACTAGCCTGGGCAATATAGTGAGACCTTGTCTCTACTGAAAATTAAAAAAAAAAAAAAAGTAGCTGGGCGTGGTGGCACACACCTTTGGTCCCAACTACTTGTGAGGCTGAGGTGGGAGGATCCCTTGAATCTGGGAGATTGAGGCTGCAGTGAACCACAATCGTGCCACTACACTCCAGCCTGGATGACAGAGCAAGGCCCTGTCTCAAAAAACAAAAATAGGCCAGGTGCAGTGGCTCACACCTGTAATGCCAGCACTTTGGGAGGCCAAGGTGGGTGGATCACTTGAAGTCAGGAGTTCGAGACCACCCTGGCAACATGGTGAAACCCTGTCTACTAAAAATGCAAAAATTAGCTGGGCGTGGTGGCGGGCACCTGTAATCCCAGCCACTCGAGAGGCTGAGACAGGAAATCTCTTAAACCCAGGAGGCAGAGGCTGCAGTGAGAGGAGATGGTGTCACTGCACTCCAGCCTGGGCAACAGAGTGAGACTCCGTCTCAAAAAAAAAAAATACTGCCACCTAGGTCCACCTCCAAAGAGTCTGTTTCATCAGAGTGGGTGCAAGCCTGGGCAATGAGTTTTGTTAAAGCTTCTCAGATGATTGTTACGTATAGCCAAGGCTAAAAGCCACTGCATGAAACCAGAGGGCCCCAAACCTGTCTGCCCGTTAGAAATCACCTTGGAATCTTAAAATTCCCACAATCCAGGCTACAGGTCAGATCAACTGAACGTCAATCTCTGGCAGAGGGGTGTAGGC